>NC_049245.1:29820230-30120230 GCF_011100685.1 Canis lupus familiaris | reverse complement strand
TTGCCTTTTCTTTATGTTTTACAGAGATAAGTATCTTCCTTCAATAGATGATAATGAAAATACAAAAGAAAGAGAAGCAGGTAAGTGATCACATATCTTTTTTTTTTTTAATATTTTTTAAGATTTATTTATTTATGATAGACATAGAGAGAGAGAAAGAGAGAGAGGCAGAGACACAGGAGGAGGGAGAAGCAGGCTCCATGCCGGGAGCCCGACGTGGGACTCGATCTGGGACTCCAGGATCACGCCCTGGGCCAAAGGCAGGTGCTAAACCACTGAGCCACCCAGGGATCCCCATATCTTTTAAGTGAATGCATCCAGCGTACACTGCCTGGTGCTTCTTTATTAGGAGCAGTTACTGGCAGTTAGGACTTACCTCTTAGCCTCTGGGGGTTAGCCTGCTGGTGCTTTTTCCCATTCTCCACATGGTCACTGAGTGCTCTTGTGCTCAGGTCCGCTCCATATAGAAATAAGTATAATGAAAACTGTAAGTCAAAATGTTATTCAAAATTAGATATGTGGAAGAGAAATTTTTCTTCCCTTGGAACAGCTTTCCAAGTTTTTATAGAGATATGGTCAATTCTTTATAGTTTATGCATTTATTATTTTGGATGTTAGGTTAATCTAAAAGCATTCTCATTCAGAAAATTCATACTCCTTATGATCTGTGGAAGTTCCTCCTAGACAAAATAGTGAACTAATTAGAAGGATGCGAACATCAACTATTGGGCATTTGGTTTCTTGAAGGGGAGGAGAATTGATAAAAACATTTGACCTGTGTGACCCATCCTGCCAAAATCTTTTCCTTAGTTGGTCCTTCTGTGTACCCGGTGGTTCCATATTCAAAGGAACCCAGAGACCCCACCCAGTATGGCTCAAGGACGAGAGAATGGGGACTTGCCTCTGTCTCTTCAAAACAGGCTATCTCTGATGGGCTGGTTTTCCTTTTATAGAATTGAGTGACAGTCTGGTAACTGGGAAGGTCTGAACCCCTGCCTTTCCCTGAGTGAGACTCTGTGCAATGAGGTTGGGTAGAATCAGCCACTTTGCTCTCTGCTTCTAGGAAGCACTGACTAGTCAGAAACAGGGTGACCTAGGGATATGGTTACAAGGATTATTCTCTGTTCTGTCCCAGTGGATATGTCCTTGTGAAACCAAACCAAAACAAATTGAGGAAATAATTGACTTATCTGCTGCCAATTCTTAACAGGAAGAGCGATGACTACTCTCCACACACTGATTTCTCTTCCTATCCTGACTCTCTAGTGTCATCAGCTGGTAGACAAACACTACAGAGAATGCAATTCTATCTGCCAGGAATTTATCCTATGGAGATACTCAGACAAGTGTTATCTGGATGAACAAAGGTTTCACTGCAGCTTTCTTTATAGCAGCAAAAATGGAAAGGAACCTACATGTCCATCAAAAAGGGGACTTTTTAAATCATGGCACATCTACCTGTTAGAATATTAAAATCTCTGTTAAAAAGAACACATTAGGGCAGCCCTGGTGGCACAGTGGTTTAGCGCCACCTGCAGCCCAGGGTGTGATCCTGGAGACCCAGGATCGAGTCCCGCGTCTGGCTCCCTGCATGGAGCCTGCTTCTCCCTCTGCCTGTGTCTCTGCCTCTCTCTCTCTCTGTCTCTATGAATAAATAAATAAATAAAATCTTAAAAAAAACCACACACATTAGGGCACCTGGGTGGCTCAGGCGAAGCATCTGCCTTTGGCTCAGGTCATGATCTCAGAGTCCTGGAATCCAGCCCTGCATAGGGCTCCCAGCTCAATGGGGAGCCTGCTTCTTCTTCTTCCTCTGCCTTTGCCCCTCCCCCCTGCTCATGCTCGCTCTCTCTCTCTCTAAAATAAAATAAATCTTAAAAAAAAAAAATTAAAAAGAGAACACATTACTGAAGAAAACCCCAAGCCTTCAAAACTATCATTTACAAAACATGGGCAGATCTATATTTCTTAAAACATTCTGCATATTTAATGTTCTAAACATTCTTTAAGATAAGCTTTTATTTCAGTAAAAATACTCCTTTTTTAAAAAAAGTAATCTCTGCATCCAGCATGGGGCTTGACCTCACTACCCCTAGTTCAAGAGTCACATGCTCCTCCAACTGAGCCAGCCAGGCACCTCTTTCACTAAGAAGCTCTTTACCCAAATTACACCAACATAAATTCATGTTTCTTTCTCTTGAGATTTTACTGGTTCATATTACCAGTCTGTCGGCCAGCTGTTGTATAGTCTTCATTAGCTGAGTTTTGTTCAGATAGTAATACTGATGAATAGGGTGGGGTTTCTACTTAGAAGTTAGTATTAGCTATGGTAGAGGAGTAAGTTAATTAAGTGGAGTCACTTTCAGAAGGAATTGATCCTGCTTCTCTTCTAGGTACAGTTGATAGACCATAATGATGACTGAACTGCCTGGCATGGAAATAGAAACTTAGGTTCATGCCAAAGGAATCCATAGGTACCAGGATTGATCATATATATAGTGTTTATTGCCTGACAGAGACTTTGGTAGAATAGGATTGGAATGACCACTTCCCCATCTAACTTTGGACAAGTTCAGCCTGTTTTTCTATCACTTGAATGGGAGTAATCGTGCATGCCTCACAAGGTGTTGGATTAAATGGGGTAGCTCATCAAATGCTTGGCATTCAGTGTGTCAGTGGCAAGGAAATCATCCAGTAGAATAAGAAAATTAACCATCAGACTTTGTCCTTTTCCTTACTGTGTTTCTAAAAGGTGTTAGAAGTAACAGCAAATAAAATGTCTGCTCTTTAAAAACTCTCATTCCTGTGAATTCATTTTTCTCTTCTCTGGAGGAAAATGATATGTAAAATACATTCCAATCTTAAAAAATCCACATTTCCTTGTCCAAAGTTTTATCAAGGTAAATTAAACTGAGATGAAAGATTCTACAAGTTAATCAGAACTTTGTAATAAATAATCATACTTCTTATTAACCAGAAAGGGCATAACAGGAGTAGTGTACCAAGGACAAAGGGTTTAGAGATTGACTTTGTATTGCCTAAAGAAGTGATGCAAGAAAAATAGACTTTAATAAAACTTTAAAAAATAAGTCACTTGGGTGCTATAGTCTTTTATCTATATTAAAGAATAAACTTCTGCTAAGAAATATATATACATCTTAATCCCTCAGAACACTAAGCAATGTTAGGTAGAAAAACATTTTGCCAGAGGAATAAAATGTGAACTCCAGTCACTGAAAACCATTGTAGCACTACTGATGTATCGAACAGCTAGAACTGTTCCTTTGTAAGGGGACGAAATCTGGTGTTAGTGGTAACAAACCCATAGTAAGTAAATACTGGTTTTTATTCATCCCAATTCCTTGCATGGTACTGAGAGAAATGGAAAATGTAGTTAATATTATTTGATATATTTTATGGGTAAGAGGTTTTTGGTACATATATCCGCTGTAGAGGATAGTTTATGAGCACAAGTACAATAGGAATAGGTAATACTATGAGTAGGATTAAAATTTGGAGCTTGACCAGAAGGTTAACCGAGACTTGCAGTAATCAGGAGAGAACCTGCTCTCCAAACTCCACGACCAAAAATCAGATCAGTAGAGCCCCTCTTTCTAAGACTTCTAGAAAATGAAAAGGTGGGGCAGGAAGAGTTTTCTTCAGATAAACGCTGGGAATCTCAAAGACCTTCGTATTGTTAGACCAGGTTTCCTTCTCTAGAGTGAATATGGATATAATTTATTTACTAAACAAATATTTGTTGAGTTTTTCCAGCAGTTATTCATCAAGAAATATTTGAGGGTCTGCTTTAGGCCAGCTACAAAATTGACTAAAAGTTAGGTTTTTTTTCTTAAGAAAGTTTAGTCTGGTTACAAACAGGCAGTTGCAGTAGGGGAATGGCATATACCTCAAAAGAGCCAGGCTTCTCTGCATTGCAGGTCGAAGAGTGACGCTCTGGAACTGGGGAGTATGGAGGTTTGGGGCATGTCAGTCCCACCAAAGACTCTCAGAGTGTTTTAAAAAGATGTTGTCTTCTGAGTAGAGCCAAGTTTTAGTCAAGTTGTTTCAGAGGACCCAGGAGTAAAGTTTGGGAGGGCAGAGAGTAATATGTGGGTGGGTTTGGAAAGGTGAAGCATATGATAGTAAAGGAGAGTGGAAAGCCCTGGAGTGTGGAGTGCTACATTTTGGGTGGTGACCAAAATAAACTAACATAAGAAGCATGGTGGATTGGGATGCCCAGGTGACCTGAGCCAGGCGATTTTGGCTCAGGTCATTGGTCTCTGGGTTAGGGGATCAAGCCCTGCATTGGGCTCTGCACTCAGCAGGGAGTCTGCTTGAGATTCGTTCTTTGCCTCTGCCTCTCCCCTCACTTGTACTTTCCCTCTAAATAAATAAATAAAATCATAATGAAAAAAAAAGTGGCATGATGCATTTAGCTGGGCACCACATTCCCAAAAGAAGTGGTCTCAGCTGTGCTCTATTGGGGATAGGTGAGAACTCCCATCCCTAGGATGGCATGTACCACCAGTATAGACCACCAAATAATGACCCACAACTCAGAATAGTGAAAGAGAGAATAGCAAAATTGATCATATGGATGAATAAATAATTCGTATCTTAGACTTTTCAGCATCACACTGCAGAAGATCTTAAGATAAGGGCTAATGCCAGTCAGATCTTCCATTTGGCAGTCACTGGAGGGCCTTTTCAACATACCTGAAGATGGAGTGTTAGTAAATTGCTTAATACAACCAAGATTTTAAACACCCTCATCCTGGATTCATGTTTCAAAAGGACTTAAAGTGGACCTTACCCAAATTCTCCCTCCTCCAAAGAAAAAGAAATCTGAGCATTGAATGCTTTTCTCCATCTTTTGACATACATTGACAGATATTCTATTGTTGTCCTAAGTCATTCTGTGTTCTGAAATATACTTGAGAAGGCAGAGCACGGTGACCAGGATAGTAAAAGAACACTGACTCATTTCATACGAAGTATGATGGATGAAACTAGGATTATGTAGCCTAAATAAGGGAACCTTTAAAAGCATCCTGTGGAGGAAAAGATGAAATGTATCTGTTGCTGGACCTGTGGATGCGAATGGTCACATGGGACGCATTATTAGAAGGCAGGCAAGGTACTTACTAAGTATTGTTTTCTCTCTTTCCTTCTTACTCTTTTCTGTCTGCATTTAAATTTCATAATCTACCTGCCCCCAGTTTTTGTTACTGCCTGGAATTAACAAGATTTAGATTGACTTTGCAGATTTGGAGAAGCTAAAATCTTTGAGACTCTTGAAATATCATAAGAAAAAGTGTCATCCCCCCTCTCCTCGCCCCCCAGGTTTTAAACGCAAAAATACAGTAATAGAGATGGGGACTGGAATGACAGATTCTAGGACTTGGCAAGAGGGAGTGTGAAGTTTGCACATCTGTGCACCACCCTTCAGTCCTTAACTTACCACCTCCCCAGCAGTATTTGATGCCTGTCTTGGAGTGTAGTACTCTTTATCTTCTGGCTTCTGTGATATCACACATTCTGACTTTTTCCCCACGACATCACTGACCTGATTGCTCCTTTTCACCCTCTCTGTAGGTTCTTCCTCTGGGGACCCTTAAATATCAGTGCGTGTCAGGGTTTGGTCCTGTTCTTCTCTCTTTGTCCATTCTTCCTGGACAGCCTGATTCATTCTTGTAGAAATGTCTTTTGGAAAGTATATCTGAGAGCCTCTTGGACACCTCCTCTTGCAGTAGCCTTAGATGCCTGAAACTGACCTCTCCTCCTCCTGGTGCTAACCAGCTGTGGCTATGTGAGGAGCCACATCTGGGTCAGAATGCCTGCTCTGTCACCCAGAGCACAGGACTCCTGGGTAAAGAGGGATTGAATATTCTAAGTGGAAGAGAACACACACACATACACACTCATACACGCACACACACACACACACACACACACACACACACACATAGTTGGTCATTGTTTCTCAGTCTTGCTCACCCAGCATAGCCTGCTTGCCAAATGACTGGGCCCAGTACAATGGCAGTAATAAAGGCAAAGAAATGTGGGTTTTTGCCTTTAGTATATCCCATGGTCAGATAACCGTAGAAATATTCTTTCAGAAGGAAGTGAAGGTGAAAGAATAAGACAATCCTGATTTTAATTGGAAACTAACTTTTGCCACCTGAAGATGTCTGCAAACTGACTCATAGTAGTGGTTCTTATTTTCTATTTTATCATTTGGACTTCAAAAAAATCTCAAATTTAGATAAACTTTTCTGTTCATTTTTATGTTGAGCTAATTTCTTGATACTGTCTAAACATAAAACTTTTTTTTTTAAGATTTTATTTAAGAGAAAGCGTGAGAGAGAGAGAGAGCACGAGCATGGGGGAGGAAGAGTGAGGGAGAAGCAGACTCCCCGCTGAGCAGGGAGCTCGACCAGGGGACATGATCCTAGGACCCTGGGATCACAACCTGAGACCTGAGCTGAAAGCAGACACTTAACCGACTGAGCTGTGCAGGTGCCCAACATAGAACATTTTCATCTTCCTGCTGGAGAAGATGGAAGATTCTGAGGCAGATAGCCGCAGAAGCTGGCTGAACCTTGCCGAGATACACAGAAGTACTTCTGGATGGAGGGCATGCAGGGGGCCTTTCCAACTTGAGTGCAAAGAGCACTCTCTTTGCCCAGCACTCGGTCCCATGTGATTGTGGTGCTGGTGCCTCTCATATTCTGCCTTTGAATCCTGAATCATGATAATTTGGAGGAGTATGAATTGTCTGCCAAAACAGCTTTTCCTGTTCATTATTAAAGCCTTTAAAATTTTTCTATTACATATATGTGAAAATATTTTAATTACAAATATTACAAAAGTAATATCCTGGTTATTGAAAATGTAGGTGTCTATTTAGAAAAATTAAACATCCAAATTTCCATAGCCTCAAATGATTACTGTTAACGTTTTGCCGATATTTTTCCATTCTTTATACACAGGAATTTGTTGTCATTTGTATTTACATGTACAATTTTGTAGACTTTTTCTGTTTTTCAAATTGAAAATACTAATTTCATTCAATAACTGTATGATTGAGTTTTACCATAAGCCATAAAGATATTGGGGAGTACTTCAGTCACTGCCTTGTGAAGCTTACATTCTTGTGAGAGACGGATGAAAACAAGTAACTTTCAGAAAGTTATAAAGAAAGAATGGATGTTATCCACAGTCCTATTACTCACACATAATGATGGTTAATATCTATGTATCCTAAATTTATTTTTAAAAGTTAGTGTTGAGAAATAGCATTTTGGGGGCATCTGAGTCGGCTCAGTGGTTGAGCATCTGCCTTTGGCTAGGTCATGATCTCGGGGTCCTGGGATTGAGTCCTGCATCAGGCTCTCCAAAGGGAGCCTGCTTCTCCCTCTGCCTGTGTCTCTGCCTCTCTTTCTGTCTCTGGTGAATAAATAAATAAACTCTTAAAAAAATAGCATTTTTAAAAAACAAAAATGGGATTAGATCATAGATTTCCCCCCCTACTTCCCACATAGTATGGATTTTTTAAATGTCAACTAAAACTTTGTAATTAATAATGTGTAATATAATAAAATAATATAACAGTGGCTGCATAATACTGTTCCATATAATGGATGTGCTGTTAATTTATACATTATTCTTTATAAAGATTGACAAATAAGTGATTTATAGTTTTTCCTCCCTTTTAAAAATTCTGTATGTTACTCAGCTTTTGGAGAACCTAAATATTTCCTTAATTTCTGTTATAAAAGAAATCATTCAGTTTATTATTATTTATTTTATTTTTTTAATCATTCAGTTTAAAAGCATACCCATAATTAAAATATTGGTATTGTTGCTATACTTCCCTGAAGAAGGCTTTTTAATAGTTGATGGAGCTGTCAGCAATGTCTGAGAGGACCATTTTTGCCCTATCCTTATATTGGATTTTTAAAAATTGAGATATAATTCACATCCCTTAAATTCTATTACACGTTTAAATTGTGCAATTCAGTGATTTTTAGTACAGTCACAATATTGTATAAAGATCACCACTATTTGATTTCAGAACATTTTCATCACCCCCAAAAGAAACCATATGCCCATTAGCAGACACTCCTCATTTCCTCTTCCCTCAGGGCCTGGCATCCACTAATTTACTTCTTGTCTCTATGGATATGCCTATTCTGGGCATTTCATATAAATGGAATTATACAATAAGTAGTCTTTTGTACCTGGCTTCTTTCACTTAGCATAATGTCTTTAAGGTCTATACATGTTGTACCATGGGTGATCTTATTTAGAGTCTATTTTGACTTTCAAGTACTTGAGTGATTCTTGGGAGGATAACCCAGATTTGTCCTTGGACCTGTGTTTGGGAACCATTGACATAGGCCATAATCTCTCAATTAGTTATTAAATCCTTTACAAATGACCCAGATCCAGTTATCTGGATTCATAACTTTAAGTGTCTTTTCCAGGAATATTGTAGGTTGCTAATTTTGAGTCAAAGAAGTGGGTTTTATTCCTAACTGCAGTTTATGAGCTGGCATTTTTGGATGTCTTTTTTATCAGTTGGCCTCTCCATTTCATCCTCTGTTCTAGGTTCTCTGTATTTAGTAAATTGTCAGTGTAATGTAAAATATTGTTGGTGCTGTGGTCCATCATTGCCAATCTGTTCCCTTTAGGGCCATTTTCAAAGTGGTGATTTACTGTCCTTCTTGGTAGAATCTGAAAACAGTTTATTGAGGCTCTTTGCTGCTTCTTTACTGACCTTGAGACACATGTAAGAAATATTTTTTGTCATAGTTTTTAATCCTCAACAGATATCTTTTCAAGACCCCAAAAAGGTGCCTTAAAAATAAAAGTATTTCTGGTAGATTATTGGCTTTGGAGATTTAATGTTTTTTAATTACTAATATCTGCCTCTTAGGATATTTCTTCCTTTTTAGCATTGACTAATTGTGCAGCATTTCTTGGGGTTCCCTTCTTCCTGTAGGATGTCCCCGCTCTGCAACTCCCTAGGAATATAACCTTTTTTTTTTTTAATTTTTTTTTAAGATTTTATTTATTTGACAGCACAAGTAGGCAGAGTGGCAAGTAGAGGCAAAGGGAGAAGGAGAAGCAGGCTCCCCGCTGAGCAGGGAGCCCAATGCGGGACTTGATCCCAGGACCCTGGGATCATGACCTCAACCAAAGGCAGACCTTAGCAGACTGAGCCCCCAGGTGCCCCGAAATATAACCTTTTGACTAACTTATTTCATCTCTTTGACCTGACTATCTTATCTGTAAAATGAGGGGTAGAGCAGATGACTATTTGTGATTCCTCAGAGTGGAATTGCTGAGATGTCAGGTAGTTACATGTTTACGTTTATAAAGAACTATGTGATCTTCTCCCAAAGTGGTTATATAGGCCAAGTCCATTTAACGTTTCTAACCAAGTCCAGTCATACTGGTCTGGTGGCCTAGCAATCGTTATGGTTTCCTGGGATGTATGTCATAAAGTGCTCAGTGAAGTGAGCACTAGCTTTTGGCCAGAAGGTCCAGATCCAGGTTCCGCCATTCACTGAATGTATGTCTGTGGGTACATCACCTAACATCAGTAATCTTCTATTTCTTCATATACAAAATACATGTCTTTACACTAATATTTCAGCATTCTTGTAAAGATTAGAGATATCATGAAGCATGCTTTGCATAATTCCAAGTATATCTATGTGATATATATCCAATAAGTGTTAGGTGTTGCTGTTGTTACTGTGTAATGATTGAATATTGAGTTTCCACCACCTACATCCATCTACCTTAACTTTGGAGGGCCCTAGCTTTCAAAAGATAGACCTTGAAATGAGGTATGAGTTGAAAAGTGGGTCCCACTTTGTCTACAGTGAGCTGCCTTGGTGGAATTAGGTTTTGAATATGTTGTCTTTAAAATTCTCTTTAATAAACTAACTTGTATTTGTTGTTTTTTTAGTGTGTCCACCCTTGCATGCTAAGCAAAAACTTGTTTCCTGAGGGTCAAGTGTCTCTGGCACAGAATTGAGTAATATCCCAGGGATGGCTGTATGCTCTCAGGTTCCAAGCTTCAACTGGGTACCTATTACTGCAGTCTCAGATTTCTTGTTGCCTGTTTTTTCTTTTTTACTTCTTTTTTTTCTTTTTATTGTGGTAAAAAGTATAACACAAAATTTGCCATCTTGACCGATGTCTTGTATTTTAAATTCCTTTTAAGTTTGCTTAGTATCTCTTTTTCCTAAACCATCCCAAGTACTAAATCAGCAGTGAGATAGTCAAGCTGAATTGTCTTGTCTTTTTTTTTTTCTTTTTTTTTTAAAGTAGGGAGTGCTGCCAGAATGACCAATTCTTTCTGAACTTAGGCTTGTTTATGACACTGGACTTTATTTATGATAAAGATCCAAAAAAATCCTTTTTTTCTTTCATCTTTTTCTCCTGGGATTCTCAGTGTTATGTTTGGGAGTATTAGACTAGGGAAGGGATCTGGAAAACACAGAAGGGGAAACATGCAGCTGAATTTTGCACTCCATCACTCCAGGGTGGGCCACGAAGTCTGAGCACAGATGGGTTACTCGAACTCTGGAAGGAAGCCATACCACCTAGGCAAGGGCCTGTGCCTTCTACCCCACACCAGGCCTCTTGTTAGGGGAGCAAACTAGTCACACATGGAGCTGTTCTAAGCCATCATGCAAAGATGATTTTGACCGGCTTCCTGGAAAGCCTGCTTGTCCCTCCCATGCTCTCTTTAAATTATTTCTTTGTTCCCAACCCAGGAGAGTGTGCTGTTGCCTGAAACCGGCACCCATGTTATCGGATTATTGCCAACCTTAGCTTGGTTATGAAATGACAGATGTACTCTGTGATACCAGACCCGAAGGTATGAGATGTGACTTCTGTTTCCAAAGGGATATTTCCTGAAAGTGGTCACCTTGGGAAGTTGCACCTTTATTTAATGGTGCTCAGAACAGCTTCAGAATTTCCTTTTTAGGGATGTCTGGGTGGCTCAGTGGTTGAATGTCTGCCTTTGGCTCAGGTACTGATCCAGGAGTCCTGGGATCAAGTCCTGCATTGGGTTCCCTGCACGGAGCCTGCTTCTCCCTCTGCCTATGTCTCTGCCTTTCTGTGCCTCTCATGAATAAATAAATAAAATCTTTTAAAAAAAAATTTCCTTTTTAGGAAGATGCCTTCAGCTTCTGTGACACATTCTTTCTAATGGCATCTATTACAATGAAACTTTGTCCTACATGGGTGGTTTTTATGGGTTTTTTTGTTTTGTTTTGTTTGTTTTTGGTTTTGGTTTTGTTTTGTTTGCAAGTGGCCAAAGGTTATTTGGTGTGCTGAGTCTAGGGGCTAAGGTGATCGATCTTATGAAGGAACTCTACTTGTAGTTAAAAATAAAAGATGTAGTTTTGAATGATACGGGTTTTCCTATTGAACATCAAACCTGCTGAATGTTGATGCATCTTGAAGATAGGTAAGAGCAAGAAATTAGGGAAATCAGCACCAACTGAGTTCACCCCCCTGCATCCTTGTCATCCAGTGATACCAGCTTCATTTATAAGCACGTGTAAACAGAACTTGTGTGTACTCACACGAGTAGTGCTGTTCTGGGTCAGAACAGTGTGCCTAGGATCTAAAGGTATTTGGTGGGACATTGTTGTTGCTGGTTCTAGATGTGGGATCCTAAGGTGTTTCAGATTTGGGCAGGTAACATGGAAATCCTTAAGGATGTTTTCGTTCGTTTGTTTGTTTTACATATGAATTTTTTATATGCTAACAGCGGCTTAGTGCGTCTCCACAAGGGCAAAGGCAAACACAAACTGTCTCCCCAAGACTCTAGCACATGAGAAACTTACCCATGGTAGGAATACAGTAAATGTTGAACAGATCCATGCATTTGAACTTCCTAATGCTCTCTAGAATTAAGCACACAGCAGGAAGTAATATGCTTGTCTCTCTCTTTTACAGTTGTCAAATTTAAAAGTTCTGAATCACTCCCCAATGTCTGATGCCTCTGTCAATTTTGACTACAAATCCCCCTCCCCCTTCGAGCACAGCACTGATCAGGAGGAGAAAATTGAAGATGTTGCCAGTCACTGTCTGTCTCAGAAGGACCTGTATGCTGCTGAAGAGGAAGCTGAGACTCTTTTCCCTAGGAAGATGACATCCCATAATGGGATGGAGGACAGTGGAGGGGGAGGCACTGGGGTGAAGAAGAAAAGGAAGAAAAAGGATCCGGGAGAGCAAGATGGTGCAGCAAAGGGAAGCAAGGACAGGGAGCCCAAGCCAAAGAGGAAGCGAGAACCTAGAGAGCCAAAGGAACCCCGGAAGGCCAAGGAGCCCAAGAGGGCCAAGGAGCCCAAGGAGCCCAAGCAGAAGGATGGAGCCAAGAAAGCACGGAAGCCCCGGGAGGCCTCGGGCACCAAGGAGGCCAAAGAGAAGAGGAGCGGTGCTGACACTGCAGCCAGGACAAAGTCCAAGAAGGCCAGGTGCGTCCGTTTCCTCCCTCTGTGACCACTTGGCCCTGCCTACACTGAATGGGTTGCTTTTGGCCTTACTCCAGCCCCTGGACATAACTCCACTACTTTCATCCAAAATGAACCACTTTTTTACCTCTTAATGAGAGAAAGATAACTTTAATACTGGCGCTGCCATTTCTTGCCATTCCTTTTGGATTAAGGAGAATTAAGATATGTTTGTACACACAAGGTGTAAGGGAAGGGATGTTAGAGGTGTGGCACAGGGAAGGCAGTGGTTTTGGGGATAGCAGCTATCAGGACGGTGCCTGGTCCTGGGAACCTGTGTGCAGGCTGTCTAGGAGAGCCATGGGTATGCCAGATAGAAGGGGACTGCCTAGCTATCGTCGGCCGTGAGCTCTCTAGTGCGGGACGGCTCCTCATCTGTTTCTCTCATTCAGCATCTAACACGGTGCCTGACACATCAACAGGTGCTCAGGAAGTGATGAGTAAATGAGACCAGCAGAGACTACAGTAGAAAGCCCCAAGGGAATGAGCACAGATTCACTGCAGAGTGGGTGACATTAAGGGTCTTAACTAGAGATTCTATCAGGATCCAAATGTAGTCTTCACTCAGGAAACTCATTATTTGTCATTGGAAAATACTGGAATTGTATTGAAATGGAATTGTATTGAAATGGAATGTTTTTCTTTTTGTCTCTTTCTAAATTCTTTGTGCAGAACATTAGATTTAAACTTTCTGAAAAAAATGCAGAACAAAAAATATATAACCTCTATATAGTTAAAAGGAACTTAAGGAATTTAAGTTTCTAAAATCTAAGTGCAGGGGCAGAAGATAGAAAGGAGCACCCATGAAAACACAGAGATTGTTGTGAATGCGGACATAAAGTATAAGACCATCAGACCTGTATAGGGTCAGGTATGGAGGAAGTAAATTTTAAAGAGAAGAAAGCATTTTGGATGGTTTATGCTATGACTCAGAATTTACTATATAGTTCAGTTCATTTTCAAAAGGATTTTGTTGGGACCGGGTGGATAATTTCATAATCCAAGTTAAAACTGCCTTATAATACTCATTCCCTTCTGCCTGGCAAGGGATTTCGTCTTTTGTCTATCATAGAGGCTTGGAGTCGGGGGTGATCCTAGGAATGTAGTTTACAGATAGTAGACTTAAAGTACCTTCTAGAAGGTCAAGAGAGGTAGGTAAAAATCAGGATTCTCACTAAAAAGAAACTTAGAAGCTCTGTTTCTCAGTGAACCTAATGAGTATACTCAGATCTCTGATGTGTGTGTGACATAGCAGAGTGAGTCTCTGTCTTTTGCTATAACTTTCATCTCCAAGTTACTTTGGAAAAGCTGAAGTGGTTCTTTAGGGTGATAACACATGTGAGGGAGATGTGAACTAGTGCGGTGACTTTCAGAAAACAAAGAAGAATTCCTGAGGATAGTGTTTTAGAATTAGGGTAATTGGAGGAGATTTTCACAGATCTACTAAGGATTTTGGTTTGTTTGTAGAAGGCATTAGAAAGCCATAGGTACCTGAGCTCACTAGCACTGGTCTCTGGTGCTTATCTGCTTACAACAATTCATGTTTACTTTGTGTGAGGTATGAAACAAGGAGATGAGTGTACAGACATTGCCATAAATTCCATTTGGGGGCCACAAGGAGGCATTCCACAAAAATACTTTAGGTGTCCATATATATATACAGCAATACTAAGGGAACTTGCCTGTGATCTAAATAGGCTGTATACAAGATAAGTGAGCTGGAGAAGTGCTTCGTAGTGTTTTCAAGGGCTGCTAACTTCTGGCAGCAGAAGACACCCTTTGAGAGGATCCTGGCAGATGGGGCAATGGGGGCAAGTTATGTGAGACTTTCTCTCTTGATTTGGGGCCTATGCAAAATTGACTTGTAACGTGATAGAATTCTGTGTAGCTTGGTAGGATATTGCACTGGTGGCCTTTCATTTCTTGTCCTTTATATATTTATCAAATTGCTTTTGATTCTTTTAATTAAAGATCCCACTAGTCAACAGAAGCAGTTTTAGTTATAAAAGGACATTAATTGAAAAAAAATGTTGGCAATTCAGTCTGTGTTTTGTGCTCCCTGATATTATTCTCTTACAGATTGGCTCAAGTACATGTTTTGATTTGAGCAGTTATTGATTAGACCCGGACATTTGGTGGTTGCGGGTCATTCACTGAATACTTGGATTATCATGGGAGCTCCACAGTTGATTTAAGAGCTTCCAGTCTTTTCCATCTTTTGTCCATCTTGCCAGCTTCCACTGGCTAATCTTTCTGAAGCACTATTATTATCTTGTTTCTGCTTGTAGTTGGAAAAGGTAGTGAATCAAATGCCTTCATTTTCTCTCTTCCTTCCAGATCAGTTTGGAAATAGTCAACAGAGATTGGAGATGCAGTGATCAGCTTTATTATTATAAACTGGATTGAAGACCCTCCACCAGCTTGTGGCTGGAATTGGGCTGCTTGTTACTCCCTCAGTTGAGTTTATCCCTCAGAACTGCAGGCACTGTAGCCTAGAGAACACACTTTTTTCTCTTTATGGCATTTATGGGTGGAGTATGTTCTGTTCCTTTTTCCAGCCTCTCTATTCTGCTAGGTCTCTGATCATAGAAGGAGGAGTTTGAAGAAGGGCTGAAAATCTGGCGCCAATATTATTCTCTCCTTGGGAGTAAAACGTGGGGACCGGGAAATGAGATTTCCTCTAACAATCTGTACCTGATTTGAAACTTCTGACTGTTCCTCCTGCTTTCAAGACAAAATCCAGACTCCTTTCTCTGATATTTAAACCCTTTGGGGTCTGACCCCTCCCCCACTTCCGTCTCTGACAATAGACCTCACCAGCTAGCCTGATCTCACTGGCTCTTAAAGACACTCAACTTGTTTCTCCTGGATTGCTTTTGCTGTTCTTCCCAACATGATTCCCTGTCCTTCTTCTAGTATCCCAAGTCCTTTCCATTTCCAGGTCTGAGTACAAGTCCCAGTTCTCCCTAGAGCTTCCCCAGACCAGTATGCTGGCATATCCCCTCTTCCATAGAACTTGGAGCCTTGCTCTGCATAGTAAATCAGAGACTTTTTTCCCTGGGAGACCTGAAGGAGAGCTAGTCTGACCTGTTGTACTGCAACTAGGATAAAGGAGACCCACTGAGAAGTGACTTGTGTACAGGGTTGTGTCGTAAACTCAGACCTCCTGATCCCCAGTGCTCATCCCATCAAGTGCCGCCCTCAGTGCCCATCACCCAGTCACCCCCACCCCCCGCCCACCTCCCTTTCCACCACCCCTTGTTCATTTCCCAGAGTTAGGAGTCTCTCATGTTGTCTCCTTCACTGATATTTCCCACTCATTTTCTCTCCTTTTCCCTTTAATCCCTTTCACTATTTTTTATATTCCCCGAATGAATGAGACCATATAATGTTTGTCCTTCTCTGATTGACTTACTTCACTCAGCATAATACCCCCCAGTTCTATCCAAATCGAAGCAAATGGTGGGTATTCATCGTTTCTAATGGCTGAGTAATATTCCATTGTATACATACACCACAGCTCCTTTATCTATTCGTCTTTCAGTGGAAACCGAGGCTCCTTCCACAGGTTTGGCTGTTGTGGACATTGCTGCTATAAACATTGGGGTGCAGGTGTTCTGACATTTCACTGCATCTGTATCTTTGGGGTAAACCAGCAGTGCAATTGCTGGGTTGTAGGGCAGTTCTGTTTTTAACTCTTTGAGGAACCTCCACACAGTTTTCCAGAGTGGCTGCACCAGTTCACATTCCCACCAACAGTGCAAGAGGGTTCCCCTTTCTCCATATCCTCTCCAACATTTGTTGTTTCCTGCCTTGTTAATTTTCCCCATTCTCACTGGTGTGAGGTGGTATCTCATTGTGGTTTTGATTTGTATTTCCGTGATGCCAAGTGATGTGGAGCATTTTCTCATGTGCTTGTTGGCCATGTCGTCTTTGGTGAAATTTCTGTTCAGGTCTTTTGCCTATTTCATGATTGGATTGTTTGTTTCTTTGCTGTTGAGTTTAATAAGTTTTTTATAGATCTTGGATACTAGTTCTTTATCTGATAGGTCATTTGCAAATATCTTCTCCCATTCTGTAGGTTGTCTTTTAGTTTTGTTGACTGTTTCTTTTGCTGTGCAGAAGCTTTTTATTTGATTAAGTCCCAGTAGTTCATTTTTGTTTTTGTTTCCCTTGCCTTCATAGATGAATCTTGCAAGAAGTTGCTGTGACCAAGTTCAAAAAGGATGTTGCCTGTGTTCTCTAGGATTTTTTTTTTTTAATTTTTATTTATTTATGATAGAGAGAGAGAGAGAGAGGCAGAGACATAGGCAGAAGGAGAAGCAGGCTCCATGCACCGGGAGCCCGACATGGGATTCGATCCCGGCTCTCCAGGATCGCGCCCTGGGCCAAAGGCAGGCGCCAAACCGCTGCGCCACCCAGGGATCCCTCTCTAGGATTTTGATGGATAGAACTCTACTCCAGTAACTCCCATTGTTTGGGTTTTTTTTTTTTTTCCATTGTTAAATAATAGGTGGTGTCTCAATTTTAACTAAAGAAATGAACATTTTAAAAATAACTTGTCTAAAGCACAAAGCCATTGGGAAGCACTGTTAGGATTTGGCTCCAGGCTTCCACTTTTTTCTCCAACAGCTTTGCACATGTTTATGCCTCACTAGGGAATGTCGGGAATGTAAAGTGGTGGGGAGATTCCAGTGTCAGAGAAATTGTTTGCTTATTTGTAGGAAATGACCCTTCTGTAGAGTTTCAGTTTGCACACTCCATGGTGTTTTCTAATCCTTGAACGATTGTTAAGATGACTCCAGCTTTTCCCTGCACTGTTTCTCTTGCACTTGGAGTAGCAACCAGATAACTGAACATGTTTCCTCTTCTAAACAGGTGACAGAGCCTAACAGATTATCCTTTTCAAGGATGATATCAATAGTGATGAATATTCATTTACTGCAGAGGGGATAAAAGTCCAAAATGCTTTGAAAAGTATGAGAAGCTTTTTTTTTTTTTTTTTAACTACTATCTCTTCCTTTCCCTTCAAATGATCTCAAGAGTGTGAGCTTAATTCACTTCTTTACTGTATAAAACTTAAGCAAGAAAGCTCTCCCAGGAAGCCAAGGTAGGCTGTCATTTCCCTGACACTGGAATGTAAATTTCATTTAGTATAGATTAATTACTATTATAGTTTTTTTTTAAAGATTTTATTTATTTATTCATGAGAGACACAGAGAGAGAGAGAGAGAGGCAGAGTCCCAGGCAGAGGGAGAAGCAGGCTCCATGCAGGGAGCATGACGTGGGACTCGATCCCAGGTCTCCAGGATTAGGCTCGGGATTGAAGGTGGCGCTAAGCTGCTGAGCCACAGGGGCTGCCCAACTTTTATGGTTTTTAAATCACAGTACCTCTTCCCAAAGAGGAAGGGGCCACTGGCATAAGAAGACGTGTAGACAAAGGTACACATGCACGTGTGTATCCAAACATATACATAGACCTATCCATATGTAGACACACAGCGCCTGTATAGCTGCAGCAAGGCAATAGGAAAGGTAGGCAGTTGCCAAGTCAGATCCTGGGGGATCAACATTATATAATGTGTTCGGGCTTTGGGAAAATGCTTTGGTATTAGAAAAGCACCTTGGCATTTCCTTAGGGAGGCCAAAGAAATTTCTTACTGAGGAACTTTAGAAGATGTAATGGATTCTGTCCTCAGCAACAGTTTTGGGATCAGATGCTTCTGTGTTGCCTTTGAATTTCATATTTCTCTTTCTTGAAATAGCCTTCAGTAAAAGTTAGCTTCATGGCATTAAAGCACAGCTTGGTGAGCAGGAAAGACAACCCATTCTAGTATACGTGAGGTCGTCTGGTGTTCTTAACTCTGCATCTAGGGAGGAGTACCTAAGGAGTAAGTAGGTTGATAGCCCTTTAGGCTATACTATCTTAAATTGAGAGCTGAGCATTTTGATTGAGCTGGAAGTTGTTTTTGTAAGCCGGGGTCTTGAGTGTTGGAGTTCATTTTGTTGAAGGCAGAGCATAGGCTTTGGAATTTCCACACATGTCAGAATAGTTTATATTCTCTTTCTTAAAAGTCAAGAAACTGATCAGTGAGCTGGCTTAAGTGGAGGAACATCTACTTGGATCTGTGATGCTCAGACTTTCCTGTGCCTAAGGAATCACCTGCCTGGACAGCTTGTTAGAAAAGTAGATTACCAGACTACATCCCTAGAGAGGACGATTTATTTATTTATTTATTTATTTATTTATTTATTTATTTATTCATTCATTCATTCATTCATTCATTCATACCTACATACATACATACATACATACATACATACCTAGGAATCTACAATTCAAAAGCCTGCCAGATAGTTAGTGCATACTTGGTTCTTAGGCCATCCTTTGAGAAATAAATGAAAGATCATTGGAATAGTAGAGCATATTTACGTTTTTGTGTTTAACATCTGCTGGTAATGGGAAATCAAAAGAGATGAATGATGTGATGAGCCCTATGAAGTAATGAGAAATAGATGTATTGGTTTCTGCCCTGGTTCCTGGCACAGAGCTCCTGAAACTCTTGTACATTCCTGAGTGATAGGAATACCAATCTCATTTCTTATTCTAGTATTTGGTCTTTGACCTGTTCCTGACATGGGACTCCTGAAACCACTATAATGTTCTCATTGATAAGAATACCAGCAGCATCACTTGTTCTAATATTTGTCTCTGATCCTGTTTCTGACACACGACACCTAAGCCCTTGCAAACTCCTAGGTGATGAGAATGCTAGAAGCATCTTTTGTTCAGTGAGGTGACTCTGGGTGGGCTCCTGGATGGCGACTGGTCACAAGAAAGACCAAGCATGATTAGAAGCTTGAAGTTTTGAGCCCCACTCCTCATTATCCAGAGAGGGGGAAGGGGCTGGAAATGGGATTGATAATTGATCATGCCTATGTAAGGAAGCCTCCATAAAATCCCAATAGTAGGAGGTTTGGAGAACCTTCAGGTGAGTAAATACTCCCATGTGCTGGAGGGTGGTACACCTCAACTCTACAGGGGCAGAAGTCCCTATGCAAAGGATCCTCCCACACTTCACTCTGTGTATCTCTTTATCTGGCTGTACATCTTTTGTCATATCCTTTAACAAACTGGTAAATATGTTTCCCTGAATTCTGTGAGCTGCTGAAGCTAATTAATGGAATTAATTGGGGGTGGGGGGTGGGGGTGGAGGTCGTCATTGGAACCTCCAGTGTTGGTCAGAAGAACAGGTGAATCTGGGCTTGTGAATGGCATCTGAAGAGAGCAGGTGGGGGTGATGACGTGGCACTGAGTCCCCAACCTGTGGGATCTGATGCTATTTCCAGGTAGACAGGGTCAGAATAGAGTTGAATTCTCCAACACCCTGCTGGTACCTGAGAAGTGCTTGTTGAATGAGTTGGTTTTGTTTTGTTTTGTTTTCCAAACATACCCTAAGTTTTGGGCCTCAGCTTTTATCTGCATTTGTTTTGGCTTGTCAACCTAGAATAGGATATTTTTTCTCCCAAATCCAGGATGCTTAGTAACATCCTGGAAGAAAGGTTTTCTCTTTTCTGGTTTTCTTCTTTGACGGTTGCTTCCGGAAAGTTAAGCCCAGACCTTCCCATTATATAAACCTTAGAACTGTGAGTTGGCTGATACCATGATGCAGGGAGCACAGTAAAATTCAGTCGGTCCAGCTCTGTCTGGATTGCTTGAAGGTCAATCACTTGTCTTTGTTGAGAGTGCAGATCTTTGCGGAGCCTCCAGATGAGGAGCTAAGACAGGAATGTGTGTTGACCATATTCTGTCGGGGAACTTGTTTTTTATATTCTGACCACTTATTAGAAGAAAGAAGACACATGTGAAGACATATGAGTTCTGAGTAGAGACCTGTGCTTGGGACCCACTGGGCTTTCTGTGTTATAGGGAGGAAATGTGAATGACAATGGCAGAGACCCACCACTGAAACTTTGGACTAAGTCTCCATTCCTATCTCTCAAGGAGCACCTGGAGTGCTTATTACTCTGTAATCCCCAGGGCTTTTTAAGTTAAGATTGGGTACATAGTCGGCTTTTACCGAATCTGAAAGGAAACAGTTACTGAATAACAATGTGATGAATACCTGCTTCTTTATTTCTTCAGTATATTTTTAGTGTCTCCTCTGTGCCTTGCTTTATTTATGAGTATTTTTGGTGGGAGTGGGATAGTAGAGGAAGGAAAGTGTCATAGAAGTATCATCTGGATCGCAGAGGAATTTTACGAGTTAGACAAACAGTCTTGCAAGTGTTCAAAAACAAGTGAAAGAACCTAGTATAACTATATACAGAATAGCTGAAAGGATTTGGCGGATTAAGAGTGTTTCAGTTGTGGTCCAGGGAGTCCCTTGGAAGTGGTGAGTATTGAGCCAGGTATTAAAGGAATTAGTAGATAAGAAAAGACTTGGAGCAAAAGGACCAAAAGACATTTAAATAAATGTTGGGGTAGGAGGTGGCTTCCAGGTTTTTTTTTTCCCCCTGCATTTACTTTTATTTGCATTTGTTTTTTGCTGAAATTATTCCCAGGCCATAAGTTTTTGATATCTGGGATATCTTTTTCTTCTGGGCAACCTCCTTTTCTGGTTTAGGAGCAGTCTGCTCTTTTTCAGTAAGGTCATCTCAGTGTCCAGGGAGAGAGCTCATGTATGAGTTAATCTGACCATGAACTGTGTAATCTGCATCTTGGGGGCATTATTCACCTGGATGTGCTCAATGGCCAGAAAATCTACATCTAAACCCTTAAGTCAGCATTATTCTCAGTATTTTTAAGCAGGTACAGTAAAAATTCACTCTTTTTGGCCACTGATCCTGTGTGCAGCCCCACTCTTTGGTCTGGGCACACCTACCAACTCTGCCCTTGTAGCACTAGAATGATAAACATTGATTTCAGACAGCAACATCCTTCAGATACTGGCAGCTTTTCAGATGTGCATAACCTTGATGGCCTGGGCAGTTTCATGTGGATTCTTAAAGTGAACATGAAAGTGTGAACCTATTGATTTGCATCAGTTTGTAGGGTTTTCTGGGTCTGGTGAATAGTTAACCACTTTTAGAGATCACTGTAGGCTGCTTATGGGAAGAGGAGGAGTGGTGGCTCCTAGGAGAATTCATTTGGAGGGGCAGGGTCAGGGGGATGGTCTGCTTCTAGTTTTAAGATGGTCGCTGAGCATATTTTTATTTTTACTTCCTAACCAAATAATAATGAAATGACAGGAAGGACAGAGGGGAATAAATCTTTAAAGATGAGATGTTGTGAATTTCTGGGCTAGGAAAGCCAGTGTTTCATTTTGGTGTATAAATGCTGTGAGGGAATCCCATCCCAGCTCAGAGTACATGCAGGAGCTCTTTGTAGCAGAGATAGAAATACTTCTTCACAATGGACTTGGCCGCCCTGGAGAAGGGATGGGAGGCAGGCCAGAAATGTAGGTGATTGATGAAGGGACTGTCTATAGAATGAGTGTCATATGACTTGTCAGCTTCAGCTAAAATCAGGTAATTACTCTAAAGATACTGAGCAGTTTGCCCTGAGTGTTAGTCTGGGGCTTCCATCAATGGGAAGGGGACTTAGAGCTAGTTGCTTTACCTTTCCCTGTCAGTACCCTAAAAGGGGGCAAGAGGGTCAGCTACTTATGTGTAGAGTTCTAGGCCAGGCCTCTCATTCAAGGGTGAGGCTTGGTCTCACCATCCATCTGTATTATCGACCTCATTCATCTATTTAAATTTTCAAAAAAATATTTTATTTATTTATTTATTTGACACAGAGAGAGACAGCACAAGTACAGGGAGTGGCAAAGGGAGAGGGAGAAGCAGGCTCTGCAGGGAGCCTGAATTGGGGCTTGATCTCAGGACCCTGAGACCTGAACTGAAGGCAGACACTTAACTGACTGAGCCACCCAGGCGCCCTTCCGTCCCATTCATTTTAAACAGGAGCAATCCACCAAAGATCATTAAGACTGTAGAGGCAAATTTTAAACAGCAAAGGAGGAAAAAGGAATGAGTAGAACAATTGTCTTCAGAAGAAAGACCAGGGAAAAAACTTGTAAAGGTGTTAAGTTTGCATCCTCAGATTCAAGATGATATTTTGTCTGCAAAACAAGGATGAATTATGAAACGGGAGCAGTCAGAAAATGAGAATTACTGAAAATTTAAACTAAAATAATTCAACAAAAATATTGAGTAGAGGGAAGAGAAGGGGAGATATGTAATATCCGAATTAATCGACTTTCATATCAGGATGTCACCAATTGTTGCTTGATGTTGATAAATAAAGAACTAGAGGCATACTGGAATTAGGGTGCTATCATTCAAATGCACTTCTCTCTGGAAAGTGGGGTTTGGTGTGAGTAGGGGTGGGTTGTCAGTTGAACACCTACAATTTTTGAAATTTTATTTCTATTTGCTTTTATAACTTTTAGTAAGATTACTTATTAAAACTGTACTTTTTCATCTTCTAAATATGTAATGTTTTTGTTTCAGTTTTTACTAGGATAATGTCACAAACTAATATAATCTTTTTTTAAATTTTATTTATTTGATTGAAAGAGAGAGTGAGAGCGCAAGAGCACAGCAGGGGGAGGAATAGGCAGGGGGAGAGGGAGAAGCAGGCTCCCTGCTGAGTGGGGAGCCTAATGTGGGGCTAGATTGCAGGACCCTGGGATCACGACCTGAGCAAAAGGCAGACACTTAACCACTGAACCATCCAGGTGCCCCTAATCTATGTCTTTGATGGTGCTGATGATACAGTTAAAGAGACTGAGGACAGGGTAGATTTGCTTCTGATTTTCGTCTACAGATGACTACATCCATACCAAAACAATTAGTTCTATGTATGTTTTTCTTTTTCATTTAGCCAGGATTTTTGTCATCTCTGCTTACCTCAATTCTCTGTGTATAGACTGAACCAACATGGGCATTAAGTAAAAGTTGAATTAAGAGTGCAGAGGAGCTCTTTGGGTGCCATATCCATTTTTTTAGTATTGTACTTCTGGCAAGAAGATCAGGGCCATGGCAAAGCCCAGACTGGAAACTTCTCCAAAGGGTTGTTCCTGGAGTAGACATAGTTCCGGGCTTTTCTCCTCAGCCACGTGCACGTCTGTGGAGGTGGTAACTGGCATTACATGTGCTGTTTTCAGTTCTGAATTTGGGAATTACGGTAACTCACTGTGCCAATAACTGATTTTTCCTGTTGAATTTGATGAGTATTTTATAAGGTTTAATTTAAAAATGGGATGATGCTGTTACTTTGAAATAATGGGATTTGATAGATAAAAAAAATTTTATTATCCGGAGTCTTTGGGGGCAGAGTAATAAACGACTTCTAGTAGAACAGTGTTGTGACACACACCCAGATCTTTCTCTTCTTACTCAGATCCAGCACTCAGTTTCTAACTCTCAGTTCTACCAAAGAAACGTGGATTTTGGGGACTGGAGATGAAGCTGGGAGGAAAGTTTGAGAGAGTCCTGTCTATCTATTGCTTTCATGAATTTTCTATATGTAGCTACTGTAATGTAATTTCCTACTCGGAAGACCCCTAAATTCCTTATTTTCCTAATACAAACTGCACAAAGTAAAGATGTAGAAAAGCTTCTTGGCTGGTGAAGGTGTATAGAGGACAGCAGGAAAGCTCTGGGATGAGGCCTGCTAATCAGCTGTTAGTTCCCTGAGCCAGTCGTCTTCAATGCTTCTGTTTATATACTGCAAGTGTCTTGTGTGTCATAAATACATAATAGATGCTTTCTCTAAATTTAGTAGATAACATGTTTTATTGTAAAATCAAGTTTGACTTTTGTTACTAAAAATAAGTGCTTTGAGCCTCCAAAATCTTGTCTACCATTTTTCTTTCTGTCCTTGCACGTTAGTTTGTTTCAACTCTGAAAGCTAGAAAAGAAGATTATAAAAATGAAATGGCTTTGATCCAGCCCCAAGTGCCACTAAATCGTGAGAGCATTAGGTCTTTGTATTATACAGAATTCCCTTGGTTATAAGTGACATAAACCCAACTTGAATTAAGTAAAAAAAAATAATAGTAACAAAGGGTTCACTGGCTTAAGGAATCAGAACCAGGAAGTGTAGTTGAGGATTCCGCCAGTGTTCTTTATCTCCATCCCTCCCCCTGCATCTTTCTGGGAGTCAGCTTCATCTTTTGCAACTGCTTTTCTTCCTAAGGCTAAACATTGGCTGTCTGCAGCTGTGGGCTCACAGCTTAACAACCTTTTGTAGGAGGAAAAAGATTCACTTTCCTACCCAATCCCCCCCCTCCAATTTTTTTTTTTTTAAGGAAAGACTCCCAAGTTGGCCTGGCTAGGTTATGTGTCCACCCCTGGATCAATCACTGTGGTACAAGGAATAGGATCCATAGCCCAGCCTGACCTTCTGCCCACTTGTGTAGTCTGGAAGGTCCATATTGGCTATCAGCAAAAAGATGCTGAACAAACACAGTATCCAGCTCGGTCATGGAATAGTTATGTATCAAAGCAAACACTATATTTGTTTTTTCTTGAGCCATTTGAGAATAAGGTGCATATATCATGACTTTTTATCCCTAAATAATCCCGTGTCTCTTCCTAAGAGTAAGGCCATTTTCTTATAACCATTGTCTAGTTAACTGCTTTTGTTCACTTGCAACTAATAAGCAGTCTGTGGGGAGACACTTTAAGATCATGCAAAAATCTTGCTCATTTTCAAGTTGTTCTCCCTAGATTTAACATTCCTTGATGGTACTGGACTATACTATGTTTCTTATAGTGGTTACAAAATGATTTTCCAACTCCACATTTCCTCTGCATTTACCATTTGGGTTCTGTAGTAAGCAAGAGCTCTCCCTTCTCCCTTATTTATTCATCATTTATCTATCTCTCCGTGATTGGTATGGATTCCTATTGTTCTCAGCGTCTATAATTCATTACTGGCCTTAGTTGCTTTGGTGCTCAGATGGTCCCAGTTTTGACCAACAAGAAAGAGCTCCTCAAGTTGACTCCTGTGTCTTTTTGCCATTCTGCCTTCAGTTTTTTGGAGCACTCCCTTACTTTCTGACATAGTAAGAATGTTTCAGACTCATCTTCTATCTTCCCTACCTTAACCTTAGAATCAGTCATTTCTCTAAGGAACTTTGGTATTAGAAACCAAGATCTGAGTGCTGGGTCTGCACATTGCTAATCAGGCATCTTTACTTTTTGGCTCTTTGAGTTGTCAGAGCAAGGGAAAACACACATAGAAATGCATATATATATATATATATATATACACACACACACGTGTATATGCACATATGCACATAATACATATATGCCCACACATATAATATATTCATAATACACTTATATGCATGTGTTCATATATATACTTATTTTAGAAAACCTGAGTCTATGCTGGTGCTTCTGATGTAGGTCCACTATTATCATCTCCTGTTATCTTTTTTTATTTTTTTTTATCTTTTCATATTTACATCTTCCTCCTCCCTCAGTGAGAATCCCGGCTCCTCACATCAACACATTTACTCATTTGCTTAATCTGTATCACATCTAAAATGGTTTCAAAATTACTTCACCTATATGCCTACCAAAAAGTTTAGGATTTTTTCACTGCTCCTAAGGCTGAAAGTATATAAGCTAATATAGTTGACCCTTAAACAACATAGGTTTGAATTGCATGGGTCTACTTATATGCAGATTTTTCCCAGTAAATATAATACAGTACTGTAAATTTCTTTAAAATTTTATTAGTAACATTTTCTATAGCTCACTTTGTTGTAAGAGTACAGTATATAATACATATAACATAGAGAATATGTGTTAATTGCAGTAAAGCTTCTGGTCAGCAGTAGGCTACTAGTAGAAGCAGTAGGCTTCTAGTAAAAACTAGTTTTTAAGGAGTCAAATATTACACAAGGATTTTTCAATGTATGGGGAGTCGGTACTCCTAACCCCTGTATTGCTAAGGGGTCAACTATTGTGTTCATAAATTAATGAGATTTTCCTCCTCCATTCAATGTGGAGGAAGGGAGAGGACACTTGGATTAATTTGTTTAAGCTTGTTTTCATCTTTAATTTTTTATTTTTTAATATGTAGAACTTAAACATGCTTCCAAAAGTTAAATCTTTATCAAAAGGTACTTTCAGAGAAGTATTATGCATTTTTTGTATCCCTTCCAATCCATTCCCTCCACCTATCCCTTATGGATAACCATTGTTTTTTAGTTTATCCTTCCTTTGATTCTTTTTATTTGTTTAAATAATTTAATTAATTTATTTTTTAGAGGGAGAGAGGAAGAATTTTTTTTTCTTTATTTTAAGATTTATTTATTTGAGAGGGAGAGAGCTTGTGAACATGGTAGGGAGGGACAGAGGGAGAGCCTTAAGCAGACTCTCTGTTGAGTGTGGAGCCTGGCAAGGTGCTTGGTCCCAGGACCCAGAGATCATTACTTGACCTGAAATCAAGGGTCAGCTGCTTAACTGACAGAACCATCCAGGCGCCCTAGGAGAGAGAGAATCTTAAGCAGGCTCCACTCCCGACTCCGGGCTCCATCTCACAACCCTGAGATCATGACCTGAGCTGAAATTGAGTCAGACACTTAACCAACCAGGCCACCCAGGTGCCCTTCTTTTAAAAATACAAATAGGTATATTCATGTTTTCTTATTTTCCCTTTATTCTTCCACAGAACATAGCATGATACACCCTTTTGCACTTAGCTTTTCATACTTGGTAGTGTATCTTAGAAATCATCCCACATCAGTGTGAAGGTTCTTAATTGTTTTTATAGCTGTATAGTACTCCCCTGTAGGTATCTGAATTTGTTCACTTTGTTTCATCATGTAGATAGTTTTTCTTAATTTGCAATTACCAAATGATGCTGCAGTGACTAACCTTACTTGTATATATTTTCATATTGTTGGAGGTGTATCTTTAGAGTATATTCCTATAAATGGAATTGCTAGATCAAGGGGTGTATACATACATAGTTTTGTTACATGTTATTTGACTACTGTTTTTTGTGGGTTTTTTTTTTTTTTTGAGATTTTATTTTTTTATTCATGAGAGACACAGAGAGAGGCAGAGACATAGGCAGAGGGAGAAGCAGGCTCCCTGCAGGGATCCTGATTCAGGACTAGATCCCAGGACCCAGGGATGATGACCTGAACCAATGGCAGGTGTTGAACCACTGAGCCACCCAAGTGTCCCTTGACCACTATTTTTGAAGAACCTGGGGCTTCACAGAGCAAAAAAGCATCCATGGACCAAATCCATCTATAGAAAGAGCAGTTTGGAGGTTGTCTTCATTTGATAAAACTCTCAATCATAAAGTTTACAAAAGTTATTCCAAAGAAGGAGAAAACACATCTCACCTAATCTTCCTAGAGAATGAATTTGGTGATATTTTCTTGTGTCCTATCTGAAAATCCCATTTATAAGCTTACAAAGAATCTTTTCTTCCTGATATTTGTCTTTATCAGAGGAACTCTAAGAAGAATTTTTGGACCTCAAACTTGATTCTGTTGCCAAAGATAACCTACAGAAAATCACTTTGAAAATTTCCCAGCTAGAGTATCTTCTTACTTACCCACATAGGCAAGCAGATTTTACCAGTCATTTTCCTATTTTACCAACATATATTTGAGAAGATGTTCCCTCTGCTCCACACTGGCCCCAGCTTCTGGCCAGGAAAATCTTGTAGTGTTCTAGGCTTTACTTTGAAAGTGCCTCAGTGACTCTCCCTTATACTCATTGCTTAATGTGATTCTGAAAAATGGAAGACAAAGAATATATATATACACACATACACACACACACATATATACATATATACACACACATGTATATATTATATATTATGTCTTGTAGTAAAGATTCATATATAGAGGAGGTTCTGGTTCTTTAATTATGACGAACTTGGTTCAGGTTTGACTTGGAGTGTGAGTTGAGTAGTTCTGAGTGTATATATATAAATATACATATAATGAAGATTAAACATATGGACAAAGTTTTCTAATATAGTGAAGTTATATTTAGTAGATGGATAAATTAATTTCAGTTGTTGGGAGAAAGGATTTCAGATTTCATAGAAGATTAAATGGAGCCCTGAGCATGTGATTATTATGGTGATTCTTAGTATATTAGTCAGCTATCTTTAAATTTGTGTCCAAAAAATTAAGCACAAACCTTCTTCTGTTAAGAGATCCTATTTAAAAAAACCGTCAACAGCTATAGATTTGTAGATTTATTTTTCTGTATTTGGGTCATTGGAATATTTGATTGTTAATTCTTTTGGTCATTATTTTGAGATTCAAATAACATTAAAGGAGATTTGAAGTTTTTACATTCATTAAAAGGGAGACTGAGGTTAAAAAAAATAGGAGAGAACATGATATGGTGTTAAAAGCAACAGACTGTGAGTCAGATGAGCTGAGTGTGGGCCTCTGCTCCTGTTCTGCTGCTGACTTTGAGACCTTTGCTGCTTTTAAAACTACTTCTTCATCTGGAATATGAGTTTCATCTGTCTGCCCTGAATCCCTGGTGGGATTCTGGTTGTTAACAGTGAAATGATACATAGAACATGCAAGTGCTTTATAGAATATAAATTGCTATACGGTTTTCTTAGTGAGGAGCTGTAAAATATGAGATAAATATTCCTACAAAAATTTAGCATCTTTATAAACTGTTTCACCGTGTCTCCTGTCCTCAACTGATAAGTAGAACCTTTGCTTTTTCCTCTGTATTTGAGAATACAAGTCCCTTATTAAAATTATAGTCCTCTAAAATGGCAAGATCCCTTGAATCTCATTTCCTCAGGTTGGACCAAAATAATTTTCATAAAGAACTTCCTTGATAGGTAGGCAAGCCAGTCTTCAGCCCAAAGAATCAAGGATATGCTGTTTGTGTTGACCTGATTGAAGGTCCATGAGTAGTGAAGTGTGTTCAAGAGAGAGGCAGGCCAGTTTCAGCAGTTAGCGCTGGTTGGTATTCCTAACAAAAGTTCATCATGCTGGGTCTCCCTTCTCTAAATAAGGTCATCTGTTTTCCTCTCTTTCTGTACACCTTCCGATAACTCACCTGTTAGAAAATGCTAGTAATTTTGGCTCTTTGCTCATCTTCCATATTCTGTCCCTTGTTCAGACTTACTGGTTGCATATCTGCTGGATTTTTTTTTAAGATTTTATTTATTCATTCATGAAAGACACAGAGAGAGAGAGAGAGAGAGAGAGGCAGAGACATAGGCAGAGGGAAAAGCACGCTCCATGCAGGAAGCCCAACATGGGACTCAATCCCAGGACTCCAGTATCACGTCCTGAGCCAAAGGCATATGTTCAACTGCTGAGCCACCTGGGCGTCCCTATCTGCTGGAGGTTTTTTTTGTTTTGTTTGTTTTGTTTTGTTTTGTTTTTCTGCTGGAGTTTTAAATGATTTTCACCTTTGAGTTTTCATTGATTGTATTTAGCCTGGGTCTTCGTTCCCTCCCATCTGGGCTTGCCATCTGGCCTTTGTCACACAGAATGAAGTCAAAACTGTATGGCTTGGTGTATACCAATTTCTTTGTGGCTCCATTACTTAGTGCTTCTGTCCACTTACCTTGTCATCCAACCATGCAGACTATCCTTTAATAAATGTGCACTTAATGTACTTCCATTCCCCAAGAATGCCAGGGTGGTTGAGCTTGCCTTGGGTTCAGATCCTTTCTTCACCATTTACTAGCCATATTACCCTGAAAATCTAACTGACCCTCACTGTGCCTCCTAATAAAATGAGGATAGTAATCCTATCTGCCTTATAAGATTGATGTGAAGACTAAATGAGGTAATCCATGTGAGAGACTTGGAGAGCTAAGCCTGTATGTAGTATGTGTTATATAACTAGTAGCTATAATGATTATTACTACTACTGTTATAATTACTATTCCATGTACATCCCTGCTTAGTTGTATTTTCCCAAATCTCCCCAGTGGTGAGTGATCTTGATGCATCCATCTATTCAGTAAGTATTTATTGGATATCTACTACGTATAAGGCATAAAATTACTTACTGTGAGGAATGCAAACTTTAATCAAGTACATAGTATCCTCTAGGAACTTAGAATCTAGTAGGAGAGATCAGAGAAGTGTAAAGTACTCATCCACTCGAAAATGTTTATGGAACAGCTACATAGGATCCAGGCACTGTGGTTCCAAGACTGACATTATAATTAGTGCCTAACTTTGGCGAAAGATCAGAGTTTGAGTACCATAAGCAAAGCACAGCTGAGGTGCTTTGGGAACATAGAAAAGAGACTTTATCAGCTAGGAGAGTCAAGAAAAGCTTCTTAGAGATGTTGCCATCTTAGCAGATGGATAGCCTTTGCCTATCTTCACCTGTCTCAGGAGGCATTAGACTACTACCCTGGCTATGGCTCTAGGTGGCCTGTAAGGTTTTCATAACTATAACCTTGTCAAGGGCAGGGACAGTATTGTTTTCATTTTTGAGTTCCTAGTACTTACTCCAAGTCTTATATAGAATATTTTCAGTAGAGGATGGTGACAGATTATGGAGATGTCTCTTCTCATGTAACTTAAAAGGGAGATTGAAATTTATTGATTCTTAATATCTAGCAATTAAACTTACTAGACAGGACATTTATGTAAACCAAAGTAAGGTTTTTGGAGATGTTAATATTATTTTATTTCTTACCACATTAATCATAGCCATAGTAGCCATGATAGGAACGTAAAAAAGTGAATTCTGCATCAAGCCATGTAGATATTTCTTCCCATATTTCTGTGTAGTTCTGGGAAGAGTCTTGTAGATTCCCCATTAAAGCCTACCCTAGGACAAGAATTCCAGGATGTGCTATCATAACTTTGATCATGTGAGAACTCTTAGTTTTTAAAACTGCCCAAGAGTTTTAATTCTGAATTTCTCCTTGTAGCAAGGAGCAAGGACCAACCCCAGTGGAGAGAAAGAAGAAAGGAAAGAGGAAAAGTGAAACCACAGTGGAGAGTTTAGAGCTGGATCAGGGCCTGCCGAACTCATCCCTGCGGAGTCCTGAGGAGTCCACTGAGTCTGCAGACAGCCAGGTACAGCTGTGACCGGGAGCCCTGCTGGAAGTTATGGCTGACACGGGTCCTGTTGCCTTGCCCTTCTCTCTCCATCTCTAGCCCACACTCCTTATGTACAGCCCTGGGCTGGCCTTTCACTGTTGGGTGGGTGAGCACCAAAGATCACAGGCTTTTTCCCCTAGCATCCTAATCCTTACACTAATGATCTCCCAAGGTTTTTTAGTGGTGTTTGCTTCCTTCTTGGGAAATAGCATGATATTAGGCTGCAGAAAGAATGAATATGGAAAATGGAATTGTGGGGCACTCTGGGTAAGGCTTGGGGGGCCTGACTTGCCATGTAGGTAATGCTTTTAGGGCTCAGAGTGCTGAGCCAGTTTGCATAAGGACATTTTCATAATCCCAGATGCTGGAAAAGTCAGGGATGTATGTATTCATTTTGCCAAAATAGCTAAGGAAGTATGGCCAAATATGGAAACAAGGAGTTTCTCACCTGAGTGAGATTTCTAGAACTATTCCTAAGTGAGCCCATGACATTGGTAGGGATTTTTTCCTAAGTTGAGGCAACCTGTCTTGGATAGGAGTTCTGATATTTGAAAGTGTTATTTCCTCTGATAGTCACAACAGTTTCTCTGGGCTATGCTGCTGCAAAGGGATCATGTAAAATCATCTAACTGCTGTACTTTCACGTATCCTCTGAACCCTCAGAGATTCCTAGGAAGGGTGTTATTGTAGGAAGGTGTTAACTTCTAATGTCACAGTGGTAATAAGCAGTAGTGTCTAGGTGTCAGAGCAGAGACACCCCCCTCACTGCCTTTGAACTCAGGCTAGTGACTGTCAGGTGTCCTGATGGGCAGAGCAGGAGGTATGTCCGACTGATGGGAGTTAGCTGGGGTTTGAGTGTTTCCAGGATGATGATCTATACATGGGGTTGGGGAGCAGGTTTTCATATGTGATCCCTCATGTAAAATTAAATGTCATAGAGGTGACCTAGGGAAGAAATGGTGGGAACACAGAGGTCCAGAACGTATGTTTTTTAAAAATAAGTGAGGTAGTGTTTGGCTTTTGTTTTTGCTTCTTAAGGTTGAAGTATTGGAGAAAGAACCAGCTGGTGAATGGTTCCCAGAAGTGTTTCTGCTGCTTGGATATGATGTATACATGGGATGAACCATGTGCTTTCCTGTTTGAGGAAAGCCACTGGGCTGGTTTGTTGTAGAATGTTGTCTTTCTAAAAGGTCACAAGTTACTTAATTATAGATGAGTCCTCAGATGGTGACTCATGAATCTTGTTTTGTCACACTTAAAGATGTCTCCTTGCATTTCAAGGAGTGGTATGAGATTCTCAAAGTAAGTCCTATAAAACTAGTATGACTTAGTATTTTAAGAATATATGGTAAGTATGGTGAATTTGACCAAAACCAAAACAATTGTCATATTACCCCAAAATCAGAGCTTCCATCTGGAAGAGATCTGAAAGATACTGGAGTTTATTTCCTATCCCTGTTGTACTAGAATAGAAGCTGATTCCAGAAGGGAGAAAAAAAGTCACTGTCATTGATGAACAAAACATCTCACTGGATTCTGAGACTATACCTTCTTCTCAGGGCATCTTGGCAATTTGGATCTCCTCCCTCAGCTAGATTTCATTTTGAGTGAATTTAATTCTTAAAAGAGTTGTGTTTTAGGAAGATTTCTTTTGTAAAATAGGAAAGGCCTCCCGTCCATGTTAATGAGTGTAGATGAGTATATTCTTTCTCATGCAAGCTTTTGCATTTGACTCACACAGCATCTCTCTGATGGGTGTGTTTGCCCTGCAGAAACGACGCTCTGGACGGCAGGTGAAGCGCAGAAAATACAACGAGGATCTGGACTTCAAAGTGGTGGACGATGATGGGGAAACAATCGCTGTTCTTGGAGCTGGCCGAACATCTGCCCTCTCGGCATCTACGCTGGCTTGGCAGGCAGAGGTACAGTCTTTGGATTAGGGTGCCGGCCTAAGTCATTTTGGCCTGCTTGACACACCTGTTCTGTGGCTCTTTGCTGAAGCTGAATTAGGTCATTATAGCCGCTGCTTATAATCTTCATTTGGCTTCCTCTTCCACTTAGGATGAAGTTCATCTCCTGCCATGCCCAGCAGGATTCTCCCATGGCATCACATTTGTTTGGCATAGCAGCGACCCTCTCCCTGCTCCCTGGCCTTGAGTTAGCAGATCTCTCCCACCTCTTGGCCTTCACCCATATTGTCCCTTTCCTTGTTATGCTCTTCTCCACATGCATTACATGGCTTGGTTCTCCATCTTTTAAGCTAAGATGATTTCTCCCCAGAGGTCTTTCCTGACTTTTTTGTTTAAAGTAGATCCCTGCTTCCTGATCCTAGTGATTCTGAATTTCACTCCTTATTTGTTTCCTTCATAGCATTGTAATACAACTAATAATTGTGCTCTGATTTCTGATTTCATTTTCTTTGTCTCTCTCATTAGAATATAGAAGTCTGATACATACTAAATAGCCATTCAGTGAATGAAATCACATGCAGTAGTAATTACAGTTGGAACTTGGCATCAATAAATGTGTATTAACAGTCCTTGCAAGACCAGGTCCTAGGATACAAGGATAAGTGTCAAGGCATGGTTCCTGGCTCTAAGGAGAGGAGGTATATGGCTGTGTAACACTGTGATTAGTGTAGCCTTAGAAGAATGTGCTAGAGGGGTGCCTGGCTGGCTCAGTCTCAGTAGATCATGTGACTTGACCTTGAGGTTGTGGTTTAAGCACCACGTTGGGTGTAGGGATTAGTTAAAAATAAAATCTTATAAAGGAAGGGGGCCTTCTCAGTGACTCAGTCGGTTAAGTGTCTTACTCTTGATTTTGTCTTAGGTTATGATCTTAGGGTTGTGAGATGGAGCCCTTTGTTGGGATCCACACTGGGTGTGGGGCCTGCTTAAGATTCCCTCTCTCCTTCTCTGTCTACCCCTCTCCCACTGCTCATGTGCTCTTTTTCTCTCTGGAAAAAAAAAAAAAAAAAAAAGAAGAATGTGCTAGATACAGTGGCTACACAGAAGGGGGAGTGGATAGGAAGAGAGGAGGTCAGGATTTTAGGAGAGGCATTTCCAACATGAACTAGGCATGATAGACAGACAAGCTCAGCTGGGTATTGGGGGTGATCTGAAGAGTGGTGGGAGATGAGCCCCTGAGTGGTAGGAAGAGTCACATTTTGCAATCCCTAGATATTAAAGTATTTGGTCTTTATAGTAAAGATCAAATAATGGGGGTGGTGTGGGGGCACCGAGTGAGGGTTTAAGCAGAGAAGCAAGATGGCCCTCTTTGTGCTTTAGGGATTTCCATTGGCAGCAGTTTCAAGGGGAAAGAGGGACCTGATATCCAGATGCTAGAAGGAAGAGAGGTAAATGTTGAAAAGGTCTGTGCCAAGGAGCTGACAGAGAAGACATTAGAAGGAAAAGAAGATAGAGGCTGTGCATATAGGAGGAGCATCATTGGCAGCAGCACATTCTGGGACACAGCCTGGCTGTTGTTACGGAGTCACTGTCGCTGACTTGGCAGAGTTCACGCTCTGCGTGCACAGCAGAGCACAAATACCTGTCCTTCCTCCCGGGTGCTAGGACAGCTTACTGCAGTGAGAATACTTTATCTGTTTAAACCACCTTGCCTCCAGCTTAAAGCATCCTCACATAATTTCGCATATCCTTTCATCCTGAGTTTGCATGGAAAGTAGCTAGGAGCAGGGGTCATGGTCAAGGAACGTCACGGAAGCATCCTGGTCCTGGGATAACCTGGCAGCAGCTGACCAGTGACTAGCATGTAAGAGTTGGTTTCAGGTCTCTCTGCCAGGAGTTATCCAGGCAATGAACACAACACTTCAGGTCTCTCTGCCAGGAGTTATCCAGGCAATGAACACAACATTTAATAGGAATAGTGATTTGATGTTCTGTCAATGCAGTACTCTTCAAGCAGAGAGTCAAGGGTAGTCCTTGCAAGACTGCTATGAGGCGATAGGATTCTATTATTCCAGAGCGGTTGTCCCTTCCTTGGAGAGGTTATGGTGGGTTTGATAGTTAAAACACTACGGGGGAATTTATTTTCTCCTAGTAGCTATTTAGCCCACCATTAACTATATTTCAGCTGCTGTTATGACTTCTTCCGTGGTACCTGAAGGGCAGTGTTAGCTCATCTGATAGAAATAATTCAGGAAATTCTACATATCTTAACAAGGCTCTTTTTATTCTCTTCAGGGAACAACAAAAAGAGAGCTAATCTGTGGTAAAACATAAGATAGAATCTGAATTTGCATTAATTATGCCTTAAAAGTTGTTACTAAGGCCAAAAGAAGCCTGATATGGGGTTTGGCAAGCTTGGCGATCTGGCTATCTGGCCCCTGCGCCCCAGGCGGGGGCCTAGCTGGCAGGACAGCTAGGACAGCCTGCAGGGGGCCGAGCAGGTTTCAAAGGCAGTGCTTAGCAGAGCCCTACTAGCTGCTGCTGCACGGTTGCACTTGCATCTGGTTTACATTTGGGACTTCCTGGTGAGGTTTGAACAAAGATTTCCCAGGCTGATGCAGAGTTTGAAAGCCATGAATCTCATCTAGGATTCTAGACAATCCTCAGCGCCCCGTGGCACAGAAAATCAGTTGAGGAAGTTAAGGCTTTTTCTTGTGTCCTTCTCTCGAGGCCCTTCGGCTGGGTGTCTGCCTGCTTGCTGGCTTCGGCTCAGGGCAGAGAAGGGTGTGGAGTCAACACCAAAAAGGCCTGCTGCTCCCCCTTGCGTTTCTGTGCACTGTCTTATTAGCATGCTGTGTCTGATGCTGTGGCTCCTGGCCCCTGGCCCAGCCCCAGAGTGCAGCCTCAGCATTAGTTACCTAGTGGAGAGTTGCTAAAAACATCTCTACACATGATTTACTGTAGCCCAGGACTGGCAGGGTAGCACCACCCTGCTTTGGAGTATAGAGGACAGTCTCCTGATTGGGATATGGGATTCTGGGACAGGAAGTAGGTGTCCATCCTGACTGTGATTCTGCTTTCTTATTCTTTGTCAAATGGATGTTGGTGCCTGGAACAGAGACAAACTTTTGTAGTAGTTGTAAATTTCCAGTATATAGATTTTTACAAGGCTGTCTCAGTTCCTGCCTCCTGTGGTTTGTGCAGTTTGTATGATTTTGCCTTTTAAAACAGAGGACTTTAATTTTAATTAAATTCCCTGTGCCCTCCTGTGCCTCATTCTGTGTCTCTGCAGTCAGCACCTTCTGTTTCGTCTGGCTTTGTGCTATGCCCGGCAGGCTGAGCCAGGTTGTTTCCTTCCCCAGGAATCCCCTTAGTTCCCCTGAGCTATGGGTGGACTGCTCTGCACTCTAGGGTGATTGCTTCTTAACTCCTATATTAAGTCAAAATTCCTGCCTGATTTTTTTTTCCTAAGTAGTCTCCATGCCCAGCATGGAGCCCAACATGGGATTTGAACTCATGACCCTGAGATTAAGACCTGAGCTGAGATCATAGTTGGATGCCTAACTGACCAGGTGCCTCTCACCTCGCCTGATTTTTTAAAAAATGTGGCTGCAGACTACCTATTTACCCTCATTTATTTCTCTTCCTCATTCAATGTAATGCTTTTGTTCTACCAAGACTGTTTACTTAGTATTCTTAGTATACTTAGTACAGTATATGCATCCTGTTTTCCTGTGGACTCATTCTTTAATCCTTGGGTTCACTTCAGCTTTCCTTCCTTCTTGTCTTCTTATAAACCACCATTCCTTAGGTCCCCACTAAAACCTCACCTTTCTGTGAAATCCAAGTTGTTCTTGCTTTCTGCATGCTTGTGGACTTAGAATTACTGTCTTACCAATTAGAATTAACCCTGAGACATTTCTAAGAAAAATGTTTTATGTTGCTTTCCCTGCATGAACATAAGCCCCGAAGACTGACCATCTTGTTTGATGCTACTTTTGTGCCCTCCATGGCACTAAGTCAATATTTGATTAGTTGAAAAGTGATTTGCTTCCTGCTAGAGCCTCTCCTTTTTGCCCACCTAAATAGAAATAAATCAGGTGGTTGGTTGAGGTTGGGGGCAACTTGGGTTGAAAATTTTTGAAATGTTCCCTAAGAAAAAAAAGTTTAAATTATATGAATCTCTGACATGAAAGAGAATGAATTAAAATGGCCTTCTTTGAAGGATAATTTGAGAAAATTCCAAGTAGCTGAGAACAGATGGTTGTTATGGAAGTGTGTTTGGCAAGCAGATTTAGTTTATATCTGTGTGTATCTGTATACACTGAGTGTTTATACACACACGATCGTGCTTATGCACAATCTCTGTTTAGTAAAGTCCTGATTTTCTAGTTTCCTTCCTACTTTGATGTGTATTTTGGACATGCTATTTCCTTTTCCTTTTATTAGATAGGGTAAAACCTGCTCTCAGTATTTTCATGATAACCACTGATTTTTTTTTTTAAGGAGTTAGTGTTCATCCTCCTTTCTTTAACCAGTACGAAAAGATAACTTGAAATTTTATTTCAAATTCCTTAATTTTTACTTGGGAATCTTCTACGGTGAAGAATGTTTGAAGCCCCCCATCCTTTTATTACTTAAAGTTCTGTCCTTTCTTGTTCATGTGTTAACTTTTCCTTGGATTTGGCTGGTCCTAATTAAAAACTCCGAATAGCCTTCTGAATCCTACCACTACAAACCATCTTTTTCTATTCTTCATGGTAAATGAATAAGAATGTTTGAAATAATTTGATAGTGAGGAAGAGATAATTGTTCCTTTTAGCATGTTTGTACATGTATGAATGCTCCCTGGCTAGTCTGGATTGTACATGCTTGGGAGTGAGTGGGTACGAAAGGTAGTCAGCAATTATGAAAGTTTGATGCTGGTTAACAGAGATCTAACTTGGTGCCCTATCTTCTGTGTTCCCATAACACTTGCTTTATGCTATTATAATAATGTATTGCAAAATCTTGTAACAATGCTTATTGAGCATTGTTAAGTCAAAAATGCTTATTGAGTATCTACTACATGCCAAGGACTATTTCATGCTGGAGATAATCTCAGGGAACAAAAGAGACAAAAATCCCCACTCTCACAGAGGGAGCCACAACAAATGGAGAGGAAGCCTGCAAAACCATGCAAGTGCTCTCTCCCTCACATTTGCTGCATTTTGAATCTCGTAGGATAGGAGGCCAAAGAGTGAAGCTCAGAGCTTCCAAAAGGTGGAAATAACTAGGGAGAGGCTGGGAATAAACCAAAAAATAATAAAATTTGTGCAGTTTTTCATAGTAGTAAGTGCTATGAACAAAAATCAGAAGAGGAGTAATATGGAATTGATGAAATGAGGGTTGCACTTATAAATAGAGGTGTCTGTTTTGGCCTCACAAAGGTAACATTTGAGCAATTGAAGAAAGTAAAGGAGCAAGGGAGTCATGAGCGAGAGAAAGATCTTTGATTTCACTCTGAGTTAATAGAGAAGCCTTTTAAGCAGTTTAAGCCAAAAGAGGGACATAATAAAAAGGGCCATTCTGAAAGTTGTATTACAATTAGACTAGTTGAGCAGGAGTGGAAGCAGGGAGACTAGTTAGCAGGCTTTTGGGAATTATCTGGGTGAGAAATGAAGATGGTTTTAGACCAAGGTAGAAGAGGTGGTGAGAAACTGATGGATTCTGGACATATTTTGAAAATAGAGCCTACATGATTTCTTGGCTAATCAGACGTGGTATGTGGAAAGAAAAGGAGTCAAGGATTACTCCAAGATTTTTGGTTTGAACACCAAGAAGGATAGAGTTCCCTGTCACTCAGTTGGAGAAAACTGCAGGATAAGAGGAGTTTACTTGTAGGCATTAAGTATAAAATAGTTCTGAGGTAATCAAGTGAGGATGGCAAGTCACAAGTAGATCTATGAGTCTGTGAATTAAGAGGAGGTTCTGAGCTGGATACATAAACTTGGCTGGTGTTACCATGTAGCCCATATTTAAAGCCATGAGACTGGACAAAATCACCAGGAAAATGAGTATAGCTAGAAAAGAGTAACAAGTAGGCCCTAGGAAGCTCCAGAAATTAGAGTTGATGGTGGAGGATTCCTACTTCATGGAAGATACATTAGGTCATAGCAGCGTAACACTCACTGCAACTAAAAAAAAGATATATTGCAAAGAATATTTTAAAAGACATCTGATATCTGGGGAAGCAACAAGAATTAGATGAACTAAAATTCCAGACAGCATAGAGCTATTCCTAGATGAGCCGACAATTCCAGAGACTGTTTCTTCTCTGGAAATATTCCTCAGTTCTGGGCATGGGTTGACGATCAGGCTTGGCACAAACACACTATTCTGGGTTGAAGAGAAACCATCTGACCCTGCTGGTAGTAGATTATAGGGCTGTTGAAATGATTGGAAACTAGAGGAATTCCCCAAAGCAAGGGGCTTTCCCTGGGAGACTTGTTGAATTCTGAGGTAGTCCAAGAAGTTAGTAGCTCACCCAGAAGAAGGCAGATTAAAATCTCACAGTCTCGTGGCACCTTGAGGGAAAATCTCACTAAAGGGATGGGCCTACTGTAGAAAGTGTAGAAAAGTGGATTCTCCCTTAAGAGAGATTTTTAACATGCTTCGTATTGGAGACTTCAGGGATCAAGAGTAAAAAGACCTACCAGACTCCATTGGTCACCTTGGACATTCATGGTCAAGAAACAGGGTAAAACAAGAGATGGACTAAATTTTAATGGTAACCCAGGCCTGACCCAATTCAGTCTCATGTTTGTCTAAGAGAAAATAGGAAGTAGTTGTGGAAAATATTGTTTGGAGCTGCTATGGTTCCTTTATTCACAAGTTCTACCCTAAGTAAAAAACTACCAGACATTTTAAAAGACTGGAAAAAATGGGACTAATAAGGCAAGAGAACACACACATATATATATATAATACAAGCAGACCTTAGACGATCCAGATATTGGAGTTAGCAGAAAAGAACTTTAGAAAATAACTATGGTTGAGGCTCCAGGGTGGCTCAGTCAGTTCAGTGTCTGCTTTCGGCTCAGGTTATGATCATGTGGTCCCAAGATTGAGTCCCGTGTTGGGCTCCCTGCTCAGTGGGGAGTCTGCTTCTCCTTCTCCCTCGTCCTCTGCCCTTCTCCCTGTTTGTGCTGTCTCTCGTTCTCTCAAATAAATAAATTTTTGGGCAGCCTCGTGGTGCAGCGGTTTAGCGCCGCCTGCAGCCTGAGGTGTGATCCTGGAGACCCAGGATTGAGTCCCACGTCGGGCTCCCTGCATGGAGCCTGCTTCTCCCTCTGCCTGTGTCTCTGCCTCTCTCTCTCTCTCTCTCTCTCTCTCTCTGTGTGTGTCTATGAATAAATAAATAAAATCTTTAAAAAAATAAAAAATAATAAAAATACATTTTAAAAAAAATCTCTAAAAATATAACTATGTTATGTGAAAGAAAATAAAAGAAGATGGGCAAAAAAAAGGTTTAAGGTGAAGAATTTGATTAGAGAAATGAATCTGTAAAGAGAATCAGATCAACTGTCTAGAACTGAAAATTCCAGTTGTAAAAATTAGAACACAGCGGATGACCTTAAAAAGCAGATTAGATACATCAGAAGATAATATTTGTGAGTTTGAAAACAATCAATAGAAAATTTCTAACCTGAAGCCTAGAGAGAAAAAAGAATGCAAAGAACAGAGCATTAGAAACAATTGGGGTGCAGTGGAAAGGTGTAATTGGTTAGTGGTATATCTGATTAGAGTCATAGGCATGGGGGAGAGCTGGGGGTAGAGGAGTGCTTGAGGATAAAATTAGTGGCCAGGAAACCCTTCCCCCCCATAAAATGATGGGGGATATCAACCAATGGATTCAACATCAGTTAGCTCCCATACTGGAAAAATACAAAAATGAAAACCGTACGCAGGCATATCTGAAACTATAGAAAACCAGACTGAAAAACCAGTAGATAAAAACAGTACCAATACTGTATTAAATGGTATGATATTGAGTACTTTACCCTTGACTTTTTGAAATAAAAAAAATTCCACTATTATCATTATATTCAGAAATGCACTGGAGGTCCTGGCTACTGCAGTAAGGAACATGAAATAAAAAGTTTAAAGATCGGAAAGAAAGAAGTAAGATTCATTATTTGTAGATGACATGATTGTGTATAGAAAATTCAACAGGGCAGCCCGGGAGGCTCAGCAGTTTAGCGCTGCCTTTAGCCCAGGGCGTGATCCTAGAGACCTGGGATCGAGTCCCACATCCAGGCTTCCTGCAAGGAGCCTGCTTCTCCCTCTGCCTGTGTCTCTGTTTCTCTCTCTCTCTCATGAATAAATAAATAAAATCTTAAAAAAAAATTCAACAGAATTGGGGACACCTGGGTAGCTCAGTGGTTGAGCATCAACCTTCAGCTCAGGTTGTGATCCCGGGGTCCTGGGATAGAGTCCCATATTGGGCTCCCCACTGGGAGCCTGCTTCTTCCTTTGCCTGTGTCTCTGCCTCACTCTCTGTGTTTCTCATGAATAAATAAATAAAATCTTAAAAAAGAGAAAGAAATTTCAACAGAATTGACCATTAGAATCAAGAAAATGGAGATTTAGCTAAATTGTTGGATACAAAAACAATATACAAAACCATCTGTTTTATTTCTATAAACTAGCAACATGAAATCAGGAAAGGAAAACTAAATTGCCATTTGTAACATCATCAAAAATATTAGATATCCTGGAATAACTCAAAAGATACACAGACTCTCTCTATAGAAAGACATTGCTGAAAGAAATTAAAGGAGGCCTAAATAAATGGAACCTTATATGATATACATATATTGAATACGGTTGAGATGTCTGTAATTCAGTCCCAGTCAAAATCTAAGCAGGGTGTTTTTTGATAGAAATTGATAATAGAGGGGCAGCCCCGGTGGCGCAGCTGTTTGACACCGCCTGCAGCCTGGGGTGTGATCCTGGAGACCCGGGATTGAGTCCCACATCGGGCTCCTTGCATGGAGACTGCTTCTCCCTCTGCCTGTGTCTCTGCCTCTCTCTCTGTCTATGAATAAATAAATAAAATCTTAAAAAAAAATTGATAATAGAAACACCAAAGACCTGGAATAACCAAGGGAATCTTTAAAAAGAACTAAGTTGTAATGCGGACTTGTAGTCAAGCTATAATAATGAAGACATAGCATTGTCCTAAGAACAAGTAGATCAGTGGAACAAAATAGAGGTGTACTGCTCAGTAGAGCTCCTACTAGCCATCTGTGGCTTATTAAGCACTTGAAATATGGCTAGTCTGAATTCAGATGTGTCTTAAGTGTGAAGTACACATTGGATTTTAAAGACTTAGTATGAAGAAAGAATATAAAGTATTTCATTAATAATTTTACATTGGTTATATGTTGAAATGATAAAGTTTTAGATATATCAGCTTAAGTATATTTATTAAAATTAATCTCATCTGTTTGTTTTTACTTTCTTAATGTGGCTACAAGAAAATTTTAAATTATGTGGCTTAATGAATGACTTTGGGGAGGGTGGAAGATTCTTTAAACAGGACATAAGAATACGTAAGAGAAAAGATTGATTAAGTGGATTTATGTAGAACTTCTGTTCATCAAAAGACACATTTACAGAATTGAAAGGCAGACCATAGATTGGTAAATAATATTTGTATTCTCTATAACTGGCAGAACTCTTATTCAGAAATGTGTCAAGAACTCTTGCAAATTAAAAAAAAAAAAACAAAGGATAATTCTTAAAATAGGAAAATGACTTGAGTAGGAGCTTCATAGAGAAGTTAAGCACATTGCCAAGAGGCATAAAAAAGGTACTTGACATCCTTAGTTATCAGGGAGATAGGAGTTAGAGAGATAATACTACAATATCCACAAGAGTAGCTATCAAGTCAGCTGGAACTCCTCCTATATACATTGCTGGTGGGTGTAAAAATTGTTACAATTACTTTGGAAAAAATTTTGACAATATTCTTTAAAACTAAACATATAACCTACCTCATGACCTAGTAATTTCACTTTTATGTATATATCTAAGATAAATGAGTGTATTTGTCGACCAAAAGGCATACAATTTATATGAACATTGGAAGCAACCTGAATATTCCTCAGCAGTAGAATGGATAGATAAATAAATGGTAGTGTGTTTATACAACAAAATAGTATGCTACAGAAGAATGAACCATATACTATATAATTCCATTTACATGAAGTTTAGTAATAGGCAGAACTAATCAGTGGTAGTAGAAGTCTGAATAGTGGTTACTTTCAATGGGGGCACGAGTCTTCTTGAACGATGGAAATGTTATGTAACTTGATCTAGGTGGTATTTATACAAGTGTATATGTAAAAATCCATCAGTTGTACATAGAAGATCTCTACATATAAATGCCTACCTTAATAACTTTTAAAGTGTTTTGTTAACATATATGGCAGTTCCTTGCTGATGAAGACTCTAGCACATCTATTTCTATAAGACTAGTGAATAAACATAAAAGATATTCAATAAAGAAATGTGGAAGAAATTTAGGAAGGAAGTGAAGTAGGAAGTTAGGAAGTTAGTTCATTAATCTACTTTCTCTTAACCTAGCAATGTTCCTTTGCTCACGACACACTTGCCATAGAGCTCCGTTGGCTCCAAGATTGGGAGCTTGAGAAAGTACACCTAGCTCTAGCCATTTGCTGTTAAACGGTATTAGATAGGTCCGAGTATCTGGAGAAGAGGAAGGCTTTTTAATTAAATGACATAGATTAAGAATAACAACTGTTTCCAATATCTGACCCCGGTGAGTTTGATGCTTTATTTCGTCATGTGTCTCCTCTCTTTCCCTCTTGCTGTGTTTAGCATTCAGCAAATATTTCTTGTCACCAGGCCTTTTCAAGGCATTAGCTACTGGGCCTTTTCAAGGCATTAGCATCAGACCTCTCTCAGGCATCCTACTTCTCCCTCTGCCTATGTCTCTACCTCTCTCTGTGTGTCTCTCATAAATAAATAAGATCTTAAAAAAAAAAAAAAAAGAATCAACAGAACAGGGGCAGCTGGGTGGCTCAGTTGGCTAAGTATCTGACTCTTGATTTTGGCTCAGGTCATGATTTCAAGGTCATGAGATTGAGCCCTGTGTTGGGCTCCTCACTGAGCTAGAGCCTGTTTGGGATTCTCTCTCTCTCTCTCTCTCTCCCCTTCTGCTCCTCTCCCCACTCCCATCCTCCCACTGTCATCCCCTCCTTGTGTACGTTTGCATGTACATGCTCACGCTCTCAAAAAAAAAAAAAAAAAAAGTCAAAATAAATACTTGAGCAGAAAAACAAAAGCTTAGCTTGTCTTCCCATCCCTTCTTCCTACTAGGCACAGTTCACTTGTCTTCTTGTTGAGCAGTGGGAAAAGACTCTTGTCACTTTGGATTAACTTTGGCATGGCACCTAGCACACTGCCATGTGTCTAGGGGAATGTAATAAATATTTGTAACCTTTGGGAGCATCTGTCAATGCCTGCTGATCTCCATACTTCTTTTTTACCATCTGCCTTCCTCATCTTTTTTTTTTTTTTTTTCCTTTCCTCTATTATTTCTTTGGGGGAAAGCTTTATTTAAGATCTTAGGTGGGGGGCGGGGGGGGAATACCTGGGTGGCTTAGCAGTTTGGCACCTTCCTTCAGCCCAGGGCATGATTCTGGAGTCCCTGGGTCGAGTCCCACATCGGGCTTTGTGCATGGAGCCTACTTCTCCATCTGCCTGTGTCTCTGCCCACCCCGCCCTCCCCGTCTCATGAATAAATAAATAAAATCTTTAAAAAAAAAAATCTTAGAGGGGGATCCCTGGGTGGCTCAGCGGTTTAGCGCCTGCCTTGGCCCAGGGTGTGATCCTGGAGTCCTGGGGATGGTTCCTGCATCAGACTCCCTGCATGGAGCCTGCTTCTCCCTCTGCCTGTGTATCTGCCTCCTCTCTCTCTCTCTCTCTCTCTCTCTCTCTCTCTCTCTTTCTCTCTTTCCCTCTCTCTCTCATGAATAAATAAATAAAATCTTTTTTTTTTTTTAAAAAAGATCTTAGAAAATATGTTTTCTATAATGGTATGGCTCTGAGACAGTTGAGCCCTAGAGTGGGTAGGACTGAAGACAGTGATATGTAGCCTAAGCCATCCTTTTGGAAAGTTCTGATCAGGATCCCAAGTTATTTTGGGGGGCTATCATGATGAGTGTTCTTCTCATCTACTGTTCTACTAGATCTGACAAGGTCATGTAGTGCGTACGAAACCTCTGAAATAGAACAGCTCAAATAAAGTCCTAAAAAGAATGTCAAACACAAGAGTGCTCTGACTCAGCACACCCTTTTTAAGTTTGTCATTATTTAATCAAATACTCTGTAGAAAGAGATTTCATGCAGCTCAGGAGCCTAGAAAAATTGATGTATATCTGGAGTAGAAAGGAAGAAATTAATTTGTTTTCAGTTAGGATTTATAGTCAAAGGATGATCAGTGAAACAACCATTTCCAGGCACAGAGGGGAAAGATGGTATCATTTAGTAGAGAATAATTATACCTTGCATTTGCACAGTGCTTACTGTTCCAAAAATATTTTCACATACCATTTTATCCTCCCAGTAACCCAGTGAGATAAGTATTTTTTTAACTACTATTTTAATAGATACGGAAACTAAGAGGTGTTAATTGCCTTATCCAAAGTCAGTAGCTGGTAGGTGTTAGAATTAGGACTCTCTAATTCCAAGGGCCCCAGACTCCTTAATGTTACACCTTTCTGAAGATTTTATGCAGCAGCATGTAGGCAGGTTTGGCAGGAAAGGGAAGTCCTAGGACCAATTTTAGTGATACTAAAGACAGATCTGAAATTAAGAATATGAAAAGCGGAGTTAACTTCTCTGTTCATGTGAAAGCAGGGGGAAAGTGTTAGCGTTGTGCCCAGAGGTTAGAATGTTTGTGGTCTTTTGATTACTCTGTAGACTGATAGGAGGAAGGCCTCAGCACTCACAGGTATACTTCTGGACAAGGTAGTACCTGCTGTAGTATTTCTTACAGAATTATTTCTTGGTCTCTGGGGTGCCAATAATTTTCTGTCTTTTTCACTTTTCTGTCTCTAGGAGCCTCCAGAAGATGATGCAAACATCATTGAGAAGATCCTGGCATCTAAGACCGTCCAGGAGGTTGGTGGCTTATGTATCATTTTTCCTATCACCAGCACAGGTTTTGCCCTCTGTGAAGAGATATTTGGCTAGAGAACCTGGAACGGACTGGCTGGAGTGAGAGCTAGGCAAGAACATTGGCAAGGCAACGCTTATTTTTACCCTCCTGGAAGATTTTAGGTCATAAAATTCTTAAGTATTTGAGAGTAGAGCCCCAAATAGTGTTTTTCCTCCATAGTGATCCTAGCAAAAGTTATTTGCCCCCTTAGCTGCTGTAGCCCGGGTGAGATTTTCAGGGGGCCAAAAAGAAGACATGGAAAGAGTCCTACTGAAAACCTTTGGGGAAATTTTTCTTTAGACATGTCAGGGCCATTGTAGGGATACTTTAGAGAACCTGCCAGGGGTGAAGGATATGTGTGCCCTGGTGAAAACACAATTTTATCTTCAAGTATTTATGATAGCAAACTTCCTTGCTTTGAGAGGGAACACCGCCGATGTTTCAGGATGGGGGGGGGGCATGACAAAGACCCATGTTTTTACTTTCACAGCCGGCTCTGATCCTGACACCTGCTCAGAGCCCTGAGGCTGGTTTGCTGATAAGCTGATTACTGTCCTAGCCTGGACCCTGCAAGGACACCAGGAGGATCAGTTTCTTTCTTTCTTTCTTTCTTTTTTTTTTTTTTTAACCTTCTAGCTGGCTGTGGATTCGTCATTTGGGAAAGCCGCTCAATAGCTGTCAGGAAAAGAACTGGGAAAGCGAAAACATCCTCTAGAATTTTGTACTAAAACCAGGCAGGGATGTTGATTTACCTGTTTTCTTGTGCTGCCTAAGGGTGATCTGAGGGGACGTGGGCTGTTAACTGCTTGCTCTTGGTTACAGGTTCACCCAGGAGAGCCCCCATTTGACTTGGAGCTATTCTACGTTAAGTATAGAAATTTGTACGTCTTTTTTATGTATTATTTGTATTTGCATTTTATATGAATGAAATTTCCTTTCCCTCATCACATCATCTTCTGTACTTTCCAAGAATGGCCCCTGAGACCTGACCCATAGATGTTAATTGACTCAAGTTCACATTAGGCAGTAGTGCTCACCTTTGGCTGCACAGTCACTGGGGAAGCCCTTGCTCCCCTCAGGACCAGCTGACTTAGAACCCTGAGAGGAGGTCCCAAGGACCAGCTGACTTAGAACCCTGAGAGGAGGTCCCAAGGATCAGTGCTTTCTAAAAACGCCCTATACCATTCTTATTGCACCCAGGGTAGAAACCACTGTCCTATAGGTTGCACTCTCTCTCTTTTTCTTTCTTTCTCTGCAATGTGCCCACTTTCACTAATGTGTATTGATGATAATAGCCCTCCCTCTGCTGTGAGGCAGTTCCTGTAGAAGATGCAAAGGGACCAGTTGTTTGGAGTGGCTGCATTGTTTTGTTGTCTATTTTTGCCCTTACCACAAGGCCTTTCTCAGCCCAATCTCTAGCAGTTTCACAATAAACCACTACTTCTGGATTAGATGGTCACTTTGTTTACTGAAACACTTTAAAGCTCAGTGATTTGATAGTTTGCACTTGTCTCATAATTTATGTGTCTTTGGATAGTTCCTACTTACATTGTAAATGGGCCACAATGGAAGAGCTGGAAAAGGATCCTCGCATCGCCCAGAAGATCAAGCGATTTAGGAATAAGCAAGCCCAGATGAAGCACATTTTTACTGAGGTGAAGCACTGTTTACCAACTAACTTGACCACTGCTTTTCTTACAGTACTAAATGCTGAGTAAAGTCGAAGTCCTGTTCAGATTCGTGGCTCAAGTCACATTGCTAAATGTGTACTGATTTGCAGCAAAACCAGTCCAGATTTAAGTCAAAGGGAAAAAATTATCCACCAAGTTAGAGGGATTGAACCTTACAAACTGACAACTCATAAGAATGTGCATCTTGATCAGAATATCTATAAATAGCTAGGGCAAGAGAAATGTGCCCCAAACTTTTATTCCTTCCCCCCTTCCTGCCCCCCTGCAGTCCTTAAAACAGAAATCCAAAAAGATGTAAACTTTGAGTGTAAAAAATAAAAACAAAACTAAAATATTAGAGAGTAAATAAATAAGTAAATTTATATAAACTTGGTTATTTCTAAGTATGGTACCTACAGTGAGAGGAAAGATTGATGGGTTTGGATGTTAAATCTATAGTATCTATATATTAGAAAATACTACTAAACAAATCTTAAAGTAAATAATTAGGAAATATGTGCATTACATACATACATGTATCTCCTAAATATATGTATGTATGTATATGTGTGTATGTGTGTGTGTATGTGTATGTGTGTCTTCTCCAGTATGGGAACCTTCCTGTTAATACACACACACACACACACGACAAATAATTTTAATGATAAATGCTTATTAACCATATAAAAATGTGGTCAATTTCAGTAGTAATCAAAAAAACTGAATTAAAATAGTAATTTTCTAGTTTTTATTTACCAAATATTTGAAGGTTTTAAAAATAAGTAATCCTCACTGCTGGTAAGGGTGTAGGAAGAGACAGTCTTGTATCTAGTGGGTGGGAACATAACCTAGAATCACCTGTCAGTAGAGCAGTATGGCAGCAGATGTGAAATATCTCAAAATTTTCACATCCTTTGTCCCAGCAATTCTAATTCTGTTATGTATTCTAAGGAAACTGTTGAGTTTTTGTGCAGACTTAGCTATGATATCCAGTCATTTATATTGGTGAAAAATTGCAAACAAACACAGATAATAGACATTTGTTAAATTCTGTGTATGTACCATAGAACAGAATACTGTTCTACTCTAGTAAAAACGATATGGAAGGACAGTTGTTAATGACATAGAAGGTTTAGTGCCATAGACTATTGTTAGTTGAAAATGTCAGGCTCTTAGAAGTGTGAGGGGCATTTCCATTTTGGGGAGTGGAGGAGAAAACAGGTACCATATAATATAATGCATAGAAAATATCTTGACTCTACATGAAAACGCTGATGTCATTTTCTCTGGTTAATTATGGTGACTTGTTTTTTCTTTTCTATACAGTATGTAGTTTTAAATCTTACACAGATACCTTTGAAGAAAAGAAGCCATAAAAATTATTCTTAAAATGTAGTTGCAAGCACTAGTCCTCAAGAGTACAGTCAGGAGCCCCAAATTACAGTACATGGCTACAGTACTTGACCAACTCATTCTTTGTGATGTGCTCCTTTTCCTCAAGTGACAAAAAGTTATTTCAGGATAATGTCAGTAAGCATTCTTCTCATTCCAGGGTGGGGTCTTTCGTCTGTAGCCTTAGCATTTGACCCCATCCCTTCCCAGGACTGTTTTAAAGAATGTGAACACGGTTTCTCATGGCATTGTTCTTGTCATAGGGAACTGGGGAAAGAAGAAGACAAGTAGGGGATCCCTGGGTGGCGCAGCTGTTTGGCGCCTGCCTTTGGCCCAGGGCGCAATCCTGGAGACCCGGGATCGAATCCCACATCGGGCTCTCGGTGCATGGAGCCTGCTTCTCCCTCTCCCTGTGTCTCTGCCCCTCTCTCTCTCTCTCTCTCTCTCTCTCTCTCATAAATAAAAAAAAAAAAAAAAAAAAAGAAGAAGAAGAAGAAGAAGACAAGTAGAATTGGAAAACCGTTTTGAGGCACCACTGGATACTCTTTCTCTGTTCTTAGAATATTTTATTTGTACCTCTATTTTAGCAAGTATGTGCAGTGTAGTAACTTGTTTACATGTCTCTTCCATTTTAAGCTCTATGAGACAGACGGGGACATGTCCTCCTTGTATTTCTATCCCTGGTACCAGGCTCAGGGTCAGTGCTACGTAGTTATTTGGCTGCCCCCTGGTGAGGGAGGGAGTTTGCCTTAAGCTCTTCTCCTGCTCCAGACCCTCCAGTGCCTCACATTTTCTTGAAATAAAGTCCACAGTCCCTAATATAGCCTACAAAGCCCCATGTGCCTGTTTTCTGCTTTATTCCCAAGGGAGTGATTTTTACTGGGTTGGGAATAGAGAGCTGAAACTATGTTAAAATATATAGAAAAAAAATGTACCAGGAGCCCATAACTCTTGTGGGAAGGAAAGGCTTTTGAAAAGATTGGAGAACATCCTGAGATGGAGGAGGAGGAAGGGTAGAGAGTAGTTCCTATAATACTGTCTTCAGTCTTGACCTGTTCAACATTTTTATTAATGACTTGGATAAATAATATACTTATGAGATCAATGATAACTTAGTTTTGGATAGAGTGGCTTCATATCGATTATTTCCAGCTGCTTTATGAGGTAGCCAAGGGCACCTGTGAAATAGAGTCAAGCTCAAGAGACAGAGGCTTCCCGCACTCTGCAGGGGTAGACGTGTTCTGACTCCACCCAGACTCCTGAAAACCAAACCCGATCTTGGGAGATTAGATGACAAAATCAAAGTTCAGGTTTACTGCACAGGGTAGGATGAATGAAATATAATGGCAGTAAATATATATATAATATCACATGTATTTTTAAAAATCTTCAAAGTAGAGAAAATGACTAGCAGTTCTAGGGAGGAAAGGTAGTGCCCGTTAAATGACAGGTTTCCTGGTGGTCAGCAGGAGGGTGTGCAGCTGCTTAAGAAGTCACAATAGGGATGCCTGGGTGGCTCAGCAGTTGAGCATCTGCCTTTGACTCGGAACATGATCCCGGCGTGTGGGATCGAGTCCCAGTCGGGCTCCAGCAGAGAGCCTGCTTCTCCCTCTGCCTGTGTCTCTGCCCTTCTCCCTGTCTGTCATGAATAAATAAGTAAAATCTTAAAAAAAAAAAAAAAAAAAAAAGTCACAGTAATCTTAGAACATTCCTGACTGTTCTGTTCACTTGAGTATCAGGGTTCAGGGTAGACCTGAAAGCAGCTGCAGGACGACTGTAACACCAGTAAAGGAAGCACAGCTGAGTGGCTGTCAGCAGATGTGGAAACTAGGCTGCATAGTGCTAGGATCCGGGGCTCTGGAGCCAACTTACCAGGCTGCAGGTTCTGCTCACGCTATTGCCCCCCCCCCACACACACACACTAAATTAGGTCACCTTGGGCCACTTGCATAAGCTCCTTCAGACCCAGTATCCTCAATGTAAAGCCTAGTAGCATCAGCCTCACAGAACACCTGTGAGGATTAAATGACTGGGTTTACAGGAGTGCTTAGCACAGTGCCTGGCCCATGGCCACTGTTCATAAGTGCTAGCGCTCTGCATAGTGAAGGGACCTGGAAACTTGGACTCCTAAGAACAGCTGAACGCCTTGAGTAGTTTCACCCAGATCAGATGGAGTTTTTTAAAGAGGCAGGATAGCAGAAGAATGAACTTAGTTACTGCTGCTATGGGGGAAGCAGGAACACCAGTGATCCCCAGCTATAGGAAAGAAACTAGATTATATTTAATAGTAATAAAGATCATGATGCTACCACTGAGTAGACAGAGGTAAAACTGTCTTGGCAGTGCCAGATCTTAGAGGCAGTAAATTCCCAAATAGAGAATAATGGAATCTGAGGGAGGGTTGCCAGGGATGTTATAAAAAGTATTCTTGTGTTGAAGATGAAACTAGATAGCCCCCAAAGTGCCTTCCAGCCACAGAGACAATAAGAACATTCTGGTAGTCCAGGAGGAGGGCATCTGGGTAAGAAAGACCTGGGTAAGCATTCCAGTTCATACAGCTCTGTGGGCTTTGGTCACATTACTTATTTAACTTCTCTGAGTCAGTTTCCTCATCTGTAAAGTAGTTATGGCAACTAGTTCATAAAGTAGTTTTGAGACTTAAAGCACTTAGCTAGCATTACTCCAGACATAGGTTAAATATTTCCAAGGAATACTTACTGTTTCGTAAGTACATTTTTTGGGGAAGCATAATGTACATGAAGGTAAATTCTAAGAGTGCAGGTCAGTGAATTTTTACAAAATAAACACACCTGTGTAGCTGCCACTTAGATCAGGAGATAGAACATTATTGGACCCCCAAAAACTCCCCTCATGCCTCATTCCAGTGTTTGCTACTATTTTTGCTATAAAGAAGAAAAAGCAACTTATTCTCAGTTTCCAAGGGTTATCTTTGGGATGAGAAGCAGTAAGAAAAAGGGAATCCTTGGCTGATTTTTGTGCAGTACTATAAAGACCATTAGGAGAGTGACTCTGGCCATGGTGTAACCTATAAATTCAGTCACAGAGAGCAGGATTTGGGGACAGTGAAGAAAGTCTGTGCTGTGACTTTTATTCTCAAGCTACCCCTTCCATTCTGTGTTTCTTGATATGCCCAGAGTGGGAAGTCACTTACAGATGAAACCTAGGATGTTGGTTTTGAGGGAAGAGGGATGCTTTCTCATTCTTCTCCTTTGTTTGTACTAGCCTGATGAAGACTTGTTCAACCCAGACTACGTAGAAGTTGATCGCGTCCTGGAGGTGGCCCACACCAAAGATGCAGAAACAGGAGAGGTGGGTGTTCCATCATTTTGACTCGCCTATGGAGCCTTCCCTTCTTACTACATATTTTGCTTGTTTTGTTAACATGTGGTCTATTTTAATGGCATTGATCTGTGATAGGGTGGGTTTTTCAGAGGTTGGCCAGAGTATGATCAACCCCTTTAATCTAGTTGAACATAAATTCCTCTCCTATCTCTCACCAGGAAGTGACGCATTACTTGGTGAAGTGGTGCTCTCTGCCTTATGAAGAAAGCACATGGGAGCTGGAGGAAGATGTAGATCCTGCAAAAGTTAAAGAATTCGAGTCTCTTCAAGTTCTCCCTGAAATTAAGCATGTGGTAATGTATCCATATCCCAGTTTGGCACATGTTGTAACATGTAACTTTATGAACTAGCAGTCCTGGATGTCTGTGGGGCTGTGCTCAGAAGTGCTATTTGGGGGTGTCTTAACCTTTGGGTACTCTCCATTGAACTTGCAGTTTGGGTGTTTTTCTACCCAAATCATATTTTGCTAGCACTCTGTCACCATTAGGTCCTGTTTTGATGTGTGTGACACTTATGAACCTTAAATACAAGCTTAGATTTCTTGGTATGTGGTGCTGTGTGGAGTCTATAATTTAGAACATGTAAGAAATACCTGACTTGGGAAAGAAGCTCAATAAATTCTTAGGGTCTTTCTTGTTTCCTATTACCTCTTGTTCCATCAGTGATCTTTTTTCTTTGTTTTTATCCTTTGCTTTTCTCAATTGGAATGTTCTTAAGGGGAAGAACTATCTTTTATCTATAGATACCTGGGCTTCACAGAGGGAACATAAGTTTTCAAAATACACTTATTTAATCAGTTTGTTTTTCTGATTCTGAATTAATCCCACCCAGCTGCATAAATGTCGCAGGGAACCCTACAAGTAGTTGTATATGGAATGTCAATAATTAAAAGGATATAGACTACAAAAAAAAAATAATAAAATAAAAGGATGTAGACTTAGGATAGAGCCTGATTAAGATGTGACTCGGGAAGAGAATCAGAGTTGTTGAATATGGCTGTAGACTGGAATGGTAAGTTTCTATTTTTAAAAAGTCACCACTTTTATATGAAAAACCCTTATCCAACTCCTTATCATTACTTATCGTTGTTATTATGTCCCAGGAAAGTAGGCTTAGGATATAAGAGCTTGACATTGAACTTAGATCTCTGTCAGAGTCCACTCAAAAGCGGTGTTTAGTTTTTGTTTTTTGGCATATGAAATGTCTGGAGGAATCTTGAGGTGCAGAACTGTGATTAGAAATCTATATAGTTTTTAATGGTTTTTTGTCCACTTGACTGATTAATAAATTTCTCTTTCAGTCCTCTCCTACAACTATTGTCTGTTGTTAATTCATCATTGTTCAACATCTTGCCATTGGCTGACTCTTGAGTGACATATAATAAGAGAGTGCACACCCAGCCCCCAGGAGCTCACAGATTAATGGAAGAGGCATGTGCGTGCATGGACATACATGGCACCAGACTGATGGGGACATGTGGCACAATGCAGGAACAAACCAGTGTGGGGCAGAGAGAGGAGGGCATTTCCATTCTGAAGCTAATTGTATGTTATCTCAAAGTAATCAGGATTCTCTCTCTGAGGATAGAATCTCTCTGAGGATTCTATTCTCAGGCTGAGGATACTCTCTCAGCCTGAATCCCACTTATTTCCTCAGACTGACTACATGCATTTGGCAAGAATATGAATTCTCAAGTGTTTTCAGGCAGTTTTACTTTTCCTTTACTATTTTGCTATTGCGATGCTGCTGTTTTCATCTCTCAGTGAACCATGGTATTATTTCACACTTGTCTCTTTGTTTCTCAGTTATTTGTTCTCTCATTTAAAATGCACATTTTGAAATTTTATCTCAAAACTTCTAACTTAGAATGGTAGCTGATCATATAACTAAAGCTATCTTTTTAAGGACCAGCTCCAAACAGGAGTTTACCTGAATAATTTTTTTTTAAGGTATCTTACTCGGGCTTTGAAGTTGACACAAATAGGACATCCTATACTTGAAAACTTTTTGATAAAAATTGGTTACGTATAGGTAAAATATGGAATTTTTAGAAAACAAGAGGTGACATTGTCCATGACGATTGTGCAAAGTTGGAGCAGTCTTTCAATAGGCAGGACCCACCGTGGAGACTCAGAGTCCCTTCTCCTCCTTTGAGTTAGCTAAGTAGCCACTGAAGGTTGTGGGGCCCTGGTGTCAGTGGTTTCCTGTAGTCTGTACCCCTTAGGAGACAACCAGCTGATTTCAGGTCTTGTGCTCAGATGGCTGAAATTTCTGGCCAGTAGGTGATGTTAAACTAAACCCTTTAGCCCTGGGGAAAGGGAAACCCAGGGGAGAGACTGGATAGGAGAGTGATGCCTCTGCTTTTGGAGTGCCACCAAGGCAGCAAAGTAAAAATCTGCAGTGAAATTCCATCCTCTGGTACTTACAGTGCTGAGAGTGAGTCACTTAAATCACTGGAGGAACATTCCAGAAAGTCTCCCCACAGTATCTAGTGCAGTAGGGGAGCATGCCCGATTAAAGGGGTACATAGACTTTAGGGGAACCACACTGGTTCCTGTGAGTTAAGAAGAACATAATTTCTTTAAGGGAACAGAACAAGAGGGGTTTTATAGGAATACCTTGCTTAAAAGATTTTCTTTAAAATCATTGTTTTCTTACATAAAAAAAATTATTTTCTCCCTTATTTTAAAAGCACCTGTATCTCTACCTTAGTAATAATACACTAGTATTACTAATACACTAATACACTTAGTATAATACACTAGTATTACATTTCAGCTGGGTCCTATTTTAAAGGGCTTAGCCTAACTGTGGCTGTAGTAATTTTATAGAAAGCTGTGATGTGTATTTTTCTGAAAGGTCATGGACAGATTGCACTTACCTCCAAATATCAATGATGTAATTGGGGATATATTGTTAATTTCACGTGCAAATTGCTTAATTTTAGTTAATAAGGAATTCTAGTTATAAACGGTATTGTACTCCAGAGCAGAATTACCAAAGACTAAAACTGTTTAGAAAAGTTACAGTCTCAAAATTCTCATTTGTAATTATAGCTATAGCTAGGAATTTTTAAGACTATAAACTGTTAATTTGGGGGCTCAGTTTGTCTATAAACAAAATAACCAAGTCTATGTCCAAATAATATAAAATCTAAATAATTAAAATTTTTGGATGGGAAGTCTCCACACCTAAAGATTTAAGCTTTCTTCTGATTGGGGCACCAGCGTTGCTTGGTCGGTTAAGTGTCTACCTTTGGCTCAGGTCAGGATCCCAGGGTCTTGGGATCGAGCCCCACATTGGGCTCCTTGTTCCATGGGGAGCCTGTTTCTCCCTCTGCCTGCTGTGCTCTCTCTCTGTGTCAAATAAATGAAGAAAATCTTTAAAAGAAATTTTCCCCTGGTTAATTGAAATTTCAATGAGATTTTTAAGAGAACTTGACAAATTGATTCTAAAGTTATACAGAATAGTGAATAAGATAGAATAGCTGAGACATTTTTTGAAAAATAACTCCCTAATCAGATAAAAGGCTTTAATAATTTAAAAATTGGGTTTTATTGCAGTACTAGACAGTACAATGGAACAAAACGAAGAATCTAGATGGAGCTCTGTGGATATATTGAAATTTAGTATGTGATGAATATGGCATTTCATATAAATAAAGATGATTATATTTAGAAATCAGTATTTCATATGGAAAAATAAAGTAATAAGACTGCTATTATGTTTATGGGATGTTTAAGGAATTTGCATTTTTGATTTTATAGGCTTTTTGCCTTATACTGACTCTAGGAACTAATCAGTGAAATATTTGACCTACCATACTTTCCTGAACTGATGCCATACGCACAAAGAAAATACGAAGAGAAATTATGTATAGAAACCAAAAACACCTGACTACTTTTGGTTTGTAGGGAGATGGAAGTGTAAGTGAGAGTGACATCTAGGAGTCTGGGTAAAACAGTATAATACTAAACAAGACTGTAGGTGAATCTGTTTCTTTTCTTCATTAATTACTTGCAAATTTTATAGGGATGTTCTAAGTTTAATCTGGTGAAATCTAGAAAAGATAGGGGCTTGCCTTATATCGGGGGTGGGGGGTATGTGTGTGTACACACCTAAAGCAGCTAGAAGCTAGCTTTAGGACAGTGCTTTGAGACTTGCCACCTTCCCATTATTATCCTGTGTCCCTATTCATGTTATCCATCCTCAAACATCATTCTCTGTGTATTTTATTCTCTTGCCTTCCTCCTACTAGGAGCGGCCTGCTTCAGATTCCTGGCAGAAACTGGAGAAGTCGCGAGAGTATAAGAACAGTAACCAGCTCCGGGAGTACCAGCTGGAGGGGATGAACTGGCTTCTTTTTAACTGGTATAACAGGTGAGGAACCAGAACCAGTGCTATCTTCACGGACTTATCCTCCCAGGTGTTTGTACCTGGGGGTAGATTGTCGCCTTTGCCTGTTTAGAGCAGCAGTAGCTAGCAAGGTGGTAAGAGAGTGCAACCTGGCCGTGTGTTTAGGGTAGTAATCTTTGTATATGTATATGAGGCATGCCAAGACTCCACATTCCAACCACAAGGAATGGTTTTAGACATTGTTGACTTTGTGCTGCTTTTTTCTTTGCCATTCTTGCCAAAAGGTTAGGCCCAACCTAGAGGAAGCAAAATCCAAAAGATCATTATCTCTGAGTCTTTAGAAAAAAATTGGGTCTAAAAGGAAATGGATCTGGATTATAGCCCCAACTCTGCTACTTGTTTGTGAGCCCTAGATATTATAGACTTGAGCTGTACCACTCAGTTTTGGACTCTTCCATGTTTCAGTTCCCATCACAATCTACATGAAACAGATGAACTTTGAAATTTTTGTAATGTTCTACTGTGTACCCTAGTATGGATTCTAAAGATAGCATACCGTAGTGGAGAACACACAAGATGGGACCCTTGTAACCTGTGTCCTAGAAGCCTGTGCCACTTATTCACACAGCCCCTTGGAGCACTGCTCACCTGAGTTTTCCAGTGCATTCTGTTCAGTGAGGAGTGAGATTGAGGGGGGCCACACCCTCCGAGTGTCAGCTCTGTGCAGTTTGGAGTTCTGGGCCACTAAAGAGACCAACATTTTTACTCTATAAGAAATTTATTTCTTAGAGAAATAAATTGTGAGTTAAAAGTTTATCCTCTGACACAAAAAATGGACAAGGAAAATCACAATGACTTCTCTTTTTATTTTTGCATTGACTTCCATGAAGTTTGTCAGATAAAGAAATTGGCTTAGTTTTAAAGCAAATTTTTTTCCTCATTGTATCTATTACTTTAATTTTTAGTATTTTCAGTTTATATTCTATGGACCTCTTTCCTATATTTTCTCCCAAGTTGCCCTAATTCCTTTTTGGAAGTAGGTAGGGTATAAAGCATAAGACTAAAAATGTGCCTCAGTTGCATCTGTGGAAAATGCTGAGAAGGCCCTTCACTGATGACCTTTCAAGTCCAGGTGTGCTTCTAAAGTATCTTTTTAGTTATACCCAACCTCTACCTCTTTCCTATATTGATGATGAATTATCTGTATTTCTTAATCTCTGCAGAAAAAATTGTATTTTGGCTGATGAGATGGGCCTCGGGAAAACCATCCAGTCTATCACATTCCTCTCAGAGATATTCCTCCGGGGAATCCACGGCCCATTCCTCATCATCGCCCCACTCTCTACCATCACAAACTGGGAGCGGGAGTTCAGGACATGGACAGAGATGAATGCCATTGTGTACCATGGCAGCCAGATCAGCAGGCAGATGATCCAGCAGTATGAGATGGTATACAGAGATGCACAGGTGAGTCTTACACAGGTCTCAGACCTGGTGCCAGCTTGATGTCATCATTTCAAACAGCCTTCCTGTCACTTGTCTTCAGGAGTTTTAATGCCCTGAACCTTGAGTTACTGTTGACTGACTTTGTAGAGTCTTACGTTTATTGAGGCAGACTTCTTGCTCCCCCTTGGCAGTTTAGTTTGTGATAAGCATAGGATTTGTAGGGCATGCTTTCCACTCTCTAAAAAATTCCAGAGGCTCTTTTTAGGATACTGAAAGCTTGGCTTCATAGTTGGCTTATGAAGTTGCTTCTACATGCAGAAGATTTTTTATCTGACTTGTTATATGCTCAGTGAAAAAAAGCGAGTGGAAGAATTAGTATACAGAGGATGGATTCCTAGCCAGGGAGTTTTGGAGGAGATGTTAACACATTTAACAGGGAAGGATAAAGAGAAGACAGGATTCAAATTGTTAAAAGCACACTAATTGGGGGACATGGGGGGGGGTGGTTTGTTACTTATAGTCACTTTACTGAGTCTGCTGGTTTGTCCGGGCCACTGGTTTTTATTATCAAGCAAGGTGAAAATTAAATGAATCTAATCAGAGGAAAGTCAGTGTTCTCCCCCACGGATTTCATTAACAGCAAAAGGAGACACTTAGAAGAAATTTAAGACATGCTCTAACATGGTATGCGGCTCTGCTCTTTAAATGTTTTGGTAACACTAAGATAGGTAAAAGACAAAGATGTGTCCTGCCCAGTGCCTCTTATCCCAGGCCAGTCAGGAACATTACATTGAAACCTGGGCTGGAACCCCAGTTACAAGGTAAAATTAACTATATCTGAATAGGAGCAAGGGAGATCTCCTTGGGTATTCAGGCTCTGCGTTGTTGAGACCAGCCCTGGCTGGGTGTGTGTGAATCAATACCATGGCAATTTTTTTTTTTAAGATTTTATTTATTTATTCATGAGAGACGGAGAGAGAGACAGAGAGGCAGAGGGAGAAGCAGGCTCCATGCAGGGAGCCCGACGCGGGACTCGATCCCGGGTCTCCAGGATCAGGCCCTGGGCTGAAGGCAGCGCTAAACCGCCGAGCCACCAGGGCTGCCCCTTACCATGGCAATTAATAAATAATAAATAAAAAGCTTCCTTGCAGTGTCTTCCATATTTACTCACAAGTCTGGCCATTGTGAGAGCCCGTGTCTCTTACTTGTGTTTCATCGATGCAATGAGGTCTCTCTCTCGTCTAAATAGCTGGTTCATCCTTATATATTCTCTTTCCGCAAACAAGGAAGTACAGTGCTTACTGGCTTCTCTTACCTAGGCTCTAGCATTTTACAGTCCTGCGTCCTCTGCTTCTATTGGGAGCACATTAGCTGAATTCTGTAGTCATGACATAAAGCTTCACCTTCCATTGTGTCACCCTCAGGGAAACCCCCTTTCAGGAGTCTTCAAGTTCCATGTTGTCATCACAACGTTTGAGATGATCCTGGCAGACTGCCCGGAGCTGAAAAAGATTCACTGGAGCTGTGTGATCATTGATGAAGCCCACAGATTGAAGAACAGGAACTGCAAACTTCTGGAGGGTCTAAAGCTCATGGCCCTGGTGAGAGCTAGCAAGCTCATTACATTAACACAGGTTCCATCTATTCAGTATGGAAGCATTCTGTAGCCATTCTGCATTGTAGCTAACTTGTGCAGAGTCTGTTTATTCTTTTTTTTTTTTTTTTTTTTTTTTTTTTTGCCTTCTATACCTGTGATAGTGTAGGAATCAGAAGGGTTTTTTTGTTACAAACTGGGTCAACAATTGGACCTTTGCCACAAATAGATTCCCAAGAGGACCCAGGGTAGCCTTAAATAGCATGAAATTTGTGACCTGGATATGTAAGGTGTTTCGGCTTGTTTCTAAGACCTTGAATGATCCGGTACCAAGGATGATAGCCTTGGCCCAATGCCCAGTATGTAGAGGGTAGTAATAATGAATGAATGTTGCTTTTACTAACGTGAAATTGCTGCTGGAATCAATGATGTAAAAGGAATGTTTATCTTTTTATTGACTATACCGACCATGAAATGGTGACATCCTATCTTTTCATTAAAACAAAACCTAATTGCCCCAAAGTGAGTACAGAATGCCCTGGCTTGATCCCTCCCACCCCCCAAAGCATACTGTTTTGGTGGCTCAAATATTGCTCATTTTGTACTGTTAATTTGTGCAGGAACACAAAGTGCTGCTCACTGGGACACCCTTGCAGAACTCTGTGGAAGAGCTCTTCAGCTTGCTGAATTTTCTGGAGCCATCACAGTTTCCTTCAGAGACTGCTTTCTTGGAGGAATTTGGAGATTTGAAAACAGAGGAACAGGTAAATAAGGGCCTGAAGGATTGACGATAATGTGGTGATTACCTTCACCATCAAGGAGAGAACAAGCCATTGTAGGGATAGGCATTAGCAAGACCTCACATCTCTGCTAAAAAGAGCGTTACCTCCTTTATTTAATTTGTTTTTTATGTTGGGGAGGGTAAACTGATCATTAGAAGTTCTTACTACTCTGGAGGATAAATGAATCAACATCCAAAATACCCTGTATTAGCATATCAGGCCTCTTGCCTTCATTGATCTCACATGTGAGTTCAGTGATTTTGTTTCACCCTGAACTCCGGAGCGTGGTGCCTTCTTCTGCTTTCCTCATCCTTCATCTTTCCTCCTACATCCTGCAACATGTTCCCAAGCTCATCTTCCTGAGTATAACAAACTACACAGGTAGTGAGGAAAAGAAGGCAGTCATATACTAGAAGAGTTGGTAAGTCCAATTTTGTCCAAATCAACCAGATTGGTTTTCAGAGATCTAGTCCTGAATCCATCTTATTGGACTAAAAGCTAAATCAGAACAGCCAACATTAATAAGTATCTATTATATGCGATGGGTAGAAATCCTGACTAGAAATTATGGAAGTAAGCCAGACAAGTTGAAATGCTATAAGAGGAACAAGTAATAGAACTGGAGATTTTAGAAGAGAAAAGGTCACTTCTGGGAATTGGGAAAGCCTTTGTGGACAGAGAGCAATTTGGAATGGGACTTTGAAAGGTGGGTATATTTTCTGTTGTGGAGAGAGAAAAGATGGTGACTGGTTTGCACAGGAGAAAAAAAACACCTGGCATAATCAGCCATGGAATTTATTCGGTTGTAGGGAATCATCTGGTTGAGCTGGAAACTGTGTCGATGAATTGTGGAGCATGAGGCCAGAGAGGGTGAGGGTTATATCATGGGAAGGTCTTGAAAGATGGCTTGAAGTATTTGAGAGGTATTAGGGAAGCAATGCAAAGATTTAATTGCAGGGATGACATAATTAGTTATGCTAAATTAACCTAGCAATGGTGTGAGAGTGGGTTGGGGCAGAGAATTGGGGAACTGAGAAGGTTTGGGAATTTCACTAACAGATGTCAGGAGTACATTCTGTGGTTCCAGTCTGTTTCTACTTCTGTGGCAAGTCAGACTTTGAGGGCAGTGAATAATCCAGCTTCATTCTACTTCTCTACGTTTGCAGTATCTGTTGATCTTTCAAAAGCCAGCTCCCAACCCTCTCTCCATTTTTGGACCATTAGCAATGTGTCCTCTTCTCCCGTTGCACTTATTTTGTGGTATGCATTTTTTCTTCTTCCTAGACAATGACCTCCTTGAGGACAAGGCCCACCTCTTCTCCAGGTTGTGTTTGTTGTATTGACCAGCACAGTGTCTGGCATATAGTATACTCTAAATGATTCAAGGTATGAACCAAGTGAAGGGCAAAGCTGAACCCAGCATGTGGCAGATTGACATTTGTCCATATCTTTAATAATTATCTACGTGTGTCTTTCCCTTTGGGATCTTATATAGTAATTCCTAATCCACTTGGGGGATAGATTCCTAAGTACCGTGGTCGATAAAATCAAGGTCCCAGAAATGGGTTAGATTTAAGGTTGCGGTTAGTTAGGAGAAAACTTTAAAAAGGGCATCAAATGTCTATATTTTAAATCACAGAAAAAAAAAGTTCCAAAATGTATCAGCTTCCAAATGAAGCATGTTCATCATTGTTTAAAATCTGTTCTGTTGACTCTGCTAAATCACTGTCTGTAAGTCATTTTGTATTTTTTTTCAGGAGCATTGATTCTGCACACAACTTTTTTATGCAGAATGTACCCCTTTTAATACATTTTTTTAAAAAAGATTTATTTGAGAGACAAAGATAGCGAGAAAAAGCACAAGCAAAGGGGAGGGACAGAAGGATAGGGAGAGCAGGCTCCCGGCTGAGCAGGGAGTCTGACATGGGGCTCAGTCCCAGGACCTCAAGATCATGACCTGAGCCAAAGGCAGACACTTAACCATCTAAGCCACCCGGATGTACCCTAAAACATTTTTGAACAGCCCTTTATAACTTAAAACTCAGTCTTTTGCACTTGCCCTTCCTTATTTTATTTGTCCACCAGGATTAATCTTACAGGTCTCATGTTTTAGCTCAGGGTTAAGTCAGGCGCCTTGGTTTTTGAATCCCTTGTCTGTCATTGTCTTCTTGGGAGAGGAAGCAAGTCACCTTGCCAGTGCAGTCAGGTGAATAGAGATGTGCTGTCCAGGTCTGAGCTGTTAGGAGAACAGACAAATCATAGCAAAGACTACTACTGTCAGTTCAAAGTGCCCCTGAGATGACAGCTCATGTGATGGCATGAGAGACCTCATCTTACAGCATCAATTCCCTACATGCTGCTACACCAACATGTTTGCTGCTGTTACTTAGAAGCTGTAGGAGGGGTCTGCTTCCAGAGTGCTTCTACTTCTTCTTTTTTTATTTTTTAAACCTAAAATATGATTGACCTGTAAATTTAGTGTCAGGTGTGCATGATAATAATTCGATACATGTACATATTATGAAATGATCACCGTAATAAGTCTAGTTAACATTTGTCACATATGTAGCCACCGTTTTTTCTCTAGTAATGAGAACTTTTAAGATCTCGTCTCCTAGCTGCTTTCAGTTACACAGTATTATTAACTGTAGTCATTGTGGTCTAAATTACATTCCTGGGACTTATTTTGTAACGGAAAGTTACTACCCCCTTTGAGCCCCCTTCACACATTTTGTCCACCCCTCAACTGCCTCTACTTTTTACTTTGTTCTCTCAGCATTAAGTGTAATGTGTCACTTGTCCCTCCTATAGCTAAAGTTGTCCTCAGGTTATGGCTGCACAGTGTGGGCGGGATTGAGAGGCGTTTGTTTTCTCCATCCTAGAGAGTAGGTACTGTCTTTTATATCTTTCTCCCTTTATCTCTTGTAAGGTTGCCACCTAGGTTCTCAGTGACTGTTTGGGAATTAAAACCAGGCGCCCCCCACCCTTTTTTTAAAGATTTATTTATTTATTTATTCATGAGAGACACACAGAGAGAGGTAGAGACATAGGCAGAAGCAAGCTCCATGTGGAGAGCCTGATGTGGGACTTGATCCCAGGACCCCGGGTCACACCCTGAGCCGAAGGCAGATGCTCAACCACTGAGCCCCCAGGTGTCCCAAAACTGGATCCCTTTTTTTCTTGAGGTCCAATTATAAACTCCCCATGTTTAGGGATCAGTCATGATCTTTCATTGCATCTACTACCACCATACTATGATTAGATGCCCAGGAGAGTGTGGTAAAAGTTGGAATACCTCAGTAATCAACCATTAAAATCTGATATGGGCAGGTGAACAGGTCTCATTTCCCTGGACAGGTGAAGAAACTGCAATCTATCCTAAAACCCATGATGCTTCGGCGGCTGAAAGATGATGTGGAAAAGAACCTTGCTCCCAAGCAAGAGACGATCATTGAAGTAGAGCTGACCAATATCCAGAAAAAGTACTACCGTGCCATCCTGGAGAAGAACTTTTCCTTCCTGACCAAGGGTGCAAATCAGCACAACATGCCCAATCTCATCAACACCATGATGGAGCTGAGAAAGTGCTGTAACCATCCCTACTTGATCAATGGTGAGTCGGGGAAGCAGGGAGCAGCTCAGGACTGCCAGTGGGCCTCTGCCAGAAGCTAATGATAACCAGCAGTCCTATGTTTTGAGTTCCATTAAATGCTAGGATATATGTATGCTTTTCTATGATGTATGGGGCTCAGAGTGGTTGGTGGATCTGGGTAAGCCATCTGGTAGTGAGTGCACAAAGCTAATTTCTCTACCAACTCTCTGCCATCAGAGGATGGACAGCACTCATCAATCTGCTATCCTGTATTTACTTGCAGTCCAGCACATACTGTGCACTTTGGGACAGGGAATTGTATTACTTAGCTGAATAAATGATCGTGATGCAATCAAATTAAAACTCTGCAGATAAATTAACAGTTAATTATACTAACTAGAGAACACATCAGAAGCTTTTTTTTTAACAATAAAACTTTCTGATAAAATTCTACATCAAATTGTAGCTTGAATTTGCTTACAGCTAGTTTTTATGATATCAATAGGTTTGTCCTTTTGTCACCTTTCTGTAGAGGTTTCTTTACTTGTATGATTCAGCTTGGTATCTCCAGTTCTTTCTCTACTTGGTAAGGTTTCCCAGGAAAGCAAAAGCACCTGTGTTCTCTGCAAAATGGCCCTGGTGCCACTGCAGAACCCTCTGCCGAAGGCACAAAGTATGCACACAGAGCATCGCCTCACTGGACTGTTGGTCTGGATCTAGAAATTCATTTCATTTCTTATAGGATCTGTAGAGCAAAAAGCAGTTTTTACCCTCAGAGTTTGTTCAAGGAATAGTTTTGTTCCATTCCTTTTCAGGGGCAGAGGAGAAAATTCTGGAAGATTTCCGAAAAACTCACAGCCCTGATGCCCCTGACTTTCAGCTGCAGGCCATGATTCAAGCAGCAGGGAAGCTGGTGCTGATTGATAAACTGCTCCCTAAGCTGATTGCAGGTGGTCACAAAGTACTCATCTTCTCCCAGATGGTGCGATGTCTCGATATCCTAGAAGATTATCTCATCCAGAGAAGGTGAGAACTTCTTTCAAAGCTGTGCATCAGATGCTGCAGGCAGTTCCTTTTTTTGGGTACCTTTTGATTCATTTAAAAATGATGTTTTAACAACAACAAAGCATTCAAACATGGAGAAAAGTAATCTCTTCCTAAAGATTGAAATTCAGAGTTAAATCCTGTGACCAAGTAGGCCCAATTTTAACTGCCTAAAGGGAATTTCACGGCCTCTGATATGGAGCCCTTGTTTTACTTAAAAGGTTAAGAAAATAATGCATTTACTTTTTTTTTTCTCCCTTAATAATGATGAGAGAAATACTACCTGGAAAGCATCACTGTATCAAGTTGCTAAAAGAGTGTAAGTTGACAGCTCACAAAAAAATTGGGTGTACTTTATGTCCTTTCTCAGCAAACCCTCTAAGGTTTTATGATACACTAGCTGTGGCATTCCAATCTATTTTCTTGTTCATACTCCTATAATTCCTTGAGCCTAAGTTCCATCACTCACACAGGTAAACAGTCTGTGGTGTTATGTTATATGGGTTGTTTTGATTCTGTGTGGACACTACATTTGTCACTTTATATAGTGGACTTTACGTTCCCAGTCACTGGGATACATCAATGATCCAATGATGATAAATGGATTTTTAAGAATTTGTACAATGATAAAAGACTTTTCAAGGTCATAGAAACTATTAGTTTAGGCATTGCTAAGTTTAAAGGAAAGCTTTGGTTTCATAAAGTAATCACAGCAAATCACAGTTGTCTTAAATATTCTGATCTTGAAAATCCTGTTAGGTGTTATAACATGTAATTGATAGAAGAAGTGTTAACAGAACTGACACATTCAGCAGTGGGATACGCTGACATTTAATGTGACATAAATCGTTCTCCAGAATCAAATTAGACCATAAAAGAATTCCTCAGAGTCCTACAGTGGAGGTCTTTAGGTAGAGAATTCTTGAGATGTGTATTATTTTTTTCTTTGGGAAGGTATGAGTAAATCAAAACTAACGCAATTTCATATTTTATAAATTTACTATAGATTAGGAACCCATTGCCAAAAACTTGTTTCTTATAAATATATTATCTAACTCTTCAAAATATATACAACTACTGACTCGCAGTTTGTTTTTTAAAATAACCTCCCCTGCAAAATGGGTAACAGTGTAATAAACAGACTTTTACCAAATACAGATGTCTCATAGCTCCCTTTTATGCTCTTTGTCCTTATCATCTATTGCTCATTTTGTTTTCAAATTATTTAAGTATTAAATTTCCTTTGAAAAGTCAGATATATATGACCTTACCACTGGCTCCAAGCTCCCACTCATACACAAGATGGAATATCTTTTCTATTTTGTGCACACAAACATTTAGTTTTGTCATCCATTTGTTAATATTCTACATTCTATTTTGTAGTTCACCTTTTTATTTAATATATCATGAGTTTTTTAAAAATTCATTTTCTGCAGTCTGATTTTGATGACACCATATGTTCCCAGTTTTTCAGGATTTTAAGGAACCCTGTAGCTGTCCCTTTAGGGTCATTGTGAATGTTTCCAGTTATTTCCCTAGGCTAAGTTCTGATGTACACTTTTAAAAGCACTTGATACATATTTCCAAAATACCTCTGGAAAGATATTGTTAGCTTTATGCCTTTCAACAATGTACGAGAATGCTTTCTCTCCCCTTGCTTTTTTCCCCCATACCCCACTTAATCTTAGCTAATTCAGTGAGCCAAAATTATGGTCTCTTAAGTTGTATTTCTGAATAATAATGAGAGTAAATATTTTTCCATATATATTAGCTATTTGCAGTTTTGCGTGTGTGAACTGCTTATTCGTGTTCTTCCATTTTCTGTTGCTCTTTGCCTTTTTATTATAAGAATTACTTGTTTACTTAAGAATATAGCATACTATTCCCTAGTATTGTTTTTTACTTTTTGTTTATGGGTATGATTTTTTTGTTTGTTTATCTTACTTTTAGAAGTTTCAAGTTTTCTAGTAGTCAAAACTCGCATTTTAAAACAGCTTTAAATAAACTTAAATGCTTATTTGTGCTTAAATTTAAGGTTAAATGCTTAAACTAATAGGCTTAAAAAGGCTTCCCCTATCTCTCAACCACACACTCAAATAAATATTCTTAAGTATTTTCTTTACGTTTTTTTGGTGTGATTTCTTCACCCCAGCTGCATCAAACAGGATTCTTCTGGCCTTAATATCATCATTAATTTTCTCTTTTTAATTTAGTTTTTATTCCAGCAAAGTTATACATGTACATATTTTAAAGAGCCAAATTATTTTGTTAGACTTTCAAAAAAGTACCTTTCCCAATAGCACCCTTCCCACCCAGCCCCAGAAACTATTACTGTAAACTCTTTATACTGTTTCTTTTGGTATTTATAGCTATACCTAAATAATGTTAGTACTTGTAATTTCTTGATAATTTTTAGTTTGGGGTATTACCTTTTCCCACTATGGAAGATAAGCATTTGTTTTCTCTCATTGCCCCTCCTCCCCACATGACTCCTGCAAACGCTAAGTGACAGCCCAGCCATCTAGTATGCTGCTTACAATTTTTTTCTTGCACAATTTTTTTTCCCCCTGAAACTAAAAATTATTTTTTTATTTGATTGCCTGTCATTGTTTCCCTATGAAAACTTTGGTTCCAAAATTCACCTCGATTGTGTAAGTCTCCTCTTGTGTTCAAGCGTGTCCACTCCATCTGCTCAGAGCCACCTCTGGTAGGACCACCCATGGTGACCCTCTCCGGCCTGGTGCTCTTCCCTCCTGCTAACATACCACCACCTGTGCTCTCCTGCCTTCCCACTGACAAGTTTCTTTCCTTCCCTCTTGAATGAAATCTCCTCCTTGGTGGATCCCATGTATGGCCTCAGGGAACTTCTGAGGGAGGATGGATGATAAGTGAATGTTGATACTCCCTGGAATATCTTCAGTTGACTCTTCCTTGAGTAACACTTTGGCTGGGTTTGGGATTCTAGGTTAGAAGTAATTTCCCCACAGAATTTTGAGGGTTTGGTCCACTGTCTTCTAGCTTCCATTGTTGCTTCTTAGAAGTCCAAAGCCCTTGTGCTTCCTGGTCTGTGTATGTGACATGTTTTTTTCTATTCAGAAGCTTTGACTTTTCCTCTTTGTCCCAGTGCTCTGGAATCATACACTGAACTGTCCTTTGTATGGGATCCGTTGAACTGGCTACTGATCAGGTCTTTCTCAATCTGAGATCTGTGTTCCTTCAGTTCTGGGGAATTTGTATTTTATCTTCCACTTTTTTCTCTTTGTGGACTCCTGTTATTTATATGTCAGACCTTCTAGACCGGTCACTTGATTTTCTTTCCACTCTGTCTTACTATCTTTTACTACACCTTTGGTGGGATTCTTTCTTCTACTCTGTCCTCCCACCCCTAGGTTTTCATTTTTTCATTATGTAATTGTATTTTCAATTTCCTAGAATATTTTGTTCTCTAAAATACCAATTTTCATAGCATTCAACTGGTTGTTTCAGAGGTGCATTGCCTGCCTTTTTGAGATGAATCATCATAGAGGGATTTTGTTTTATTCTTTAATCTTCCTACAGTGTCTGTTTTCTCCAAGTCAGATTTTTTTTTTTCTTTTTGTTTGTTTGTCTCCTTTTCATGTTAGAACTCTAGGTTGGCCTTTTTTTTTTTTTTTTTTTCCTTCTCCTTTCAGCACTTTTAAATGTTATTCCACTGTGTCCTGGCCCACGGTTTCTGATAAGAAGGTCTGTGGTCATTTAGGTTCCTGTTCCCTTGTATGTAATGTGGTGTTTTACCAAGATTGTCTTTTGATTTTTAACAGTTTGTGATGTGTGGCATTCATCCTGTGTGGATTTCATTGAGCTTCTTAAATTTGTAAATGTTTATCTTTCATCCAACTTTGAAGTGCTTGGCCAGTTCTCCTTCAGTTTCTTTTTTTTCCTTTTGCCATTCTTTTGTTTCTTTGTGAGACTGCAATCACCTGTATGTTTGACCTTCTCGTATTGTTCCACAGTCCATAGGCTCTATTCTTTTATTTGTTTCAGTCTGTTTTTTCTTCTTTTATCTGTCTTCTGATTCTTTTCTCTGTCAGTTTCCGTTGTGCTAATTACTACACCCATCCAGTGCTTTCTTTTAGAGATTGTACTTTAGTTGTAAGCTTTCCATGTGATTCTTAACTTTTGTGTTCCTTTGCTGTGATTTCCTATCTTTACTATATACATTCTTTCCCTGAGCATAATTGTAATAGCTGCTTTAATTATAACATGTTAGACTTGACACCTTAATAATGGGTCATGTTTCTCCTTTTTCTTCACACAAGTTTGTTGCATAATTTTGGTGTTTCCCCCTGAACATTGCGAATACTTTGTTGTGGAGATGCAAGATTCTGCTCTGGTACTGTGAAGATGGCGAGTTTGATCTGGAGGCAGTTCACTAGGGGAGACCCAGAATGTACATCCTGTCAGTGTCTCTGGTTGGCAGCAGCTGCAGTCTCAGCTGAGCTGCCTTAAGCCTCCTCAAGTATGTGTAAGTTGGAGAGATCAGCCAGTCTAGCTAGTGTTTGGTAGTCTGTAGCCAGAATTTGGGGTTCACTGTCTGTGTCTCTACTTTCAGTAGATCCCTTCTCACCCTCTGGCAGTACTCATTGCCCTAGATTCCTTCCTCTGGTGCCTCTGGTCCAAAAGATAGTGGCTTTTTATCAAGTTTGTAGCTGCCTTGCTCCTCTGCCACCATAATGGTGGCTTTGCCTTTGGCCAAAACTACAAATTTCTGTTTCTCTCCAGAATCTGCCTCCTTTCCTCAACTTTCCAGTTGTCCTCTGATTGGTTTTCCTGTTTACTTGTGGGTTTTTGTTTTGTTTGTTTTGTTTTTTTTTTTGTATATTGTCCATTTTATGGTTGTTACTTGCTGGAGGGTTGATGTGTTAGGACCTTCCCACTCCATTCCAGAAGCAGAGACTCTGTGCTTCAGATCATAGGCTCTCCTATATGTGAACACTGTCCATTCAGCAGGAACGTCCCAATGTCTATATTTCAAGGTGTCTTTCTTCTCTCTTCTGCCTATAAGATGGGAACTTGATTGTACTGGGAGCCAATTGTGGTGAAGGGATGGAGAGAACTAGGGAATTCTCAGTCTCTAGCTCTTCCCTTTTATCAGTATAGTACCTCTAACTGTGGGGTAGAGCGAGTTACAGGTCTTCTGTTTACCCTCTGGCTGGAGTGGGTGATCTATAGGCTGATACTTTCACAAATATTCAGCTGTTCCTCTGTTTTAGACTCTTTGCTTCCCCATTTTCAGGATTACCTGGTGCCACCAGTGCCCGATCCCTTTGGATATTCTGCAATATTGAATTAAGTTCTTTCTTTTCTTTTTTCTTTTCTTTTCTTTTCTTTTCTTTTCTTTTCTTTTCTTTTCTTTTCTTTTCTTTTCTTTTCTTTTCTTTCTTCTTTCTTTCTTTCTTTCTTTCTTTCTTTCTTTCTTTCTTTCTTTCTTTCTTTCTTTCCTTCCTTTCTTCCTTTCTTCCTTTCTTCCTTTCTTTTTCTTTCTTTCTTTTGTAGGCTCCATGCCCTGCGTGTGGAGCCCAACATAAGGCTTAAACTCAAGACCCTGATATCAAGACCTGAGCTGAGATCAACAGTTGGACGATTAACTGACTGAGCCACCCAAACACTCCTGAATTCAGTTATTTCTCACTTGAGAATCTTTAACTGAATTTCTTTGATTTTTTTTTTTTAACATTTCAAATCTTTAGTCTTTCTGTAATTTTGGTAAATGGTGGAGATCTAATTTACTTCCAAATGTGTCTAATTTTTTATCATTATAGTACATCTTTTCCTCCAGTCATATAAAATATTGTCCATAAAATATACTGAGATACTATCTATGCAGGGTGTGTGTCTTACCTTTGTATTCTTTGTATTTCTACTCCTTTACTCAGGTATTATTGTAGGTAAATTTCAGAGTTACTCTTTTTTCATCTATCCCCAACTACAGGGATCCCTGGGTGGCGCAGCGGTTTGGCGCCTGCCTTTGGCCCAAGGCGCGATCCTGGAGACCCCGGATCGAATCCCACGTCGGGCTCCCGGTGCATGGAGCCTGCTTCTCCCTCTGCCTATGTCTCTGCCTTTCTCTCTCTCTCTCTCTCTGTGTGTGACTATCATAAAATAAATAAAAATTAAAAAAAAAATTTAGTTATCCCCAACTACAGAAAAAAAATATATGTGTATGTGTATACACACATACGCATATTTGTATTTCTACATCTATCCATTTGCTGGGATTTGGTTGGCTTTTACACATTTAGTAGAACAGGATTGATATCTTTTCAGTACTAAAGAACCTGATACTCTGCACATATTCAGGTCTTTTATATACACTGTTGTTTTCAATAAATATTTATGAGGTACCTGCCTTGTGTTAGAACCTCTGTAGGTGTTAGGGCATGGTGAACAAACCAACATGGCACCTAGAGTCATGTTGCCAAGTCCTGCATGTTTCTTACTTTGAGCCTAATCTGTATTCTATATGTGTATAACTATTGTGAATGGGATTTTCTTTTTTTCATTCCTTGTTTTCCAGCTAGTTATTGCTGAGAGATGAGAAAGTTTTTCATTTCCCTTCAGGCCTTCTGAGGTCAGCATTTCCTGTTGTGCCAAAAATGCATCACCGCCCCCTCCTCCCCAAAACAAAGCACACAGGTTTTCCAGACTGCCACCTGCTTCTTGTTGAAATTTGACAGTGACTGAGAATTACAGTTTGATGAGCCGCATAAACTCCCAGGGACTTTGTTCAAAATACAGTTGACGCAGAGGGTTAATTGCTACACTGATGTGTGTTATGGAAAATTTTTTGATGTCTGATTTCTTCATTCAGACTTACTAGCCCTCAAGATCTTCTTTGTTCTCGAGCCTCGATGCCTCTCCAGCTGTCAGTTTGGTTTTGTTCCCGTTTAATTTCATGCCATATTCTCATACTGGGGTAAGGGCATAGCCAAGGGATCTGGCTCAGAAGGGAGTGGGTGAGGAACAGTTTAAGAGAAGTCACATAATGGGATAGATTTTTAGCTTTGTGTTCTTTGAGAGCACTCCCTCAAAACTGAATGAATAATAGAAATGAGAATTAATGTTCCAATCATCCTGCATAATTTCTAAAGCTGTTGTTATGTCATAGCTTGCAGAACACTATAATTGTATGGGAATTTTTCCCCTGGGTGGTGGTTGAGTTATAGCATTGCTATTTATTGGTTTCTCCTTGTCCTTAAAGCTGTGCTTAATTCCCTGCCTCCCTCAATCCATGGGCATCTAGCTCCTCTCTGATAGCTGGGGAATCCTTGGTACCTTCAGCATTAATCGTCCTCATGCGATGGAGGGGGTGACAACTCCTGTTTAATTGGATCTCAACCTTGTCTTCTGACTCCAAATCCTGTGCTTCTTCCATTGCATCAACCATATGCCCAGAATTCTGAGTACTGGTATCAAAACCATGTCAGTACCTATAGTTTCTTCTGCCAATTTCCACTAGAGTTATCAGGTCTAATTTACCAGTGTTTCTTATTTTATCCTTTAATTTTCTCTTTTAAGTTTTTCAGGCAGTCTTTCCATCCTCCTGCATTGAAATGTAGGATACATTATGAAGGCCATATAGCAAACTGGTTAAGAATGTGGACTTTGAGTTAAAAGGATCTCAGTTCAGCTCACTCACCTGCTCAATGACTGAGGGGAATTTCATTGTTTTTGTTTTTGAAGTTTCCTCAGATATACAGAGGGGATGATAATAAAACCAGCCCTTAGGATTGTCATGAGACGTAAATGGGATGGTACATATCAAGTTATTATTCCTGTGACTATTAAAAATAGTAATGACCATTATACCTAACTGCCTTATGGTTTTGTAGAATCCAGACATACAACCCTTTGCTTTTATCTTAGACACAAGCTCTTCCTACTCTACCTTTATTAAGTCACCACCTCCTGTTTTATTTGCTACCATAGTACCACATATTATACTGACGTCCATTACATTAAAAAAGAAGAAAAAGGGGAAATCTACACCTGTAATTCCAGGTGTTGATGCACTGTGGCTTTGTGGAAGGAAGACGTATTTTCAGACTTGGTTCTTTGCTTCATATGTGTCCCTTAGAGGCCTGTGTTGGTCTGGTTTCTCTATATGGATTTTCCTTTTCCTCAAGGAAGTTAGGATTATGTTGCTCGCTCTGTTTTCTAGAGCCATCCCCACACAGAGTCGTCTACCCTAGAGTGTCTATCCTTATTCTCTTACTGGTTATTCATCTGATGTTTTAGAAATCTGATTTCCCAAACTGTGGGCTACCGATAAGGTTTTTGTTAGGATTCATGTTCTTTAGGTGCAGGGTGACTTAGTCCTTTTGTTATTTTCCTTTTCGTTCTGCTTTACCAGCCAGTTTCTGCTTGTTGTTCAGGATTGGGCCTTGGGTAACATCCCCTTGTGAATTTATTCATCATCAGGGTACGTAAGAAAAGAGTAAGGTATCAGCAGCTGTCCATATTGCTACTTTATTGATTCTGTATTAATCACATGATTCCATCACGAAGATGCCTTCTGTGTATTTAAATTGGATGGACAGATAGTAACACACTCCCATAGCAGTTTCAGTTTTGTTCTCCTTCCTTTTATCCTCTTCCCCATTATGCTTTCCGCCCCTGTTTCCACACAGGTGTTTGCCTTCTTAATGATAGCCAGCTGTACTTCCTTATTTTCTCTCCCTCTAAGAAGTCCTCAGTTGTCATCCCCTGCCCCCAACACAGCTCATATCCTTCTTGTGGATATGTGTGGAAGTGTGCTGCCCAGGAGAACTGACGGGCTGAAGATGACCAGCCCAGACGCACAAGGACTGCCTGTTGGTACAGTCTGCTTACCATTCTCAAGTTACCCCAAAGCAGCTACACACTGATTTGAACTTTGATTCCTTATTAAGAGCACTACATAAAGTAGACAGTTGAGGCTTTTATGTGTTTTTCCTGGTCTTCTTAGTAGATTCAGTGCAAATAAAAACTGGGAAATACTGGAGAATAAGTTGTTCAGGCTGTGGGGGTTGTTATTTTATGTTTACAGTTCTTCTAGACCTTAGTTTGTGGCTGATATTTTTGTTTTGGTTTGGTTTTTGTTTGCCTGTTTTGGGGGGGTACGTTTTGCAGCGCAGTCTCTGGCGTCTGCCCTGCTGCCTATGTGGGCGGGAGGGATTCCTTGCAGACTACTCTCATTTGGTCTACATTTAGAAGTGAGGGATTTAAGGCCGTGGGTCAACAGCTTCCTGCGTTGTTTGCTGTTCTTCATTGAAGTATGATTAACACCTGGGCTTTCGTTCATTTGGGTCCCCTCAGATACACCTATGAGCGAATTGATGGGCGAGTACGGGGAAACCTGCGCCAGGCAGCCATCGACCGGTTCTGTAAGCCAGACTCAGACCGCTTTGTCTTTCTTCTGTGCACCAGAGCGGGAGGCCTGGGCATCAATCTCACAGCCGCCGATACCTGCATCATATTTGATTCAGACTGGAACCCACAAAATGACTTGCAGGTAACCACTAGGATGATTGCTGTTTGCCTTAGCTGCCCCTGCATCTAAGAACATCATGATGGGGCCCGGCTTGCTGTAGAGTGTCTGCTGTGTTCATGCTGTCGTATCAGCTGGACAGCAGGCTTAGGGCCTTGGGCAGGGGTGAACGGAATAAAAAGTCAATGTCGACCTTTCCCACTAATCAGGAGTGGTTCTTTCTTTTTGCTTTAAACCGAATGGTTTTTCCCAGTGGTGGCCTCCAAATATAGAACTACTGTTTATTTTTATTATCTGACATAAAGAAAAATATTAAGCTTAACTAGTTCTCTAGTTTTTGATAATATAGAGTGATTCAGGCATTTTCACTGGTTGGTTTCTTAGATGGTCATATGTCCTGTACAGTAAAGGAGACAGGTAACCCAGAATTCCATTGTGTGGCCAGGTCATAGGCACTCCCTAGTTCATTTGCTGTCAACTTAGTACTGCATATTAGAGTTTATATGTGCTCAATTGAGTGAATTTGCAGACATTTTTTTTAGTTTTAACTAAAAAATTAAATAATTGGTGGCTTTAAAAGATTATCATAAAGATTAGAGTTAATATAGTTTTAAAAAATAAGCATAAATAAACAGGAAAATGACAGAGCTAACAGTTCATTGGGTCAGAGTCCTTCATCTGCCCTGTTTGAAAGTAAAAAAAATGACATTCTGGCCACATTGGACAGTGTGTCAGCCAGAAAAGATCTGACGTGTCAAGAATCCCATTTCTAGATTTACATCCATTTTCACAAATGATAAACTTCACCCTAATCATATATTGTATCATGGGATATTTGTTAATACTAGGATTGTGAGTATGCAGTGGGGAAGGTGGTAGTGGCTCAAAACCTTTTTCATGATACAGATGATTGATAAAAGAAGTTTAGAGGCTTCTGTGTCACAAAATTGAAGGATATCCCCTCAAGGGACACTGTAAGGGATACCAGAAAAGGAGCTCAGCTGGGGGGCTTTTGGGCTGCTGCCTGATCTACTGCTTCACACATTCTGCTTTGCCTTTTTCATTTAATGAGTTTCCAAATAAGATTTTGTTTGAAGAAAACAGTCTACTAGTTGGAAAAATGGCACTCTAAATTATTAAATTGGTGACAATTGACTAAAGTTCAGGGGAAAAAATCATTTGTAAAACAAACTGTGTGGCACTGTGTTCAGTGTACAGCTTCAGAGAAAACCAGTGGACACGACTAGTTCCCCATCAGGCCTTTCTACTGGTGAAGGGATATTTGGATCAAAGGTGAGTTGCTACATATAATGAATAACCACTTTTTAAAAGAATAATGTACTTGATACTGACATAAAAATAAGCAAAAACTAATATTTGATTAGGTAACTAGCGAGAACCTAATTAGGATAGTGATATAGATCAGGTGGTGGGAAGTTATTGCCTATTGGTTGTCTGGCTTGAAGTAGTTTTATTGGAATACAGTCATACCCATTGTATACATATTACCTCTAGTGCTGCCATGTTACAGTGGCATAGTTGAGTATCACAACAGAGACCATATTTACTATTATAATAGAAGTTTGCTGACTCTGATACAGATGAACCCTTAAGTCCTTGCCACCTGTAAAGTTCTCTGCTCCTTTGCAGTGCTCACCTGACTGAGCCTTGTTACCTGGGAGAATGATGGTATGAGAAGCTGAAATTGGGTGGGTAATTTGAGGGCATGATAGCTAGGCATGTCTGGGGGGAATTTCCAGGGTGAGGGGATTGGAAGCATGGGGCTGGCATTTGGAGGCAGGTCATGGTCAAGGCAAGGATTTGGGGATGCCATGCTTCATCTAGGTGAAATCCTGGACATTACCAATTGCAAATAGGTGCCAATGCCAAGAGCTGGAACTAGCAAGAATGAGAGTGGTGGAGCCTGGTAGGGAAGATGAAGTCATCTGAGGTGATCGATTTGTATGCCTAGCAGCCAGAGGGGGTGGGTGGGGCTGTCCAGAATTGGGGTCTCAGGAGAAGGGAGAGGCTTTGGAAAAGCTGTTTTTAATATCTACTGCTGGGGAGCTGGCAAGAGATGAATAAAAGGAATAGCAGCAAAGTCAGATGGAAATTGGATCACGTGAGGCTTTTAGTCTGCTGGGTCAATTTCTGAACTTAATCTAATGCTCAGTCTCAGTGGAGAAACAGACCACCAGCACTCCGGGCCATCCAGGGTGGGACCTTGAACCAAGAATGTGGCAGAAGGTAAATGAGTGAGGGTGTCAGTGGTGACAGCAGCCCCAGGTGCAAGTTAGAGTTAGAATTCCTCAACTCTTGGGCTCCCAGACTGGCCACCGAATCTTCTGGTCTGGTCCTACTGCTGTCTGCTCTATTGTTGTTGTTGTTGTAAAAGTTTTGTACTTAGAGGGAACTGTCCTATATTTTTAAAATATTGGCCAGACTGGGTAGAAATTAAAGAATTGGGAAGAGTGATGTTAGGGCAAGGAAGCCTGATCAGTGCAGTCTTTGTGGGGAGTGGGATCGGTTGTGAAGAAGACATGAGTGAAAGGGAAGTCTAGTTCTGAGTTGCCCACAGAGATGGAGCAAGGTTGTGTACTTAGTTGGTGTAGGGAGGAGCCCAGGGGCTGGAGGCTTCCTGCAGAATGGTACACACTCAATATACATGCTCTCTCTTCCACATGCCCTTGTACTATGTGCCATAAATATGATGTAGGGGACAGAGTCTGGGTACTGGAACCTTGAGACCTTCATGTTGTTCCCAAGACTACTGCTAAGTTCCGCTGTGAACATCAGTGCAATGCATTCCTAAGCCTAACAGTAGGAAACAATGAGACTGTCTGTTCCCTGGTACTATCCTTGCTAGTTACATCATGTTGACCTACACATATTCATTCACACAAGGGTACATAATCTCATATTTTTTGTAAAATGAATGAAAGCTTTCAGTCATCTCTAGTTCTTTATGGTTATGGAAGAACCACAATTCCTGCTCTGATAGATGATTGTATTTCTTTTGGAAGATGGCCTTGGCACAGAACATTTATCTGTGTGTGGATTGAAATGTGTCCTGCCTGATACAAATGTCAGGGCCACAGAAAAGAGAATCTCATAAACAGGGCCTTATGCCTTACCCTACTGGGATTTCATCCTGGCTTCAGAGGTCTGAGTTCAGATGATAGAACATGTGAGTATTCACTCTGGTCTCGTAAAATGTGGAAAGATCTGGTGCAGTCCATGGTTATCCCCAGGCAAACTAGCATGGGAAAGCAGTGCCAATGCTGGGACACTGTTTCTTGACTGATCGAAGGAAGACCCTCTCAGAGCCTTGAAAGGGAAGCCTACCTGACTAGAAGAGGCCTGAGGCCCTGAGGCAGGTCGTGGACAAACCAGCTTCTGTAGCTGGAGAACATAGCTCCTTTCTCTGAGAAGTCAGCTAAAAGTCAAGGAGCACTGTTACCTTTTCTGGTGCTTTTTCATTATTATTATTAAACACTCATTCATCTTTTTCTTCTGATCACATTGGTGGGGTTTTCTGTGCTTTAGGGGTAAAATTAGGCTTAGGAATTGCTAGAGATGTTTTTTTTAAATCTAGGTCTTCATGAAACAAATGACATCAAGTGTCATATGCTGTTTCCTCTGGTCTTACTAGAGCCTGAGGAGTTCAGTACATTCTATCTTCCCACAGGCCTAGATCTTAACCAATTAAGGAATAGACACAGAAGTACTATGGCGGATCAAAAGGTGAGCTTTCAGGGTGCCTGGGTAGCTCAGTCAGTTAAACATCTAACTCTTGATTTCAGCTCAGGTCCTGATCTCAGTGTGGTAAGATTGAGCCCTGCATCAGGCTCTGTGCTCAGTACAGAGTCTGCTTGAGATTCTCTCTTTCTCTCTCTCATAATAAATAAAATCTGAGGGGGGAAAAGAAGATGAGCTTTAGTAAATTGTATAGGTGGATTAGATGATATAGCTTGACCTGTAGCCAGAATGAGGCTCCCTCAGACTCCTGTCCTTGCATACCCTCATCCCAAGGCGAACCTTCCCGCAGAGAACTGCTGGCAGGCATAGAGTTGAGGAGAGAAAAAAGCAGCGCTGAAGAATTGCACCTGTGTCAGAGGTGAACCAACTCGAGGTCCCTTTAACAGGCAGATCTTCCCTAGAGGTATCAGGTGAATGCACATCCTCTCTCAAACCTTGAACATGTCTGTTTAGATTCAGTGCATATAAGGAAATCGAGTGTGAATTCCCATGTTCTCACCTTCACTCAGGAGGCACAGCCGGGATCCAGTCCTGGCACATCAGGGTTCCTGGAGCACTGAGGTGAAGAAACGGCAAAGGGTACTCAGAGTAGCCTGAGAATGAAAACAAGCAGTGAAAAGCGGGTTTCTTTCCTTCTGGTTTACAGGAAGTCAGCAGTGCTGCTAGCTCTGAGGGCAGAGGTGGGCCTGAGGAAGTAGCAGGGTACCACAGGTCTCACAGAGTCCACCAGCACCTGGCTTTCTCATTGCCCTGTGACACCTCAGATGCTCCTCCGGGAACTTTTTGCTCTTTCAGACCAGATTTCCTGAGGGTTGGATAGGCCTTGGGGTAACCGTGGTGGAGCTGCATGGGTACTTGTCGCTCTTGTTGATAAGGTCCCTAAAGGGAAGGTTCAGAAAGCATGAGAGCAGGGCTGCTGGCAGTGGGCATCGCCACAAGGGAATGCCACAACTGCCTGTCCACAGCATTTGGGAAGGGAGAGGGAATCCAGCCTGAGGAACAAGAGTCCCTTCCATGGTCCTGCTCTAGGGGCCTGATGCACTATTACAAAAGAGAGAGTTTCTGGTCCCCTTGGCCTCTTCCTCCACTGCCACACATTGCTGGCACCAACTCTGTTAGCAGTATGTAGGCCTGGAACTCAAAGGGCTAAATTCTACTGGCTTTACTTTTCTTTGCTGGAAGAAAGTTGAGAGTTTGTGAACGTTCTGTTACGTGGTCCATTCTTTCAGTATTTGCTGAATACTGGGATGTGCCAGGCACTGTTCAAAGGGTTGGAGACACAGCAGTGAGCAAGACTAGTGGTTAGTGCTCTTCGTCAAAGTTTCATTTTAGTGGGGTGACAAGGGAAACTGAATGAGGTACAGACTGCATCCTTGTTACAGAGAAGTAAAACAGACTCAGAGGATGAGAATGGTGTCAGTTTGCCCTGTCCTAGAGAGTGATCTAGGAAGGCTTCTTAAGAAGATGACATCTGGAGCAGAGACCTAGGTGAGGGGCAGGATCTCAAATCTGTGATCAGAAGGAAGAATGTTTCAGACCAAGGGAACAGAAGGTGGGAATGAGCACAGGTGGTGCTCCTGAGACAGGTGGAATAAGGCACTTACTGTACAGCAGCGGCCACAAATAAAGTGAGCCAAGTTTTTGAGTATGCTCCTGTGTCTCCTTCCAGTTGCTGCTCTCTTTCACTCCCCACCTCTTTTTTGGCTCCCCCAAAGGACCCTTTCCCCATGCTGCCAACTTTTCTCTCCTTCCTATATTCAGCTGGCTCTTGACTGACTTACTGAAACATTGATTGAGCCCCACACAGCAGGCCAGGCCCTGGGGAAACAACAGCGCTCAGGACTTTGGTTTGGGTGACTAACTGAGCTACACAGTAGACATGGAATGGGCAGGTGTCTGCTATTTCCCAAAAATGTTTACATTTTAAGAGGGGATGATACCTTTTCCAAAGGAATAAATCTGGAGCCAGAAACTTCCTATTCCAAAGCAGGCCTGCAAAGGAAATAGTTAAGGGAGGGCAGTGTCCAGTACGCCCTGATTCCTCCTGCAGGAAGAGCCCCTAAGTCCTCTTTTGCGTGAGTAGTTGGCCTTGTGAAAGCAGACTTTTTAGAGTGCCAGAAGAGATGTAAAATTGCTGTGCCTGAAATCAAATACTTGGGCAAAGAAATAGGCTAGGAAGCTATGCCAGTGCGTTAGGTGTGGTTGGGCTCAGCTGTGACTATAGGCATTTGTTTTTGCTTATCACTGAGGACCAAGTAGCATTGTAAAGTATTAAAGAAAATGTACTTTTTAAATACAGGTAATGGGGACACCTGGGTGCCTCAGTAGTTAAGCTTCTGCCTTCAGCTCAGGGTGTGATCCCGGAATTCCAGGATTGAGTCCCGCAATGGGCTCCCTACGAGGAGCCTGCTTCTCCCGCTGCCTAGGTCTCTGTGTCTCTAATGAATAAATAAAATCTTTAAAAATAAATAAAATCTAGGTAATGATTCAAAAAAGTAGATATAGGTCAAGAAAGAAGTTAACATTATGCTTGGTTCTTTGTACCAACTATTTAATTTTTATGTAATTGTAAAGATGTGGTACAAGATTGTGCCAAATTCTAGATCTGAAACTGACACGAGGGCTGGTATCAATTGGAAATCTGTCACTGTTCAATTCAGCTACTCCCCAGGACTTCTTCCCATTGTAGTCATTGGGATCTGCGCCTGGTTGTTTGTTTGTTTTTAATTTTCTGAACGTCACTACTTGTTTCTTGTAGGCCTATCTTTGTTCACCTCAAATGTATTAAAGTAAGCAACAAACTGAGCCTGCATATCATGCAGGAGAGCATGTGAGCTCTGGAATTTTCCCATGGTGCTCCCTGCCCCCTCCTCATGGCCTACTCTGGAGGTTCTGTATTTGTGCCTTTGCTGAGGATTTCATTTGGACATTTGGACTTCATCTCAGTCACTGCCCTAGTTCTGAGTGTTTCTCTGTTTACCACGTTGTTTTGTGTGAGTTCTCATTAGGGAAATAAGGACTGTCATTGAGATTTAACTGTAACAGGATGAGTATCTTACATGTGACAGGACTTCATCCTGTTGTCTTTCAGGTAAACCATCTTGGGAGAGCATGTAGCTATCTTCTGGTGTCATTTAGCTGCTTGTGACCATGCCCCATGCCCTGCCGCCACCCCACCCCCACCACCCCCATCCTGAGACAGGTTGGTTTTTCTCCATTAACAAGAATCCTGGAGACAGGTAGTCCAAGGTCAGGTGGCTTTATAGTGTCCTCTGAGTCCCGGATTCCTTCTCTCTTTCTGTTCCACCATCCTCAGGGAATATGGTTTACATCCTCTTTGTTCCAAGATGGATACTTCGTACCTTAGGCAGGAAAGATAAGGAAGGAAGGTATGATGCATTTTTCAGGAGAGCAGAACTTTTCCAGATATCCCAATAGACTTCTGCATCTCCTCAATCAGGCTGTATTCCCTTGTCATCCCTGGGAGGCTAGAGGTGGTTGCAGGTGGACACATTGCTGCCCTCTACAAGTATCCGGGTTCTGGGATTGAGGAATAAGGGAAATATGGATACCAGGAAGGTAATTAGCGGTGTCTGCAGTTCTCCTGTATTGAACTTTTGCTCAATACATTTCTAAATTCCCTCCTCTTATAATTTACCTTCAACATCAGATGAGCCAGAGAAAGAAAATCAGTGTCAGTACTTGTGGCCACATATTATTCATGCTATGCAGGTTTCATAAACCATATTAGTTACCTTGATCACTTCCTTTGTTTGCTGATTATCCATCAAATCTTCTTCCTCAATAGATCTGCCACTAAAGATACCAAAAATAGATGTGGCAACTAACTGTAATAGCCAAAGGCCCAACAACTGAGTTGTCTAGCAATAGAAGACTGACTAAGCCATGGTATTTTCAACTTGATAAAAGAATGAGGAATGTCTCTATATACTGCTATGGAATCATCTCTTGAGTATATTGTTGGGTGGGGGGAAAAAGATAAGGTGGAAAAAGTATGCATAGTATGCTAGCATTCATCTAAAAAAGCTGTGTGGGTCTTGCTTCTTCCTGCCCTGCCCCCCAAATGAAAGATAAAACAAACAAACAAAAAAAAACACTTTATTTTTAAATTGTTACCTGTAGGGGGAGCGAGGGAACAGGATGGAAGTGACAGAGATAGAAGCTACTTTTTTCAAACATGCCTTTTTGTATATTTGACTTTGGAACCGCCCTAAGTATTTTATAACATTATAAAACAAAATTAATCTTTAAAAACTTTTTATTCTCCGAGGTGCCTGGGTGGCTTAGTCAGCTAAGCATTCTGACTCTTCACTTGATCTTAGCCAAAAGGCCAACAAGCAATAAGCATTCTGACTCTTGATCTCAGCTCAGGTCTTTGATCTCACAGTCGTGAGTTCAGACCCTGCATTGGGCTCCACACAGGCATGGACCCTACTTAAAATAAAAAAAGAAAGAAAGAAAGAAAAGAAGAAGAAGAATGTTAAAAAGCTTTTTATTCTAAAATAATTTTAAACTTTAGGGCAACTCCGGTGGCCCAGTGGTTTAGGGCCGCCTTCAGCCCGGGGTGTGATCCTGGAGATCCGGGTGTGATCCTCGAGTCCCATGTCAGATTCCCTGCGTGGAGCCTGCTTCTCCCTCTCTCTCTCTGTCATGAATAAATAAATAAAATCTTTTATAAAAAATTTAAACTTTAAAAAAGTTGCAGAATAGTGCAGATTTCTAGGACTCTTCACCCAGTTTTCCTTAATGTTAACATTTCATATAACCGTAGTCTAATTGAAACCAAGACATTAACATTGACACAATCTATAGACCATATTCATATTCCTCCAATTTCCTGCAAATGTTCTCTTTCTGATCAGGGATCCAATGCATGTTCTCAGATTTCCTTTACAAGTCCTGATTCCTTGCCTCCTTCAATTTGCAGCAGCACCTGTCTTTCCTTGACTTTCATGACCTTGACACTTTTGAAGGATACTGACCAGCTAATCTCTCAGTTTGTGTCTGCCTGAGGTTTTCTCATGATCAGATTTGAGGTTACGAATTTTTGGCAAGAATATCCTAGAAGTGATGTTATGTCTTCCTCACTGCATCGTTTTGGGGGTACATGGTGTTAATACATCTTCTTGTGATGTTAACCCTTGATTACTTGGTCGAGGTGGTGTCTGCCAGGTTTCTTCACTGTAAAGGAACTATTTTTATCTTAAACTTAATCAGTATCTTGGGAAGAGATATCTTAGGACTCTATAAATACCCTGTTTCTCACCATACTTTCACCTGTTAATTTTAGTATCAATTAGTAGTTCTTGCCTTCAACAATTACTACCATGGGGTTTGGTTCCTCATAACTTTCTTTTTCAGTCATTTCTTCCACACTTATTAATTGGAATTCTACTGTAAAGAATAGCTGTCCTTTATCCCCATTTGTTTTTTATGCCAGTATAGACTCATTTTATTTTTGGGCTATAGTCTCTTACTCTCATTATTTATTTTGTTGTTCATACTTGGTCATTAGGAGATCCCTCAGGTTGTCTCCTGTGTCCTTTTGACATGCTCCCATCAGGTTATTTATTTGCTTATTTATATTTTCTTGGTTGAATAAATTTTTTAATTTAATTCAATTAATATATAATGTATTAGTTTTAGAGGTAGAAGTCAATGATTCATCAGTCTTATATGTTACCCAGTGCTCCTTACATCACATGCCCTCCTTAATGTCCATCACTTCCTTACTTTCTGGTACCACAAGATGTTCGGGTTCATGTTGCATTTTTCCTGCCACAGCCATAGAACTGACAGTTCCTCCAAGGATCCCTGGTTCCTTTTATTTTTTTAATTTTTTTTTTTATTTTTTAAAGATTTTATGTATTTATTTCAGAGAGAGAGTATGAGCCAGGTGGGGGGAGCAGGACAGAGGGAGAGGGAGAAGCAAACTCCCCAAAGAGCAGGGAGCCCAAAGTGTTGCCAACCCCAGGACTCTAGGATCATGACTTAAACTGACTGAGCCACCCATAAGCCCTGCTGGTTCCTTTTATTCAAGAATGCCATTTAGTTAAGTGTCCAACCCGGGCCATGATCTCAGGGTCCTGGGATCAAGCCCTTGACTAAGGGCATGGGTGATTCCCTCTCAGCGGAGTCTGCTTGTCTCCCTTTTCCTTTATCCCTCCCCCTGCTCACTCTCTCTGTCTCTCTATCTCTCTCAAATAAATAAATCTTTAAAAAAAAAAGAATGGCACTTAGCCACCAAGATCTGGCTACTAGGAGTGCCCAATGCTTCTAGAGTATTATTGCTTCTAGACTCTCTAAGCAGACAGAACTAGGAAACATATGTATGCATGTATATTGACACAAGCACTCAAACCACACATCTGTACTTTCCCATACTGTCCACCCACAGTGAGTTCCTGATTCCAATCCAACAACATAGGATTCACTCCGGCCTTCCCCTCTTCCTTCTTTTTAACTCCTTTCTCTGGCTGTGAGAAGTTTTATGATAACACAGTATATTTACTCGTATGTTCAATCCTAGTATGTACATAAAGTAGTTGCAGAATTCCTGACCCATATTCTGTGAAACAAATTTACCAGCATATAATATTGAACTGTAGTAGTGGGTTGGTTTTTTGTTTGTCATTAGTCTTTCGGTATATAATCAAAATACCATTGTCAAAAGTTACTTGGTTTGGTTTTCTTCTTTCTTAACTCCCTTCATTGTGATTAAGTTAATGTGGGGCCAGGGGTCATTGGTAGTCAATCCCTAAAATGCAGAAGCAAAATAAAACCATTAAATATAGCCATATATCAAGTGGATAGTGTAACCCCAAGAGAGAAATTATTTCAAATGTTTGTATTTAATATTTTTGACATTTTCATTTTGATATAATTTTAGTTTGCAATTTCAGTATAGCCTTTATCCAGATTCACCAACTTTTATTTTATTTTATTTTTTTAATTTTATTTGACACACAGAGCACAAGCAGGGGGGAACGGCAGAGGAGGAGGGAGGCTCCCCACTGAGCAGGGAGCCTGATTTGGGGCTCAATCCCAGGACCCGATGATCATGATCATGACCTGAGCCAAAGGCACATGCTTAACCAACTGTCACCCAGGCTCCCCAAGATTCACCAACTCTTTACATTTTGCCCCCATTTACTTTATCATTTTACCTTCTAGCTCCCCTACCTCTCTGAGTATATACATAGACTTAAACACATGTGTGCACACACCATTTTTTGTCTGAACCATTCAGAATAAGTTGCCCCCAGCACTTCAGTGTGTAGTTCCTCAGTGCAAGGACATTCTCTTCTATAACCACAGTTTAGTTCTCAGAATCAGGAGATAAGAAAACGGCCTTCAATCCACAGTCTGTATTCAGATTTAGCTTTTATTTCAGTGTCCTTTTATGGCCACTCTACCCCTGGTCTGAGATCCATCCAGTTCAGGAGCACCCATCACCTTACTGACCATATCTCTTTAGTCTTCCTAGAGTTGGAAGAGTTCCTCTTTCTTTTTCTTTTATAACCTTATGTTTTTAAGGACTGCGGGCCAGTTCTTATACAGATTATCCCTCAATTTGTGTTTGTATTTCCTCAGGATTGGATTCAGGCTTAGTAATACCACTGAAGTGATATGTCCTTCTCAGTATATCACATCAGAAGGAACGTAATATCTGTGTGATAATATGTGCTTGGATATCTTCGTTAAGGGGTATCTGCCAGATGTCTTCACTATAAAGTTGCTGCTTTCCCTTTAAAATTAATAAGCAGTTTTGGAAAGATACTTTGAGACCGTGTAAATAAATATCCTATTCCTCATCAAAGTTTCACCCACTGGTTTTAGTTTCCATTGATTAATTTACCTGAATCAGTCAGCACTGTGATGGTTGGCAAGGGGTGATTTTCTAAGCTTTGTTACTCAAACTCTGTTAGTCACACTCTACTATAAGAAAGAGTGTTCCTTTTTCTCCCATTTATTTATGTCATTATGTACTCATGAGTTCTTTTTTTGCGTTCAGTGGGTTATATTCTACTACTGTATTTATTTTGCTATTTGTAGCATCCTGGACATAGCCAGTGGTAAACCTCTGCAAGTTGGAAGTGTTATTTGGGTATGTCTCCATATTTCTTTGTGCTCTTCCTTACATTCTGACACAATAATATGTTTGGTGCTCACCCTGTACTTTTTCTGCCTTCAGGCCTGGGATTAACTATTTCTCTACCATGTCTTGGTTTTATCTTAGTGGAAAATATATTTAGAAACTAAGATCTGAGAGTGAGTTACAGCCTTTGCTACTGCGATGCCATTGCTTCTATATGCCTGTTCAGTGGACATACCTAGAATACATACATGCAGAGAATATAGATGCACATAGATGCATAATATGCATTCATATGTGTATATGGACACATGTAGTAAACAAAAATACACATATATCTGTATCTATTTCTATACCTGTATATATGTGTATGTTTATATACACATAAGCACATAACCTAACCATGAGTTCATACTGGAACCTGCAAATCCATTCTAATACCATACAGTTATTCTAGTTTTTTTTCTTTATATATTTGTAACTTACTTCTTCAACAGTGAAATCCCTAACTCCTGTTTTCCTCAGTATATTTACCCATTTCTTCAGTTCTATATTACATAGAAAGTAATTTCAGAATTCCTAAGCTTACCACTGGGAAAGAAAAAGAAACCTACCTGCTGCTGTGTATTTAAAACAGTATGATTTGAGTGTACATACTTAGTGGAATATAAACCCTGAGAGGAGGAAAACAAAAATCTTGCAGTTTTTAGTAATTATGTTCTGGAAAAGATTATAATGATTACAGTTTTTCTCAGGCTATTACATAAATTGGGGGATAAATCAAATGAATAATGATATTGGTGTGGTTGAGAATTCAGCTTTTCGACATGCTTAGAAAGATACAGATGTGTGGTTGGTAAAGTTAAAATGCTGTACTTTTAAGTTTGAATTACAAATAATAGTATGATCTCATGATGTATTTTGTCCAGTATATGCTTTGTCCTTTATATGTACGTGGTTGAATATACCGTACACACACACACTTCTAAGTAGACCTAGAAACAATGACCTACCTAATAGCAACGAGCACCCCTAAAGCATCCATACTCCTACTGAAAGAAAAAGGACTCCCAGGAAATAAAATGACTGCATCCAGGTCAGGGCAGGAAATAGACAGTAGGAACGTGGAACATATCATACCAGGATGCAAACATAAAGACAGACATATCTGTATCTCTTTTCTTTCTGTGTATGTATATGTGTACTCAGACCCCCTGTAACCATGAGTTCATACAGATATTTCCAAATCCATTTGAACACCAGAGTTTATTCTCATCTTGTTCCTTTCTGAATTTGACTGGATCATGTCAAAAGAATTCAGGAGCCAACGTGAAATTTCCCAAAGGAAAAAGAACAACAGCAGTGGGATAAAACATAGCACATACATTTAAATGCATAACCTCATTGTGTTCTTTAAAAAGTAAAAAGAAAACTCTTCATTGGTCACTTGGAGGATGTTATTTTGGAAACTGGTTAAATAAAGAGAAAGAAAGGGCCCCTGGGTGGCTTAGTCAGTTATGCATCCTGCTCATGATTTCAGCTTAGGTCTTGATCTCATGGCTCATAGGAAGGATTGAGCCCCATGCTGGGCTCTGCACTCAGTAGGAGTCTGGTTAGATATTCTCTCCCTCTGCCCCTTTCTCTGCTTGTGTACTCTCTCACTCTGTCTCTAAAATAAATAAATAAACATTTATTTTTTTTTAAGATTTTATTTATTAAAAAAATATTTTATTTATTTATTCGTGAGACACACACAAGAAAGAGAGGCAGAGACATTAGCAGAGGCAGAGGGAGAGAAGCAGGATCCATGCAAGAAGCCCAATGTGGGACTCGATCCTGGGTCTCCAGGATCACGCCCTGAGCTAAAGGCAGATGCTTAACCACTGAGCCACCCAGGCATCCCATAAATAAACATTTTAAAGATAAAAAAAAAAAAAGAAAGAATCAAGCATTTAGCTTGTGTTTTCTACAGGAATTGAGCATCAGAGTAACCAAAAAATTGGTGAGGAATTGTAACCTCTAATGAAATAGTGGATCTAGCAAATGATTATCACTCTGAAGAAAGATAACCAGACATCATGTGCCTCCTGATGGAAATTCAAAAACCACCAAGAAACACACTTGCCAAAAATCAAATCTTAACCTGATCAAGTCTCAAGATACAGCTCCCAGTTTAGAGGAAATACAGGGAACAGAGGAACTTGTTCAATGACATAGCCAGAATGCTGATGGCAGTGTGGATTATGAGAAACTAGAGGACAGAAACCTGGTCTCTCCAACAAAAAAAGTTGCATTGAGTGGCATTTAGGTGGCTCCATCGGTTGAGCTCTGACTCTTGATTTCAACTCAGGTCGTGATCTCAGGGTCATGAGATCAAGTCCTCCCTCGGGCTCTGCACTCAGAGTTTTCTTTTCCTTCTCTCTCCCTACCCTCTCTTTCATGCGCTTATACACACTCTGTCAAATAAATAAAAATACTTTTTTAAAAGGTTGTATTTGAAAAAGGGAGAAGTCAAAAGCAAGGAGTATCTGTAGATTGAAAGAGAATTGAGACAGATCAACCCGCTACAACATATGGGCCCTATTTACATCTATCTATCTATCTATCTATCTATCTATCTATCTATCTATCTATCTATTTTAGTCAGAGAGAGAGAGAGGCAGAGACACAGGCAGAGGGAGAAGCAGGCTCCATGCACCAGGAGCCCGACGTGGGATTCGATCCTGGGTCTCCAGGATCGCGCCCTGGGCCAAAGGCAGGCACTAAACCGCTGCGCCACCCAGGGATCCCCCTATTTATATCCTAATCCAAAGAAGCAAACTTAATATGCCTATGAGATAAGTAGGGAAATTGGGACACTGGCAAGATGGTTTATACTAAGTGTTCATATTTTGAAGTGTGGCAGTGGCAACGACAAGAGTCCTTGTCTTTTGAATTATATATTGAAATACATGAAGATGAAACTATAGGATGCCTAGGATTTGCCTCATAAGTCTTAGAGGATGGGGGCATAGTAGAGATGAGAAAGGATTGTGCATAAGAGGTCATTCTCCTTTTCTCTACTTTTGTCTATGCGTGAAAACTTCTTTCTAGTAAAATGAAAAAGTGAAAAAACTGGTGTTGCCAGCTCTGAGGGATTTGCCCAGAGAGCAGGACAGCATCCGAGGAATGAGTGGCAACACTCAGACCATAAGCTGGGGAGGGTAGGAAGCTGTGTCCTTCTTATCACTTTATCCCAGCATATGGTAGTCACTCAATAAATAATGGTATGAAGAAGTGAGTGAGTTTGAAGGGGCAGATCTGGGTGAATTTTGTTCCAAAAGTGATCCCATGACTTATTAACTGTGAGAGCTGGCCACTTACACCACATGGTATTTGAACACTTCCCTGTTTCTTGAGCTGCTGCCATTGTATCTGGTGACATGATGTATACGACCTTCCTTTCTAGGCTCAGGCCCGATGTCATCGGATAGGCCAGAGTAAGGCCGTGAAGGTATATCGTCTTATTACTCGGAACTCCTATGAGCGGGAAATGTTTGACAAAGCCAGCCTAAAGCTGGGTCTGGACAAGGCTGTTCTTCAGGACATAAACCGAAAGGGCAGCACCAATGGAGTGAGTATGACAGTGCCTGCCCGGGGTCCTCAAGGAGCACTCATCACACAGCCTGGGCCCCTCTAGAGTCTTCCTTCCTACAGCTGCTTTAAGATTCACTTTCACTAAATTGAGTCAGGTTGTATGTCTTTTTTTCTGAGTCCTTCCCCACAGCAGAGGATAATTCAGGGTCAGGTGTCTGCATTTTACAGATGCATAAAGGGAATCTAGGCACAGTTATGGGGTAGAATTGCCCAGCGTGCAATAATGTTTCAGTAAGCTGAGTTTTTAACCATGCTTATTAGAAGTCAGTAGATCTTAACACTTAACACTCTAAACATCTATTGTCACCATGACTTATCTCATACTCCATACTTTGAGCTTCCCGAGGTATAATGGAACCTATTTTATCTGTATCACCCATGGCCCCTAACAGTCCTTGGCATATTAAAGATGTTCAGTGCATGATGGTCAGTAAAAAAAAAAATGAATAATTAACAGCTTGCAGTATGGTAGTTAATAAAAAGTCTTTTTCCCCCTCCACAGGGATGAAAAATTGCAGCTAAGATTCCTAAACCATATTAAATTATAGGCCAACAAACCAGAGTATCTCCTTAATCTCTGGACTCAGGGCATCAAAGGTTGGGAATTAAAACCTTCTAAATGAGTTGTCTTCAGTCCAGATGTTCTATATCCTCTTAGCTATGCATATGTTGCTAAGTATAATACTTCAAGTTACCAGTGCTGGGAGTCATGGAATTCCCTTTTGTGATGGATAGAAAGAGAACCAGATTCTTAATTAGAACCAGGAAAGAGTGTTTTGAACTCCTATTTCCTGTTTTCAACAAGCAGTTGAGAAGATCTCACTTGGCACAGGATCCTTTCTTTAGTTGAGAAATGACATCATTTCCAATACTCATGTATTTATTTAATAACGAATAAATCATCATTCTTTAGCTCATTTAGTACATCTGGAGGTTTTTAAAAAGATACAGACTCAAACTAAAACATTAAATGGTGCATAGTTTCAATGGTTTGTGACATTCAATAGTAACCAACGTCCTGAGGAATGTTGAGGCCATCAGGTCTTGTGCTGACTTTTATTCCAGAGCTCCGTATAGAGGATTACCTGCCGGCCCTCTCCATAGTTTTTTTGAGCATCTTTATCTGGGCTTTAATTTTCTAAAACTTGTGGCCCATATCTTTATTCTTCTGACATGTGCAGTTAGTGGAGGAAGCGTACACTGAATCATGAGGGCAGGTTTGAGGCTCTTTTTCTCCTGTGCATTTTCCACTTTGTGAGTAGCCTTTGGTGACCTGTCCAGGTACAACAACTCTCAAAGATGGAGGTAGAAGACTTGCTCCGGAAAGGTGCTTATGGAGCCTTAATGGATGAGGAAGATGAAGGCTCCAAGTTCTGTGAAGAAGACATAGACCAGATTCTCCAGAGAAGAACTCACACCATTACCATCCAGTCCGAAGGGAAAGGGTCTACTTTTGCCAAGGTATGGCACTTTTTCTCCAGAGTCTGTGTTGGAGTGGGAGCAGAAAGAAAACTATTCTTTGATCTTCGTTGGCCAAGCTTTGTTTTCTCTGAATGCACACTGTTGAGATTGTCTGTACATTTTTTTGTGTGTGAGACTAAAAATGCAGGTTCTTAGGGGGATTCTGAGTAATGAACCAGAAGCTGTATAGAAAAGAAACATCACTCCTGTCATTTGATAGCTGATCTTCAGCAGACAAGACAGACACTTTAGTTTATACTTTGCGCCATTCACTGTTCACAAAGACTGCTCTGACACTTTTGAATGGTCATCTGGATTTCCTTGTAGAGCACTACTGTCCAGATCCTGAAATTCCAATGAGCATTCCATTCCTCAAACTGAAGCAAGTGTTTTTGCTCATATCATGAGAAAAGACATGTTAGTCTAGATTCCCAGCTGCTAGTCTAGATGCCTCTTTCCTCTACCCTTCAGCTTACTGGATTTCAAATTCCAGCTCACTCTCCAGTGTTTCTGACCACAGGCTCTGGATGCACTGTGGCCTGTTTGATTGACTCACATAGGACTTCTTCAGTAGGACATCCTGTGCTTTGTGGGTGCTACCCAACTTAGTGCCTTTCCTATAGTATACATGTGTGAAGATGGTGAACTGAAAGAAAAATCCCATCTAGGAAAATTGGAAGAAGCAACCCTTTTGTAGGGAACTAGACATCAAGTGACACATTGCCACTGGAAAGCAGAGGCTTTCCTTCTGCTTCCAGTTTTCAGTTCCAAAAAATGATCTATACATTGAAATTGTAATTTCCTTACCCAAGCTTTCGAAAAGAACAGTCTTGAGATTTTCACATTCACTTGGGAGGCTCTGTTAGGGGTTTCAGTTTCAAATGCAGTTGGAGGACATACTTGAGATTCTGATATATTTGAAATAAGTCAGGTGGTATTATCAGTTTGTACTGTGTTCAAGTGTACTTTATTGACTTTCATCATCTCCACAGGCTAGCTTTGTGGCTTCAGGAAACAGGACAGATATTTCCTTAGATGACCCAAACTTTTGGCAGAAATGGGCTAAAATAGCTGAACTGGACACTGAAGCAAAGAATGAAAAGGTATAGTACTGAGAATGTTGTGTTCCATGGCAATTTCTCTGTGTCTCATAGGATCATAAATTACTGCACAGCTCAAGTCATTATTCACTCCAGAGCTTTAGTCCTAAAATGAGCTGCTATATGTAACATACTTAAAGTATGCCTGACATATAGAGCTCAATAAATGTTCATGGTTACAATTTCAAAATGACCTAATGGGACAAGCAGTCTGCTAGACACCTGGGAAATTTGACAAAGGCATTTAGAACTGGAACTGGCCACACACAGGTCAAGTTCAGCCCTCTGACCCAAGCCACCGTCCCATCCTTGCCATGTGACTATTTTGCATCTGCTTCAACACTTCTATGAAAGAGACTTTGCCTGTGACAGATACTCCAGAGGAACAAAGAAGGGTTTGTTGGCCTCTCCTCCATTCTTTAAGTATCTCGAGTTTTCCTACTACTTCTTTCTTTTTTTTTTAATCTTTATTTTTATTTATTAATGATAGTCACACACAGAGAGAGAGAGAGAGGCAGAGACACAGGCAGAGGGAGAAGCAGGCTCCATGCACCGGGAGCCCGACGTGGGATTCGATCCCGGGTCTCCAGGACCGCGCCCTGGGCCAAAGGCAGGCGCTAAACCGCTGTGCCACCCAGGGATCCCCGAGTTTTCCTACTTCTGAACATGAGAAAGAGAATAGCCCTGGAAGGCATCCAGAGTCTGACATCAGTTCACCTATGACTATGCCTCTGATCAAGGCAGTTGCCCCACTGAGATAAGTGAGCAGGACATGTGACAAAAGGAGGTGACGTTTTCCCCTCAACAGGGTTGGCAATAATTGTGAATACACCTGCCTAGCCTACAAGGAGACACCCCTTCTGTGTTCATCTTGTCTCCCCTTTCCTCCATCTCTGGCCCTGTCACTTCACTCCAGGATGCACACACGTCACTTTCTACTTGTCCTCTCTGGTGGCTGTCGAACTTCCTTGGACCCACAAGCCCAGGAGACAGTCCCTGCTCGTATCTAGCTGATTCAGTAACCAGCACCCAGCCTTAACTCTTCTGTGGGATCACCAGAACACTCAGTCCAACCTCTTTCTTAAGTATGTAGTCTGAAGTCCCTTGAGTAACCTGTTAAGTAACTCCTGTTTTACAAGGTCACAGTCAAGAAGTTACTGTGTGTGTGGGATAGTGGGCAAGAGTGGAGAGAAAAAGCTCTTGTTCTAGAGATATTTATAAACCAGGGGCGTGCAAGGTGGGGAGCAAGGTAGCAGGGTACGCCACAGCGTATCTGGGCTATACAGACAAGTATTTAGGAGCTTAACTGAGCTTTGGGAAGAAATATGGGGGAAGGAAGGAAGGATAAAGAACAGGAGGTAGTGGGGATTGGGAAAGAGGCAATGGTTTTGGCACAGCTGCTGCCAGAATGAGCTGAGGATCCTGGGCTGGGGATTTTGTCTTCAATGAAAGACAAAAGGTTAGGAGTTAGTGCCCATGGAAAGCAGAGAGTGAAATAGCAAGAAATGTGTGTGTCTTCAGAAAGTGACTGAACAGATGGATGTGTCCAACTCCTTCTGCCTCTAGAGCACAGGCTGCCTCTGCATGCCGGGCAGAACAGCTGGAGAGTATCACTCCAGCCTTTCTTGGCAAGAGCAGACCACTACTCTGGGCACTGGGAGGTCTTACTTGCCATACCTGCTCTGCTAGCAGAACTGCAGAAAGAGCAGATGGTGGTGGACAGCAGTGGGGGCTTTGGGGAACATGCCATTTCTAGTGAGTCTCCAAGAATCCCCTCTGCTTGTCATAGACATGGCAGGTGTACTGGGAAGAGCCTTTCCTGCTGGAGGATGAGGCCACGTGTGGCTCTCTGCTGGATGTGTCCTCAGGACCCAGGACCAGCCACAAGATGAGCATGTTTATTGTGATGGGGGTAGAGCAAAGGGAGACTCTCTCTTCACCCGATGTTTCTGTTTCTAGGAGAGCTTAGTGATTGACCGGCCTCGAGTGAGGAAGCAGACCAAACACTACAATTCCTTTGAGGAGGATGAGCTCATGGAGTTCTCAGAGCTAGATAGTGACTCGGATGAAAGGCCCACGAGATCTAGACGCCTCAATGACAAAACCAGGCGCTACCTCCGAGCTGAGTGCTTCCGGGTGGAGAAGAACCTGCTCATCTTTGGGTGGGTATTGATTTTGCCTGTGTGTTGTTTTCCAGTCCCTAAGATTCATCCAGTTTGTCTCTCCAGTCACCTCTAAGAATTCCAGGCTGATGGAGGATCTGTTAGAGTAGGAGAGAACTGTGCTTTTTGCCCATGGCCCCCCTCAGTCATTGTACGCTCTGCTGCCATATTGTAGACGTGCCATGATTTTCTCATGTGCTTGTCACAGCAAATCTCTGTTACTAATTTGCTGCCTGGTACTGATTTCCTGCTTTCCCCCCTCCAAGGACGTATAAGGAGTCCGCACAACAGATGTTAGAGTGAGGGCATGATTCGTGCAGGGCTCTGGTTCTGGTAGAAGTAGAAGGTTTAGCTTCTGGGAGCTCACTATTGCTTTTGATTATTGCAGCTGGACTCTCTTAATTCCAAATCTATTCCCTGCTCCAAATAGTTTCATCCCTCCCTTGTTAACATTTGAGTGACTATATGAAGCTCTTGATGTCCAGGTCACCTTAATGACTTGTGGTGTGCTACTGCATGTGGTCCTTGAAGGCCTTTCAGGGCACAGCCCTTGAAGTGATTAGTAGACCCAACAGATGACGAGAAGCACTGTTGGCTCCTGTTTGTCCCGCAGTGTTGAGGGCATGCATGGCCCTTCCTCCCTCCAACGCCCTTCTGTATTTCTACTCTCAGCTGGGGCCGGTGGAAGGACATCCTGACTCATGGGCGATTCAAGTGGCATCTGAATGAGAAGGACATGGAGATGATTTGCCGGGCCCTGCTGGTATACTGTGTCAAGCATTACAAGGGGGACGAGAAGATCAAGAGTTTCATTTGGGAATTGATCACACCTACCAAAGATGGGCAGGCCCAGACCCTCCAGAACCACTCAGGTGAGCAGTGACAGGGCCATGCCTGAGAAGTGGGAGCCCCCGTGTGCTCCCATCCCTCTCCCTTGTTGCCCCAGGTTGCTGTGCTTTGGGAGATTCCTCTTTCTCAGGTATATCTGAAAATGACAGCTGCGGGAGAGGAAGAGGATTCCTTCAGTTCTCCCTCAGACTCATCCAGTATTACTTAAAATGTTTTGTGGAAGTACCATCGGGCCCTCCTGAGGTTTCCCATGTGCGAGGCCTGTTCGCTGACCTGAGCATCACAGGGCTTCCTCCTCTGAGCTGGGGTCACACCATGTGCTCTGTGGTGTTTCTCTTACATTTCACCATTCTGTCCCAGTCCTGTCTGTGCCTTTTCTTGTGCTGTGCTTCTCCTTCCCTGTGCTCGGCCATCGCTCACCTTCACATTTCAGATCTAGTGTGCCTTTTTTCCTGGCCAGATTGAAAGTTCCCTGGGGGGCACAGGTGATATTCTTGATCCACATGGGTAAATTCTCACTGCCTGACTGAGCAGTCCTAGAGTTTACTGAGCTGGGGGCCAGGCATATCTCCCCACTACTAGCACTGCTTGGTGGGCCGAGGAGTGGGGTCTGTCATCCAGGGCTACCACACACAGCCCAGCTGCCTCTCTGCAACCCCAGCCCAGCTCTGTTCTGTCCCCTGTGTTTAAGCTGCCCAGGCTCATCTACCTGCCTTTCTGTTTCAGGGTTGTCAGCTCCAGTCCCCAGAGGGAGGAAGGGAAAGAAGACCAAGAACCAGCTGCTGCTCCCAGAGTTAAAGAATGCAGATTGGCTGGCCACCTGCAACCCCGAGGTGGTCTTACATGATGATGGCTATAAGAAACACCTCAAACAGCACTGCAACAAGTGAGTGTGTCCCTCCCCAACCCTGGTGGCAGCTCCACATGGACTGTCTGGACTCCTGGGATCCCCATGGGGCTATGGGAGACCACTCAATGCTCCTATACCACCACGCAAAGTCTGGAAAAGCAGAATGTGTGGTCTAAGCTGGGTCAGGATCCCTTCACATAAAGCTTGTCTTACTCCTTTAGCAACATCTCCTCTCCCCCAGAACCTGGATTCTCTACTAATACAGCCTGTACCCCTGAGGGTTTTTCTGACCCAACTCTCTAAATCCAGGCAGAACACTGGTGATTTCATTATTCTCTCTCCTTCTGCCCCTGAGGTCACACTAGGGAGAGCAGGAGACAGACCTTAGTGGCCACTGCTCTTGGCCTCCCCCCTCTCCCATGCCAAGTTGCTGCTGCTGCTTCTCATTGGCTGTTGCTGCTCAGGGCCTCCAATTGTTTGACACACATGCATTTGAGATGTATCCATTATATCTCTAGGCCCTGGGCTAACACCAGGCACGGGGAGGAGTGCAAAGGAAACAGTGACAAAAGATGAAACTGCTCTTGTGCAGTTTAGTTTGGGGAGGTGGGGCACCCAACCACCAAGCAGTGACAAGCTGCACCTGGATACTTGCATCACCTGGTATAGGGGATCCTTTAGAACTTAGAGGGCCCTCGGAGACCCCCTAATCCAGCTTCGCAGGCCTTGTGAGGGTGATCTCCCTGACGCTCCCACCCAGCAGTGAGCAGGCCTGTGCTGCCACAGCTCTGGTTATAACCATAGGATTTAAGCGATAAATAAGAGCTTATTAACTTCTAAATTAGTATGTTTTGATAAGGTTTTCTTTCTTCCCTGTGTCATCAACCTAATGGTCCTGTGGTTGCGGTTGGGTTATGTTCTTTGTCTTTTATGAATGAAGCCTGATCCTTTCCCTTTGTCTCTCTAAACCTTTGGACGGAGGCCTCATGCCCACACTATAATAAAAACTGCACAGAGGTACAGCCTCTTTGGGACAGTAGTTCTCAAGTTGAGAATATAAGGGCACATGGTTGATGGTAGACCTGCCTGCGGCAAGACTCGGTAGCATGCTCCATGTGACTGACTTTGAGTCACCATGGAGGGGACACACAGAGGGGGCAGCCTTGGTAAGAGGACTTGTAGGAGACCTTGCACGGCAAGCTAACTGAGGATTCTCTTGTACATTAAGCATCCATCTTTCTTGAACAAGTGACATGTAGTAAAAAATGATGTTTGGGGAGAAAAACAATCTGGCAACAGCAAGATGGAGTGGGCCAACCTAAGGCTGAATGACCATCTTGGAGAGTTCTGTCATAATTTAAGTATTGATCATGAGGACCTAGCGGAGAGTGCTAACCATAGAATTGGGGAGAAAGGTCAGCTGTGAAAGATGTGACAAAGGAATAATGAATACATAACATGTGATAAGGAATACATAAGCAGCTAACTCCAGGATTGTGAGCTTCACTGGCTGGGAAGCTAACAGTGCTTGGTCCAGGACAGAGTTAGAATCCTTACATCTACTGAACGAGGAAGAGCAAAACGAAGGACTCGGGTTTTGCCCTGCTAACTTAGAGCAGTAGCATTTGGCTGTTCATTCACAACTGCATACATGGGTGTGGAGACCTGAAAATAGGCTGAGCTGGAGAGGTTGGTATAGAAGTTCCCCTGACACCTACACAGATGATCACAGATAATGACCAGAACCGTTTTTTGACCTTTGAGGAATATCTTAACATTTCTGACCACCACCTCCAAGACTTTCCTGAGAGCATGCCTGACCCTGGGAATTGAAGAATGCAGTAGGTGTACCTGGCTGGCTCTGTTGGCGGAATGTGCCACCTTGATCTCGGGGTTGTGAGTTTGAGCCCCACGTTGGGTGTAAATTGCTTAAAAAACAGAATACAGTAAAGTGTTTCTCTGAGTTTAGAGAAGCTATTGTTTATTATCCTGATCTAATAGAAACTACTGTCCTCTTGGGCAGCCCCAATGGCCCAGAGGTTTAGCGCCTCCTTCGGCCCAGGGTATGATCCTAGAGACCCAGGATCAAGTCCCACATCGAGCTCCCTGCATGGAGCCTGCTTCTCCCTCTGCCTGTGTCTCTGCCTCTCTCTTCTCTGTTTCTGTCATGAATAAATAAATAAAATCTTTAAAAAGAAGAAAGAAGAAAGAAAGAAAGAAAGAAAGAAAGAAAGAAAGAAAGAAAGAAAGAAAGAAAGAAAGAAAGAAAGAAAGAAAGAAGGAAAGAAAGAAGAAGAAAGAAGGAAGAAAGAAGAAAGAAGGAAGGAAAGAAGGAAAGAAAAAGAAAGAAAAAAAAAGAAAAGAAACTACTGTCCTCTTTAGTTCTGGCTCAGCAAGAGCCAGAGACTCTAAGCCAGCAGAGACTCTGCAGCTCTTCCCACTCAGTATGGAAGTTCTGTGGGCAGTACCCTGACAGAGAATCTTGAGCCTTCCTACTGATGGGAGCTTACCATTTCTCAGCAAGGCTCATTTAATTACCAGATGATTCTAATTAATTATCCTTCTGTATATTGAATCTAAAATCTGCTTCCTTGAAACCTCAACCCATTGATCTTGGGTCCTGGTTTTGCCCTGAGGCACACTGAAGAACAGGCAGACTTTTCAGCAAAACTGGACTGTGAGCTTTTAGAATTGTAGGCTCTGTGAGCAATTGTACTGCCACTTCAATATCAGGTATGGGTTAAGACAGGCTGTGAGATCGGGACTGCCTGGATTTAAATCCTGGCCCTCTTACTATGAGCAGGTGCATTACTTGACCTCTTTATGTCTTTCTTTCATATAGAAAGTAAAGATGATATTAGTCCCATCTCTTAACACTGCTATTTGGATTAAGGGAGCTAACACATGCTGCCAGTAGTAAGCACTCAAAGTGTTGTTTGGTAGTGGTAGTAGTATTATTTAGGGACAGGAAATTGTCAAAAGAACTTTAAAAAATTAAAAAACAACTGCCTCAGAATCAAGCAATGAGTCAGGAGAGTGGTCATCCATTTGGGAGTGGGAGTAGTGACTAGAAGAGGACCCAAGGAGCCTTCTGCTGACATGTTCTGCTTCCTTATCTGGGTCCTGGGTTCACAGATGTACTCAGTGTGTGGAAATTCATCAGGCTGTATGTATATCTAAAGTACACTTTCTGGGGATCCCTGGGTGGCTCAGCGGTTTAGCACCTGCCTTCAGCCCAGAGCATGATCCTGGAGACCCGGGACCGAGTCCCGCGTGGGGCTCCCTGCATGGAGCCTCCTTCTCCCTCTGCCTGTGTCTCTGCCTCTCTCTCTCTCTGTCTCTCGTGAATAAATAAATAAAATCTTAAAATAAATAAAGTACACTTTCTGAAGTATAGTTCATATCAACAAAATGTGGGGTTTTAGGGTTTTTTTCCAAGAAAGCAATCAAGGAAAGAGCAATAATGCCACCCAAATATTAATGGGTTTTGTTTGACTAAAGTAAGGGTATTACATACCTGCTCCATTTCTCCTTCCCTTTGAGTTTAGATGTCAACTGGGATTATCCTCTCATTCAGGGTGGGTTGCCCATCTGTCCCCTGAATTGACTGGCTTCTCATTTGGAGAAAAGTAAATACTATTCACTTTAAATTCTATTCCCTTCTGTTGTAGATATTACCAAATACCAACATATCTCTGTTTAGAGAAATAGAGACAGCTCTTTCATTTTCAGAAAAGCCTTCCTGCAGTTGGGCTAGATCTAAGCAGGTAGGAATACCATACCTAAGACCTCCTCATTCCAGTTCCTACTAAGGAGGTCAGCAGCTATTGTCAGCAAGATAGAAGGATTAGTGGCTTTTATAAATTCTTAGAGTTCTTATTGTCTGAGCTTTAAAAAAAAATAAATCTCAAAATTATTTGAGTTGATTGACAGCTGAGGTAAGAAATGGCATACCGGAAAAATAAGCATGTTCTTTCCATTCTTAAAATTCTAATTTTGTGTGTTGCCACCTACTACTTGAGCCCACGGTGGCACTTTATGTATTTTTTAAAAATTATCAAAAATAACCTTTCCTCCCACCTCTGATTCCCATTTCCCCCTCCAGAGGCAGCCACTGCTAACCTGGTTCTTCCAGGGATATTCTGGGCATGGACCAGCTTAGGTGAATGTATAGCCTCCCTAAAATAACATACATTTTATATACTGTTTGTGCTCTGTGCTCTATTTCTCTCTTTTTAAAATAACTTATATGGAGATCAGTTCCTGTTTATGTAAATGGACCTTTATTTTTAATAGCTGGCCTTTACTCTTGCCTAGTTTTTAACAAGTTACAAGTCCTTCTCTGTATATGAGGCTAATCGAATATGAAGCATCTCCTTGGATAACTTCTCTATGCCTACCCTTACCTTCACCCTGTTTCTGAGTGCATTTAGCCTTCCTCACCCTCACTCACGCCCCACCCCCACCCCCACCCCCGGTCATCTTCTGTACTGTAATTCCTTCCTGGTTGGCCTCTTTTCACAATTAAGATGCTATAGGCTTTTCAGGAACAGGGCTAAATGGCTTAATTATGTGCCTCACAGTACCCAGCACGGTTGCCCAACAAATACTTGCTTAATTGCCTTGTCTCAAACAGTTTGGTGCCTGTCCTTGGACCTTGAGTGTGCTCTCTGCAGAATCCAGGGAACTGAGCACCTCAGGAGAGAAGATGTGATTATGCTTGGGCAGTATTGCCATGAAAAAGACTTGTAAATATACATTTTAACTACATGCAAGTGAAACTAAAAACAGCACCATTGAACATGACCTACTCTTCAGTAAATTAGTAAACTGGTAACCAGCTTCTTGGAGGGCAGCACTGCCTGAGAGCTCATTGTTGAGGGGTGGGGTACTGACTACTCTTACAGACCAGAACAGATAAGTGTTTCTGCTGCTGTCCAGTGCTTACAGGGTGACCTAACAGATGACTAGTGAGATACATTTTTCTGTGTAAAATGGGGATAATCACAGTAGCATCTGTTATTAGTACCTTGGGTTTTGTTTTTCTAGTGCTTTCAGATATTATTTCACATCACTAATGACATAGGAATTCCCAGAATTTCCTTGTGTCCACTTGGGGGTGACAGCCTATAGGCAGCTCATGGGTTCTGACACATTTGCATTAATGTGTTTACCTTTCACAGGGTACTTTTGCGAGTCCGGATGCTCTACTACCTAAAAGCTGAAATACTGGGAGAGGCAGCTGAGAAAGCATTTGAAGGAACCCCTGCCAGGTAAACCAAGTCATCCATAGCTCTCAGTGCTAATGAGCTGCCATAAGGTACTTGTTCGTGGAGATGGACAAAGCTGCCTGTGCTTTGAGAGGCCTATGTTTGCACCCAGCCTAGGGTCAATTACCTACATGGTGGAACAGGCAGGTCTCTATCATGTAAAATAAAGGAGAAATCTTTCTCCACAGCACAGTTTTCGGTGAGGTTTTGAGTTAGTTTGCTTTTCTTAATGGTTTTGTAATATTGGTTGGAATAGTCATTTCTCTGCCTTAACTAGTCATTCTGGGATGAGTATTCACACTCTGAGTCATTGTGGGTTGAATAGTCATACTTTGATACGTTTGGTCCAACAGGTATGCACTAGGCATTTTGCTCAAAATCCCACTCTTGGCCGTAGTGCTCTTCCACATTTGAGCAGTTCTCTGTATTTGTTAATCATACTGATAATACCTGATACCCTGTTTGATTGTTTGCACCTTAGTTTTGTAAACTAGTGTTTCCAAAACTATAGAATCCTATGGGAATCTCCCAAGATTTCAGCGAATGAGGCCACCATGCTCCCACCTACCACTTGATGAAGCCAGACAGCCTCCTTCACCTTCCCCAGACGCGCTGTTTGCTCTGGCCCTTTTTGATGCCCATCATTCCCAGAGAAAACCAGAAGGAGTGATATTTCATCTTTGCTTTGGGATTACCTGTGGCCAAGGTTTCTTCTTCCTTTTTTTTTCCCGTTAAGCAGTCCTAATGGCTTTAGTGGTCATGAAGGCACTGGAAAAGAGAGAATATACTTTCTGTAGTTACTATAGTCATTTTTAATAGGTATTGGGAGCTTGAGTGCTCTGGTAAAAAGATTCAGTTCATGAGTCATAGAAATGCAGCAGAATTCAACATGATCATTTCTGTCAGGTGTTACCTGGCAGAAATAATCTACCTCAGCTTCCTCATCCCACTATCAGATGCTTTCTTAGACCATGTAGATGGAAGGAGACCATGTAGATGGAAGGAGCTAGGTATAGCACAGAGAGTCCATTACCCACCCCCTTTCCTCCTTTCCTCTGCTCTCCTCAATCCTGGCTGTTATGGGTCCTTACTTTGCCATGAGGAATGAATAACAGTTCATCCCAGAAAAGTCACTTGGCTCATGGCACCACTCTGGCAGAGCAGTGGGCCCTACAACAAGAGCCAGATCGAGCACTGCCTAGAAAGGTAGGGCCATGGACCACCATGGCCCTGAGGAGGAACAGTTAGCTGTGTGTCACAAGAAGAGCTTGATGGAAGAAGAAATTTGAGATGCTATAGAGGAGCCATCTCAGAAAGCGGGTAGGTGGGAGAGAGGAACCATCAGGTGAATTTTTCTCCCCCAGACCCAAAGCCTTAAAGAGTAAGGACTATGCTCAGGCAAATGAAGACCGGGAGCTAAGGGTCCATGTGAGCTTTCAGAACATGGACAGAATTCATTCAGTGAGGGGCTAATGGCACAGGCCTACTCGGCCTGTATGTCTGCTCCCTAGGGCAAATTATGTTCATCCCTTTGGCCAGGAGCAGGGTAATTGGTGTTCTGTTTGGTTTGTTTTTTAAGATTATTTATTTATCTATTCATGAGAGACACAGAGAAAGAGGCAGAGATACAGGCAGAGAGAGAAGCAGGCTCCCCACAGGTAGCCCCATGTGGGACTTGATCCCAGGATCACACCATGAGCCAAAGGCAGATGTTCAACCACTGAGCCACCCAGGTGCTCCTGGTGATCAGTTTTGACCCAGCAGACCACTCACTGCCAGACGGTGCCACCTAATATGGGACCTATCCTCTGAAAGACTGTCTTCATATCCTGGAATGTACCAATGCTGACTGCCTTATTCTCAAACAGTGCTTGAGATCTCTCTACATGTTGAACCAAGATGATTCGGGCACTTTTCAGCATTTGATTGTGTATGAATTTGACAATATGAAGATTGTTCTACCTGCAGTTGACCAATATATTGATGACGTTTGCTGTGGTTCTCAACTGGAGATGGCTATCTACATTATATATGTGGATCCCAAGGCCCCAACCCTAGACTGACTGATGTGTTCTCCAAGAGGTGCTTCAGGATTCTGTGTCAGTCAGTCTAAGTTGAAGCCTGGAAATCAAGTACATATGTGGAAATAGCTCACTGGGTGGGCGTGATGGAAAGTCCTGGTGAAGAAACCTTGGCCCGCCACCTTCTGAATCCTTGTAACTTCAGCCTCTTAGCACACAACCAGGAATGTTGCTGAATACCAGGGGTCAGCCAGTAGCTCTTGCATTGTTTTCTGTCTACGTTGAAGGAACTCTGAGTCCATGCCCTTCCTTCCACAGGGAACTAGAAGTGCCTCTGCCTGACATTGACTACGTGGAGATCCCAGTGGATTGGTGGGACGCTGAGGCTGATAAATCCCTTCTGATAGGCGTGTTCAAACATGGTGTGTATTTCAGTGAGTGCTCTCCCTTTCCTGAGAAACTCTATAGCCTGCTGCACATCTTTGGTAGGAAGTAGAGCCTCACCTCTGTCCTCTCAGATAAATGTGTGAGTCATGAAAATATGGTGAATGTTAATATCAGGACCTTTACAAGGGCTGTTGTGGTTCACTGTCAGTCCTTGGACTGCCTCACTCTCCTTCACTTTAGAACCCCAGCATCTGGCCTAGTGCCTGGCACATAATAGGCACACAGCATTTCTTGAGTGAAGGAATGAATAAATGGGAAAATGTTAGGTTTTAGCATTTCATATGTATGTAGAATTCTAACATCATTTCAGGTTATCTACACATTCCTAGTGTGTATCATTTTGCCCCATTGGTATAAAAATTTAAGAATACAAGATGGTGTTCTTTTTTTAAAATGTGGTAACCAAGAGTCCAGAGGACTGAGAGAGGTTTTGAGCTTGGAGAAACTGAAATAAATGTCCCCTTTCTTCACTTCCACCACTGTCTAAGTACTTGCCCTTGCCCTCAGCCAGCAGTCAAGGTGAATGATGGAAGCACCACATGATAGTCGCCGCATTGTGCCTGGTAGATACCTTTCCTATTAAGGTATCCTTTCCGGTTAGTTAACTGAAATCTTACATTGGAGAGCAGGATTTAAAGTGGAGAGAGCTGGTCATATCTGGCTTTTACTTGTCAGCTCTGCCACTTACTAAATGTAAGACCTTGAACAATAAATTTCTCTGACCAGTTTCCTCATCTGTACCATAGGGATAGTATCGAAACAGCTTACCTGGAGGGTTGTTTGAAGATTCAATGAGACCATGTATGTAGACTGCCTAGGGCATGGCTCAGCAGTAGATAGAAGCGTAGGAGATGTTTAGTGCTCTTCTGCTATTATTTGCTTTCTCGCTTTGGAAAGTTAACTTTCTCAGACATCCCTAATCAGTAGAATTCCCAAATCAGTAGAATTCAACATTTGGAGGCCAACCAATCACATTTACTTAACAACTATGCCTATGTATATTTTAATGAGGAATCCCCTCAAACTTGGAAGGGCTACCGAGAGCCCTTTGTCAGACCACTTGGGTTAGGATGAGTAGTGCTGTCCTTGAGAGCTACCTGTGATGATGGAAGGGTGTCCTGTCTCTGCACTGTCCACTGTGGAGTCCAATGGCCACATGTGACTATTGAACACTTGTGATATGGCTGGTACAACTGAGCAACTATATTTTTAATTTTATATAATTTTTAATTAATTGAAATTTAAATAACCACATGTGGTACCTCTTTTGGACAGTGCAGGGCTGGAACTCAGCTCTGAAGTGGGAAGAAGAAACATGTGACCTCTCTTTTAAGCACAAGCAACCACAGTTCACCCAAAGCTTGGTTTCATTTAATTTGGGAAAGAACCTAAAGACAAATTGCCAGAGACAGCCAGATTCAGAGCATCTGAACATGTGTGCAAGAAAATCCATTGATCCTGTGTCTCATTTCAGTGGTAGTTTTACACTGACCACATCATTGGTGGAGAGAACGTGATGTGGAAAAGGGACAAGATGAGAAGTCCCAGCAATAGGGCAGATAGAATCTACATGCTTCTGCTCCGTCCCTCCTCTGACTCAGCACAAAAGCCTGAGTGGGTTAGGACAATAATGTGAAACTACCTAGCTGCACATGAAACAGATAAAGGAAAATCCCCAAATGAAGAGGTCACTTAAAGCCAGAGCTGAAAGCTCACTGGTGGGACAGCAAACCAGAGGGATAGACTGGGTTTTTAATGACTGCACAGAAAAAGGAAACAAGCCCCTCCAAGAAAGGAGGGCAAGAAAAGGCTCTTTGACTAGCCCAGGGAAGCAGAGATAGAAGAACATACTCCTGAGAAATAGATGGAGACATGGAAGAGAAGAAGAAGTGGAAGATAGAATGCAGTTGCCACGGAAGGAGTAAAGCAGGGTATGCCAGGCAAGTGCTAACCACAGCCAAAAACCAAACATCTTAAGACCTGGTATGGTGAAATCAATATCTTACAAAAGGTCTCTAAGGAAAGAAGGATGGTTTGGGATAAAGAGGGTCTTCACACAACGATGATAGGTATAATTCATGAGGAAGATGTGGCTAACAGTCTAGCCTCACAGTACGTTAGAGGACAGGACTCTCAGGGAGTTCAAGACCTTTTCTCTCCAGGGAAAAGCAAGTTATTACCGGCACCATATCTACTTGCTTTTTCATCCTTGATCAAAGTTTAGGTAGTGGGATTAATCAATTGATCTCTCTTCGTTTTATATTAGGAATGTTCAAGGGTCAACCAGATGTGTCTGAGGTCACTTCCATATCTAAAACTCTTCTGCTCTATGAAGCAGTTTAGGAGGGTATAAGTTAATGATTCCTGAGTGTTTCCTGAGCACACCGTGAGGTCTTTAATCCCATGAGATACCCCCAGATTGCTAGTTGAGGTGAACTCAGTACTAGTCATATTCAGGGCTGAGGGCATGTGCATGATGCCTGAAGTGGCTGATTATAGCATACGATGACTTTAAACATACTGTAAAGATGGGACAACCCGGCCTCTGTACCCAGTGCTAGGGGACTGGATCTAAACCACACATGTACACATGACTTACCCTTGCACAAAACCAGCCATGTTTAGTTGGATGGTAACATTGGATCTACCCAGACTGCATTGGATAAATGCCTGTAGTTGGCTTCATGGGCTCATCCTCCTTGGGGTCTTCCAGAATCCAAAACATCCTCCCCCGGACTAGATGCTGCCCATCAGACATTCCATGAGCATAAGCTTAGACCTATCCTCATCTAGGTAACACACCTGACCGCCCCTATATAACTTAGCCCCACAACAGATCTTGCCAGGTGACGGCTCCCAGATACCTAGCAGCTGGTAGAGATGTGACATTTTCAGGAAGCGAAGCTATCTGGTATTCAATTTCCAGGAATTTGTGTCAGGAAGCCCTCTGCCTCACATCCATCCCATGGAGGCCTAAGTATGAGCTGTGACACTGCCACCATTTTCTTTGTTAAGAAACACAGCCATCTGTTGTCTGAAATTTTAGGGCTCCTTCAGTCTAACCCAGATATAGCCTGCTACAGCCCTACTTAGATCAGAAGGATATACCCGTGGTTCCACCTCTCAGCTGACCTCTGTGCAAGAATTACCTGTACCTATGGTTATTTATAGCAGGAGGGGCTCTGTAGCAAACCTGTTCTGAATGAGGTTCTCAATGGCTCTCAGTTGCATTGACTGACTACGGCCCTCTAGGGCAGCCTAGATTTCTGTAATTTTCATTAAGATAAGAGTTTAGTATTTTTGTTTATATTCTTAGAAAGGAGCTTTTAGACCAAAGAGGTAAGCAGCCCACACCCTTCAAAGGCTGTCATCTACTATGTATTTATTGGCATTGCTCTTAGAGCACTGACAACTCTATAGGGCAGTTGGTGGGGTTTCCTAGGGGACTGAATCAGTCACTCTTCCTTGCTTCCAGCTTCATAGCTCACTGAGAAATAGGAATGCAGAATCTGTCTAGACTCTGGATCCACACAAGATAAGAGAAAGTCTGCGGAGTAGAAGCAAAGCCAGGTAGTAGGCTGCTGAATTCGCCTGGCCTGCTTTATGCCCTTGTCAAACACAGAGCACCTGAAGGCAGGACACTCTCCCAGGAGTAAAAGGCTGGTGGAGAAGGCTTTCAACTTCTCACCTATCAGATGAAGCACCCCTCTTTTCATGGGGAGCAGCAGTTAGAGATAGTGGCAGGAATTTCCTCAAGGCATCAGGAGAGTTGAGAACATTTCCGTTTTGCCATAAGTTGTGGTAGAATTCGGGAAGAGGGTGTAGATCTTTCTATAACGATTATTGAAAGAGAATCTGGGCAAAACTGACTTATCTTTTGTCAAGCATGTATGGTGTTGGGCCCCACACTAGCTACTGAATGTGTAATGATGAGATAAAACAGACCCAGATTCTTTTCCTAAGGAGCCCACAATCTCATGAGACAGACTGAACAGTAATCAAATAATCACCCTAAGAAATAGTGAATAAAGAAGAGCATAAGGCATCGCAGTTTCTCCTGCCATGTGCCTCATGCGGACAGCACCTGTCATTGAGATGACAGAAGAGTCATTTTGGATTAAAAGATAAAGTACCTGCAGCTCCTCAGAGAGAGAGAGAGAGAGAGAGAGAATACCAGGTGCTGCCTACAGAGTGGAGAATAGAACTGCATCCACAGCGATGTGGAGCAAAACGCCACACAGAAGTGAAATACCCAGCAAAGTAACATCCAGTCTGTTCTTCACACCCGTGGTGGTTCTCGTTTTAGGTGCAGCATTTCCATCACTTGTGATGGGCTCTCTGTACATACTGGAAATGGACTTCGTTTCCTGGGAGCAACATGGAAAGGGTTTTGACGATCTTGAAAGCGCTTCCCCCAAGATAGTTTGCTCTAACAATAAGATTTGGATCTTTTCTGTGACCAAATACTAGCTCATTATCAGGTTATATTAGACTCAATAAAATAATAACAGATTCTCATGCCTGGCATTATCAAAGTAAAAGTGATGTTATTTCATTGTTTTGGCTCCCTTTCAGGGGTCTTTTCTGAGTCAAATATGTTCATTCTCTGTTTGACTTTGGGGATGTGGTAGGGGTAATTCCAAAGCCCTGGCCAGTGGATTTGGATTTCACACCAAATGGGTGAATATGGAGGCAGTAGATTGTTTTTAATCTGATTAACAACCACAGTAGATCTCCTTGTATTTTATCCCCTGCATCCATCACTTAGTTCAGTTTCTGTTTCTAAGACATGGGATAAAATTGGACTATCAGAAACAAGGCCCATTCAGAAGGTAACAAGGTGTCCAGAAGTGGAGGATGAAGAAAAGTTGCAAAACCAACTTGCCTGATTCCCTTTGCTATCCAAAAGAAGTAAACAAGTGAGCATTGCATCTGTACCTTGTGTCTCTTCATGGACACAGAATATTTACGTAAGCTTTTATTTTTGGTCAAACAGTACTCAGAGGCATATACTTTAGCTCAAGGATCTTCCTCTGATAGGAATTCTTAGAGGATTCAATTATTCTTAAATAGTGTTCTTGTTTTATTTTTCACTTAATAAGGGAAACAAAACGATTGTACAGTGTCTGGGATAGATTTTGTGAATTCTAACATGACTTCTAACATTTCTTATTACCCCTATCAGGGTATGAGAGGTACAATGCCATGCGAGCTGACCCAGCACTTTGCTTCCTGGAGAAAGTCGGGATGCCAGATGAGAAGTCCCTTTCTGCAGAACAAGGTGTTACGGATGGGACCTCAGACATTCCTGAAAGGTGAGCCATCTGTGATATGACATGTTATGCCATGAATCTGACCCCCTCCATGTATATCCAGCATTCTCACTGTCTCTTCCTCAAACCTAGCATCTTCCCTAAATCTTGCCATGCTGGAACTACTTTCTAAAATTACTGCATTGGTTATATCCTATTCTGCCTCAGGCCTTTTCTTTGACTTCTAAACCAAATACCAAATACCAGTTTTGTTCTTTTGAACCAAATACCAGTTTTGTTCTTCATGGGTTCCTCAAACTGCCCACCATCCTACTCTACTCGTCCCTTGTCTGGTTAGAGGATTCTTGAAGAATTCAGACCCTTCATACCTGGCAGAAAGCTAAGAGGCACTGCAAGAACAGGCTTCCTGACCTTGAAATGCCTCAGATGAAATTCTGGCATTATTTAAGAATGTGTTGTCCATGAGTAAGGTGAATTAGGAGCCACTGCTCGATGGCTGTGGCATTTAGGCCTTATTTATGGATTGTGTGCAAAAATATGGAGGTATCTCCTTTGGCTGAATTTTACTTACTGTTGGCACAACCCCCAAATCTGTAAATTTATTGGAAAGCTAAATAAACAACTAGAAACTGTGGTGCTCTAAAAATATATATATACATTATAATCATATATATTTACATATATAAATAAATATTAAATGTTATATTAATATTATGTATATCTTATATGATAATATATATATAAGGAATACATAATGTGTATCTCTTAGCTTGTATTTGGTAAGCTTTGAACTGATCTTCCCCCTAAAGTAGCAGATACTGCTCTCCATTGCCTAGGGCTGTGGTCAGGCCTAACCAGGAGCTCCTAACTACCAGGAGCTTCTGACTACTTGCTAAGGCCAAGAAAAGAGTGAGATACATTTTCCATCTGTCTTTAAGCCGTGATAAACACTTGAGCTACTATAAAGTTCTCTGCTCCAAAGAGAAATTTCCTCCGGGCAGATAATAAAGACTCACTTGGAGAAATGTTAGCAGAAGCCCAAGTGCATGGTGATGCTACTGGTAGATGTAGGGGAAAACACTACGTGGGTAAGGTACCTGAATATAGATGAAGTTTACATTTATGTGGGGCATCTGTTCTTCCTATAGTTAAGCAGTGAGAGATAGTTAAGGTAGGAGAGATTCTACTGCCTCCAGGACCTGAGCTGCAATGATAAGAATATTTGAGACAGGAGCACTTCAAAGTCAGTTTGAGGACAAATCATGAAAAAGATAGGCATCAGCAATAGTTAAGCCCACAGAAAGTGTTAGGCAGCTAAGCTTGAGGTAGGTGTCTGCAGGGAAAGGGTAAAATCCCCTCCCTTACTGGCAATAGCAGCTCTGCTTTCTCCTGAGGAAGGGACTGCCACCAAATGAAGCATTCTGCCTAAAGCTTCACTCCACTCTTGGGGGAAGGGGTTGGGAATGCTTCAGGACTGGCTGGGTTTGCAAAGGCCTCAGTCTCTGGAGTCTGTTCTTTTATCAAAGGCCCATGTTCAGGTAACTCTCAATGGGCAGTAATGACCTTGCCCATGACAGTATCACTGTCAGACAGCTGTCCTCTGAACTTATCTGAGTAGATCATGTGTCTCTTGCTGAAGTCTTGATTGAGTGGAGGTCCTTGCCTGTAGAAGTTATAACACTGGTAGAAACCAAGATTTTGGGGCCTGTGGGAAAAAGGATCCTAATTTTCCTTCTGGTTAGTGCTTGGGAGGGTGCTTCTTGCAAGCATTCTGGTTGCAAAATAGTTCCTAGGTGATGTGTGGTAACTTTTTATTTTGCTTTTATTTAGAGGCAATATGGATAAAGAAGACAACACCGAAGACAAGTTAGATGGCCTGCAGAAGCAAATGGTAAGTCACATGTGCTGTGTCGAGAAAAATCCCCCTCTTGGCAGTCAAGCTTGAGCTTGATTGCGATGCTGCAGTTGCATTGCATTTTCCCCAGCGTTTTATTATAAAATTGTCAACATACAGACTGCATTGCACTTTTATTCTAGTCAAAATTTTGATTTTGGTATAATTGCAGATTTTAGATGCAATTGTAAGATAAAACAGAGTGATCCCCTGTGCCTTTTATCCTATTTCCTCCCATGGGAACATTTTGCAAAATGATAGTACAGTATCACAACCAAGATACTAACATTGTTAGAGTCAAGATACAGGATGTTTCTGTGACCACAGAGATTCATCATGTTGCCCTTTATAGCCACATCCACTTTCCCCCTTCACCTCCTTTTTTTTTTTTTAAGATTTTTTATTTATTTATTTATAAGAATACACAGAGAGGGGAGAGAGAGAGAGAGACAGGCAGGCAGAGACACAGGCAGAGAGAGAAGCAGGCTCCATGCAGGGAGTCCAACATGGGACTCGATCCTAGGTCTCCAGGATCACGCCCTGGGCTGAGGCGGCACTAAACTGCTGAGCCACCCGGGCTGCCCTTCACCTCCTTTTTAATCGGAGGCAACCACTAACCTATTCTCCACTTTTATAATTTGTTATTTTGATTATCTCTTAAGATTATGTAGTAATAATTTAAGAATATATATTATTAAATGGAATCATAACAACAAGGGGCCCTTAGGGATTAGCATTTGTCACTCAGCATAATTCCCTATAGAGTGTTTCAGTCTGTTTTCTGTAACAGTAATGCCCTCCTTTTCATTGCCGCGTAGCAGTCCTTGGTGTGGATGTCCAAGTTTGACCGTTCCATCCATGTGCAGGATATGTGCATTGTCTCCAGTTTTCGACTATTACAAATACCTCTGTAAACACTTGTGTACAGATTTTGCGTGACCACACATTCCCATTTCTGTGAGATAAATGTCCCTGAGTACAACTGCTGGGTCATACAGTTGCTACATGTTTTACTTTTTTTGAAAAACTGCCAAGCTATTTCCACTGTGGCTATACCCCGTCATCATTCCCACCAGCTGCATAGGAGTGATCCACTTTCTCCTCATCTTTTGTTAGCTCCTGGTTATGATCTTAATCGAGCCATTCTGATATGTATTTAGTGATACCTAGTTGTGGTTTTATGTTACACTTTCCTAATAGCTAATGATGTTTAAACATCTTTTTATGGGTTTAATTGCCATCTGTAAGCCTCTCCAGTGAAGCGTTTCCTCATGTCTTTTACCCATTTTCTAATTGCATTGTTTCTTTGTTTTCCTGTTGCTATTTGAAAGTTCTTTAAATATTCCAGATACCAGACTTTTGTCAGATATGTGGTTGGCAAGTATATTCTTCCACCTATAGTTTATCTTTTTATCCTATTAACATTATCTTTCACAGAACAACTGTTTTTAATTTTGTAAAAGTTCAAGTACTAATTTTTCTTTTTATGGGTCATGCTTTTGGTTTTAAGTGTAAGAACTCTGCCTATCTGTGGATATCAACAGTTTTCTTCTGTGTTTTCTACTAAAAGTTTTTTAGTTTAACATGTAAGTCTGTGGTCCATTTTGTTAGTTTTCATGTAAATGGAGAGAATTAGATTAAGGTTCTTTTTTTAACCTGTTGCTGTCCAATTGCTCTAGAACCATTTGTTTTAAAAAGTTCTCTTTTCTACATTGAATTACTTTTGCACCCTTGTCAAAATATCAATTGAGCGTATTTGTGTAGATCTATTTATGGGTTCTTTACTCTGTTCCTTTTTTCTGTTTGTCTACTCCTCTGCCAGTAGCATGTAATATCAATTAATGTAGCTATATCACAAATCTTAAAGTTGGGTAGACTGATTCCTCCCACTTTTTCAAAAATGTTTTAGCTTTTGTTCCTCTGCCTTTCCATATAAATTTTAGAATACTTTTATCTATATCTACAACAGTTCTTGCTGGGATCTTCTAGGAATTGCATTAAATCCATATATCATTTTGAGGAGAATTGACCTTTACTATATTGAACCTTACTACATATCTCTCTATTTATTTCGATTTTGATATCTGATTTCTTTCATCACTATTTTATAGTTTTTCAGCACACAGTTTTTTGTTTTTTTTTTAAGATTTTATTTATTTATTCATAAGACTGGCAGAAACACAAGCAGAGGGAGAAGCAGGCTCCCCATGGGGAGCCTGATGCAGAACTTGATCCCAGGACCCTGGGATCACAACCTGAGCCAAAGGCAGATGCTCAACCACTGAGCCACCCAGGTGTCCCCAGCACATAATTTCTGTACATGTTTGTAGATTCATATCTAAGTATTTCATTTTCTTTGGTGTGATTGTAAATGGGGTTCTATTTCTGCTTTATCTTATATCCTGCAAACTTGCTCAGTGCAATTTCAATTTAAGGTATTTTGAGATTTTCTATATCAACAACCCTGTCATCTGCAAAGATGGGTAGTGTTATATCTTCTTTTCTAATCTGTATGCCTTGTATTTCTCTTTCTTGCCATATTGCACTGTCTAAAACTTCCAGGACTGTGTTGAATGAATGCTGAGAGCAGACATTCTTGCCTTGTTCCTGATCTTAGGAGGAAGACATTCAGTCTTTCATCATTAAATATAATGTTAGGTCTGAGTTTTTTGTAGGTGTTTATCGAAGATGCAACATTCCCCTGTATCCCTGTTTTCTGAGAATTTTTATCATGAATTGATGTTGAATTTTGTCAAATGCATTTTTTGCATCAATTGTTATGATCATGTGGTATTTCTTATTTAGCCTATTAATATGGTAGATTACATTGATTTTCAAATATTGAATCAGCTTTGCATCCCTGGATAAACTGGGATAAAATCCACTCAGTCATGATGTATAATTCTTATTGAATTCTATTTGTTAATATTGTGTTAAGGATTTTTATATCTATATTCATGAGGGATATTGGTCTATCTATAGTTGCCTTTCAGTACTGTCTTTGTCTGCTTTTGATATTAGGGTAATGTTAGCTATATAAATAAATTGGATATTCCATCCAACTATTTTCTGATAGAGATTGTCTAGAAGTGGTATTAATTTTTTTAATGTTTAGTAGAATTCTCCAGTGAAACCAGCCTGGAGATTCCTTTTTGAGATAGTTTTTAAATTATGAAACCAATTCTCGATTTTATATTGAGTAAATTGTGATAAGTTTGTGTTTTTCAAGGAATTTGGTCTATTTCATCTCAGTTGTCAGATTTGTGTGTTGAGTTGTTCCATTGTATCGTCTTATCCTCTTGATGATCACAGAATTGTAGTGCCGTTCCTGTTTCCTTCTGGTGCTGGTCATTTGTATCTTCTCTCTCTCTCTCTCTCTCTCTCTCTCTCTCTCTCTCTTTTTTAATCTGTCTTACTAGAGATTTGTCTACTTTATCTTCTTGAATAATCACCTCTTTGTTTCAATTCATCATCTTCTCTTTTAAATTTCATTGATTTAGGGGCGCTTGAATGGCTCAGTCAGTTGAGCATTTGCCTTCAGCTTGGGGTCCTCGAAGCAAGTCCCACGTTGGGCTTCCTGCTCGAGGAACCTGCTTTTCCCTCTTCCTCTACCTCTTCCCCCTGCTCATGCTATCTTGCTCTGTCTCGCAAATAAATAAAATCTTAAAAATTAATAAATTTCATGGATTTCTACACTTTATTATTCCCTCCCTTCTGCTTGCCCTGGTTTTATTTTCCTTTTCTTTTTCTAGATTTTTGGAGTGGAGCTTAAGTTACCATTTTGAGACTTTCCTGCTTGTTTAGTAGATACATTCAGTGCTGTAAATTTCCCTCTCATCAGTACTTTAGCTACGTCCCACAAATTTTGCTATGTTGTATTATCATTTTCATTCAATTTAATGTATTCTTTAAAAATGTCTCTTAAGACTTCCTCTTTAATCCATGGATCATTAGACATGTATTATTTCGTTTCCAAGTATTTGGAGATTTTTCTATTATCTTTCTGTTTTGTCTTTCTAGTTTGATTCTGTTGTGTTCAGAGAACAAACTATTATTTCAGTTGTTTTAAATTTGTTATGGTTTGCTTTGTGGCCTAGGACGTGGTCTGTCTTGATGTATGCTCCATGGGCACTTGAAAAGCAGTGTGTATTGTGCTGTTGTTGGGTACAATTAGGTTGACATAATCGCATAAATGATCATGTTGGTTCATAATGTTGAGTTCTTCTGTATCCTTGCTTATTTTCTGTCTGGTTGTTTCATTAGTTGTTGAGAGAGGAGTATTAAAGTCTCCAATAGGGATCCCTGTGTGGCGCAGCGGTTTGGCGCCTGCCTTTGGCCCAGGGCGCGATCCTGGAGACCCGGGATCGAATCCCACGTCGGGCTCCCGGTGCATGGAGCCTGCTTCTCCCTCTGCCTGTGTCTCTGCCTCTCTCTCTCTCTCTCTCTCTCTGTGTGTGTGTGTGTGTGACTATCATAAAAAAAATAAAATAAAATAAAAAAATAAAGTCTCCAATAAAATTATCAATTGGTCTGTTTCTCCTTTCATTTGTATCAGTTTTTGCTTCACATATATATTTTGCAGCTCTGTTGTTTGGTGCATACACATTTAGGTATGTTCTTAGGTAGATTGACTCTGCTATCGTTATGTAATGTCCATCTTTACCTCTGATGGTTTGCTCTGTTCTGAAGCACACTTTATCTCACATTAATATAGCTACTTCTGATTTCCTTCTGTTAATGTTTGCATCTTAGAACTTTTTTTATTCTTTTACTCTCAGCCTTCTTTTATTGTTATACTTGAAGTAAGTTTTATAAAGACAGCATAAAGTTGGGTCACAGTTTTTAATGCATTATGCCAATCTCTGGTATTGAGTTGGTGCATTCAGCCCTTAATATTTAATGTAATTATTCAGACAGTAGGCTTAAGTCTGATATGTTATTATTTTCCCGATTTTTTTTTATTATCTGTTTTCTTTTTCCTGTATTTTCTCTGGGTTACTTGAACATTTTTATGATTCCTTTTTTCTTTATCTCTTATCTGTATTGTTTTTTAACAGCTTTTTTAGTGGTTCTTCTAGATATTTTATTATATATACATAAAGTATCACAGCACACTGGTATGATCATTCACCAGTTCAAGTGGAGTATAGAAACCTTACTACTAGTTTTATCTTTTTACCCTCACCTCATTTTTAATATAATGGTCTTAAATATTTCTTCCACATACATTTAGAACCATATCAGACGGGATGCCTGGGTGGCTTAGCAGTTGAGCACCTGCCTTTGGCCCAGGGCATGATCCTGGAGACCAGGATTGGGAACCACATCAGGCTCCCTGCATGGAGCCTGCTTCTCTCTGCCTATGTCTCTGCCTCTCTCTCTCTCTCTCTCTCTCATGAATAAATAAATAAAATCTTTAAAAAAAAAAACCATATCAGACAATGTTCAACTTTTGCTGCATGTATCAGTATAATTTAGAAAAGTAAAGAGGAGAAGGAGAGTCTCTGGTATTTACTTGTATTTTTGTTTACTGGATTCTTTCTTCTTTATGGTGTTCCAAGGTTTCTTCTTTATGTTTAGAGAAATTCCTTTAGCCGTTCTTTTAGAGTGGCTCCAATTGACATTTCTCTTAGCTTTTCTTTGTCTGAGAATGTCTTAATATCCCCTTCATTCCTGAAGGGTATATTCACTGGATACAGGATTCTGGGTTGACAGTTCTTTTCTTTCTGCTCTTGAAAGAATTGTGCCACTTTCTCCATGCTTTCTGATGAGAGATTTGCTGTCATTCAAGTTGTTTTTCCCCTGTAGGTAAGGAATCCTTTCTCTCTTGCTGCTTTCAAGATTTTTTTTCTGGGATCCCTGGGTGGCGCAGTGGTTTGGCGCCTGCCTTTGGCCCAGGGCGCGATCCTGGAGACCCGGGATCGAATCCCACGTGGGGCTCCCGGTGCATGGAGCCTGCTTCTCCCTCTGCCTGTGTCTCTGCCTCTCTCTCTCTCTGAGACTATCATAAATAAATAAAATTTAAAAAAAATTAAAAAAAAAAAAAAGATTTTTTTTCTTTGTCTTTATGTTTCAGAAACTTAACCATGGTTTTTTTGTGTGTGGATTTCTTTTACTTCATCCTGTTTGGAATTTTCTCAGATTCTTGAATCTGTAGATTTAAGTCTTTTGCCAAAGTTTGGAGAGTTTTCAGCTATTATTTCTTCAAACCCTTTCTTTCCCCCTTCCTCTGAGCCTGATGATAAGAACATTAGAACTTTTGTTACAGTCCCACAGGTCTCTGATACTCTATTTTTTTTTAATGTTTTTCTCTGTTGTTTACATTGGGTACTTTCTATTTTTCTGTCTTCAAGTTCTCGGATTTTTTCTTTTTCTCCTGCATTCTGCTGTTAAGACTGTCCATTGAGATTGAGTTGGTTTTTGTCTTTTTTTTTTTTTTAAGATTTTATTCATTTATTCATGAGAGACAAGGAGAGAGAGAGAGGCAGAGCCATAGGCAGAGGGAGAAGCAGGCTCCACACAGGGAGACGGATGCGGGACTTGATTCCAGAGTCCTGGGAGACCAAAGGCAGATGCTTAGCCACTGAGCCACCCAGGTGTCACTGTCTTGTTTTGTTTTTTAAGGTTGTTTTTGGTTATTATAGTTTTCAAATCTAAAATTTCTTTTTGGTTCTTCTTTGGATCTTTGTTTCTTTGCTGAGATTTTGTTTTTTCATTTGTGGCGAGCATGTTCAAAGTTGCTCATTGATGAGCGACTTTAAATCCTTATTTCAAATTCCAAGATTTCTGTCATTCAGTGGTAAGCATTTATTGTCTTTTCATTCAGTTTGATATCTTCCTGTTTCTTAGTATGATAAGTGGTGGGGGTTTTTTTGTTTTTTGTTTTTACTGAAATCTGGACATTTTGGTATTTTATTGTAAGACTCAGGATCTTAGTTAAAAGTTCTGTTTTTGCTGACTACCTCTGATGCCTCTCTTGCAGGGGAGTGGGTAGGGGCTGGGTATTACCTTGTTGCTACCAGGTAGGAGTAGAAGTTCACATTTCCATCAGCCCCCAATGATACTTGAGAGGAATGTTTCTCATTATCGCTGAACAGGAGTGGAAATTCAGCTCCCCCATGGTGTTTGCTGACACCGTGGGTGGGGATGGGGGGAACTCATTACTTCTTCTTAGGGATGAAAGTCCCAGCTCTCTACTTGCCTTATTGATACTACCCAGCAGGGGCATGGGGTGCCCTGTTATAGCCTGGTGAAGGTAGAGGTCTAGATTCTCCACTTGGCCTTTGCTGGCATGGATTTGTTGAGCTAGTTTTTTGTGTTGTTGGCTGGAGTATAGTGGTTATTGTCATAACATTTTGTGTACTCCTAACCTGCTTTCTTCCTGGTCCTTTGCTAAAGAGAGCAGGCTTTTGTTGGGGTTGTTTGTTTGTTTTGTCTGCACCCTTTGGCATTTCTATAGCCAGCTTCTTTTTCTCCAAATCTAGGATATATGGGGTCAAAAAGAAAACCCGTGGAACTCACCACTGTGTCATTCCTTAGGTCCCAAAGTCCCTAGTTGGTTTGCCTTCTCTTCACCTTTCAGAGTCTTCTTTTGTCTGTTTCACATACAAAGTCCAGAGGTTTTAACTGTGCTTAGAGTAAGAAATAGGGAAATGTGCATCATCCCAGAAGCAGAAGTCTGCATTGCATGTTATGAATGAGTTTCTGGGGCTTTACATAAGCAGACTGAAACCTTACCAGGGCCCCAGCACCATTTGACCACACATGTTCTCTGGCTTTGAGTTATGGAGCAAATGAATCTGGTAGAATTCATGGATTCTAAATCCCAGAGGTTACTGTACAGTTTTCCCCAACTGAGTTCATCGCCAGGATCTCTCATCCTCTCGTCATCATCACCCAAAAGTTTATCAATTCTTTTCTTTTGGTTCTAATTGAGAGAATGTGTGGTATTTACTTTGGCTTCTATCAGCTCTGATTCCTCTAACAGTAACAATGACATCACTTCCCCTAAAGTAAGAAATAATTATTGTTCAAAGATATGTTTCCGTATCTCCCCATGGTTTGAGAAGCATTGGATTGAAGCAAGTCAGTGTGAAACTTCTGACCCTGACCTAAAGGAAGTTGGGTTCTGATGTCGACAGTTGAAATCCAGGTTCTGCCATTCAGGTCCCTAAGCTTATCCTGTTACTCCTTTTGTCTGAAATTTGGGATATGTTTTTCCTTAGACGGAACTCAAGTACCAGAGAAATGAGAGTAATACCTTATACTTAACAGAACTTTACTCTTTCCACAGCACCTTTTCCATTTGTTTCCATTGATCCTCACCTCGACTGAGTACAGTAAGCACTTCCAGTGTCATTGCTCTCATTGGAGGGCTGGAGACACAGGCTCGGGGACTTTAAAGGGCTTTGTCAAATTCTCACAGCTACCAGAGGATAGAGTTCAGGCTAGATATTTTCTAGACATTCTGGTATTATGTTCTCTAATGAAGTATTATTTTCATAGTCAAGGAAGTAGAAAGTATTTCAGCTGCACATACATGTCACTTCTATGGAAAGGCAGCCACATACCAACTACAGGCCAGCCCGACTCTGAAAGCTGTTCACAGTCAGGTTTATACACTTAACTGATCCGTCTTTGATCTCAAGAGATCTGGGCACCGAAGGGGTTGTAGCAGAATCGTAAAATAACTCATTTTTTTACAGTAGGGTTAAATACCTCCGGAACTACATTTTATTCATTTCTGAAATTAATGCCTCTATTATTTATTTTGATTTTGAAATCCCAAAAACCTGGGCTATAGAATATAATCAAAAGCAGATGGAATGGGAATGGGGAGTGGCTTCTCCCAGATTTTGAGGTAGACAAATTATAAATAGATTAAGCTTGACTTCTAATTCATGTGCTAAAATAACAAATGTAGAGAAATAGCCAACATTTGAACCCAGTCTGCTTCCCTCCCATCCCATACCTCCTACCCCAACCCCAGAGATACTGGTTGGGTATTTGCTTCTTCCAGTTCTATTCTCAGGCAGATCAGCAGGCAGGGTTAAAGATGCCCAAAGAGCCTGTTTCATCTGTAACTAGGCAAATTCCCCTGAATTAAACAGACTTGGGCACAGACAGGGGAATGGTTAGTAGATTGGCACAATCCCAGTATTGCAGAGAGTACTAACACGTGTCTGAGTGGTCTCTGAATGTCCTATCCCCTCTGCAGCCTTGCCGTCAGAGGTCATTCCAGGTAGGTTTAGGTAATTCTGGGAGTCCGTGGGAAGAAGAAGAAAAACGTGCTGGGTTCCAAGGAAACTTCCTTACACTGTTCCAGAAATCTAGCTCCCAGTGAGTTTCCTAGATTCTGTTTAGTTTTCTTCTGGTGCAAAGAACAAAACTGTTCTTTCTCTCCTCTCTGATAGGATTTTAAATTCTTGAGGCCAGCTTGCTACCTTCATGTCTTTAAGTGTCTTTTCAGGTGAAGTACCCCTAGTTCCTCTGCCTTTCTCTATATTGCATCATCTCCATATCCTCACTGTTCTGCTGCTGCCTTTCAGAGCTCACAATAGTTGTCCTCCTAAGATGTGTGGGTCAGAGAATCAGAATGTCAGAGTTAGATGGGACACTTGAGATGATCTAGTCTACTCCTCCCCCCCCCCCCCGTTCTAATACCAGTAGAACTTTGGTAAACAGTTACAGATTTTGCATTGCAGTTGGAGGCAATGAATATGCAGAGACTTTCTAAAACAGTCTAAAAGTTCACTTGTGTTGGAAATAGTCTGAAGCCTTGAATTGTAAACAAAATCTCTCTGTATCAAACCTGATATGATATAGAGAGAGTAAAAGCTCTTTTAACTGAAACAGTGGTACTAGTGGCCCACCTTTTACAAGTACCATCACATCTTCTAAATTATTTTATTTTATTTATTCATTCATGAGAGACACATAGAGAGAGGGAGGCAGAGATACAGGCAGAGAGAGAAGCAGGCTCCATGCAGGGAGCCTGATGTGGGACTTGATCCCGGGTCTCCAGGATCAGGCCCTGGGCTAAAGACGGCGCTAAACCGCTGAGCCACCTGGGCTGCCCCCCATCACATCTTCTAATCAGCAAGTCATCCTTGCTCTGCAGCCATGCCTGCTACAGGTGCTCTCTGAAACAGAAGGTCTGTAAATGGAGGGTGAAGTCAAAACCAGAGTGAACTTGGAAAAACTCTTGTGAAAAACTTAATACCTAAAATGGTCTAAATCTCATCATAAGAAAAATTCAGTTAAGAAGTGAACGGTTATTCTATTCTTACAAGTTCAGAGTTTGAGGGTTTTCTAAACTCAAATAGTAATAATATTTGAGTGTAAAGTACTTCTAAGCTAACAAAGCATATTTCCTCTTCAGTTAGGCATTATTCTTATCCTATTCTAGAGAGAAGGAAGCTGAAATAGTCTATTAGCTTCAAAAAAAGTCCTACTGGCTAGAGGACACAAGAGCAATGTCTCCCCTACTCAGTCTTTTTTTACGCCCTGTGATCTTTCCATAATAAAATCCTTGAGTTTTACATTAATGACAGTTGATGTGGGCAGCCTGGGTGGCTCAATGGTTTAGCGCCGCCTTCAGCCCAGGGCGTGATCCTGGAGACCTGGGATTGGGTCCCACATCAGGCTCCCTGCATGGAGCCTACATCTCCCTCTGCCTCTCTCTCTCTCTCTCTCTCTCTCTCTCTGTCTCTCTTGAATAAATAAATAAAATCTTAAAAAAAAAAAAAAAAAAAAAGAACCACGGACCATCAGACTGCAAACCACATGCATGCTCCAGATGGAGAAATTGCTCCCGTGTGCTCCCATGTAACCAATCCGTTTCCTTTGTGGTGGTGTTGTTCTTGTTGTGTTTTCAGTTTCCTTTGTTTTGAGGTTCTTGTGGTCAGCACTTTCTGAGACCCTTCATGCTGAAATGACAAATTCACACCTCCTCTAAGATGCATATTTCTTTCCAATCAGTTCATAACCTGGAAGACCAAACAATGAAATAGTAAACATTAAGCTGCATACCTCAGATGCAGGGTTTTCCTTGTGCTTCCTGTGTCCCCAGCCTGCCACTACAGCTGCATGTAACACGCTCACTTTACGTTGATTATTAACTAAGGTTATGACATCTTTTTCACTTGGGCTATGAATGAGCCAGGTCTTCTCCATTCTGTCATTTCAAGAGAGAGGAAGTGCTTCCAAGAGAGAGCAGGCAGAGAAAGACACTTGCCGATACCAGGATCTCACCTTACTCAAGGGGCTGCCTGAGGCTATTCCTGTTACAAACTGCAGCAACAGAAACTGTTAGACTGTTAGAGGGACTGGAAGGGAAACCTTCATGTCCTGTGTCTGCCTCACACCCAGCTGAGAACTGCTGTGGGGATCTGGGGTGCCACCCATCAATGTAATAAGGAGCGGGGTGGCTCTGGCGCCTCAATGCTCCATTTGGTAAACTGTAGAACATTTCTCAGTCTGAAAGTGTCTATAATTATACATTTCAGCATTCGAAGGATCTTTGTAGATACTGTAAGGATACTCAAAAATGTCAGTGGCAGGAAAGGATGTAGGGCACGGTTGGTAGTTTTTTGCTTACTTTTTAAACTACCTAAATAGTGGGAGAAGATGAGGTGGCATAGTTAAGTGCCATTCTAAAATGGTACAATAGATCACACTGAGGATGCTAGCTCCTCGACTTAGATGGCAGGAAACCGTTTGGGCTGAGGGAAAGGGATTGAACCCGGTATTCCCCAATTCTAAATATGTTTCACTTTCCAAAACAAAACTTCGATCCAGACTCTTGTTTGGCCCTTTTTAGGATGTTTGAAGTGTTTGAAAGTATAAGAGCTGTCATCAGCCCCCTACTGTGTCTGAAACCCAGCTCTGCCACTTGATAGCTGAAAGACCTTGGATAAGTTACAGAACCTTTCTAGGGCTTGTTTTCTACATCTGTAAACTTAGGAGTATTATAGTTTCTACCTCGTGAGGTGATTCTGAGAGCTAAGTGAGATAAGCCACGTAAAAGATTTCACAGAGTTCTCTATTATCACTATTTTGTAAGAAAGAAAACGTGCCCCTGCTCCTCTCTGCCCTTTCACGGTTTTCTCTTTCAGCCCTTTCCACGGTATTAGGGGCCTAAGAGAATGGTTAGAATTTTGACTATTGCCAATCATAGGTGTCTCTCCATTCCTACTGAACCAAGATTCCTGGTCTCTGGGCTGTGTGCACTCTTCTAGGAGACATCATATGTTATTTGTAAAGGCCCAGATAGTGAATATCTTGGGCCTGGGGCCACACACAGCCTGTAGCATGTTCTTTTCACTCTCCTGTTTCCCCGTTTTCTTCTTCCCTTTCCTCCTCTTTTTCTTCTCCCCTACAAAGGTGTGAAAAACTGTTCTTAGCTTGAGAGCCACATAAAAACAGCCTGCAGAACACAGATTATTGATCCTTAGTCTCATCTGACTCTCCCTAATATGGCCAAAGTCTTTTTTTTTTTTTTTAATGGCCAAAGTCTTGAGTCCTGGGATTATTCTCTTCTGTCATTCAAAAGATGCTAATCAAAAGGACAGTAAGTTTTCATGTTAAAAATGGAGTCCAGTCAAAAATAGCACACTCTTCTCCCACCCCTAAACTCTCCCACGCACCTTATATATAAAGAGCTTTCAGAGTTCCCTTCCTGAGACCAAGAAAGGGTTTGTAAAGGAATCCACTAGAGCCAGTTTGACTAACGCTCCAACTTGGATAAGCTCTGTGCCTGTGAAATTACTCCAGATTCACTTGGAGCCTCAGTTGTGATTTTAATTTTAAATTCCTGGGGGTTTTGCACCATCAGGTCTCATGTCTGGAGCAGTCACGTTTTAGGACAAGAGCATCTGTTGCTGTGAAGCAAGCTAACCGTAATGAATATGAACATGATACTTTTTCACAGAAAAAAAAAAAAAAACCCAAAACCTAAAATGCAGGCACAACCTTTGTGAAATGACAGTATTAAATTGCAAGAGATGATGGTAAGGCAAATATTTAAATTCACAGCTAAAATAGTGCTTGTAAAATATAATTGCCTGGGAGAGCATGCCAGCTCATCGTTCTTTCAGCTAATTCTCTGCAGACAGAATCATTCCATACAGTTTTAGTTAAAAATGCTTATTTTAAATAAACTGCTTTCTGGTTCTTTTAAAACTGCACAAGTAAGATTTTTATTGACTGGATGATTTAGGTCTTCAAGGTGTTCATGGTTCAGGAGAGAGCTCCTGCTGTATGGTGGCTGTCTGAGCTGACTTGTCCTGGGCTGCAGCTTTGCTGATGGCATGACTTCATTTGTCCCTAGGAGAGCTCCAGTGATGGAGGTGATGGCATTTTTGGCGAAAAGAAAGATGACAGCCGGGCAGGTGAGACTGTGTCCTTCTGAAGGCAAAGAAAAGTAAGGTCCCTCCTTGTAGTTATCCTGGAGCTTACATGTAATAGAAATGTGCTTTTTTAAGGAGGCTCTTTTAAAAAGCCAAGTTGACCTTCATCAAACTCTCCTGGAGTCACACACCAAGCTTTACTGTGGCTCTGGCAAGCTTCTGCCACCTGTTGTTGAAATTCAGAAGTGAGACCAGTGATACCTGAGGTCAGGATGGAGTCAGAGAGAGAAAAAAGGAGTTGTTTCATTGATTTATTATTTATGTAATTATTTGGGGGGATGAAACGTTAGGGAGGGTTGGTTTGATGTGGCTTGTTTTTTTGCTTGCTTTTTCTGAATTCAAATTTAATAAAGTCCTTGGCATTTGGAAGACCCAGCTACACAAAAGCCCATAGTTCTATCTGGAGAAGGCCATGGGGGGTCTGCTTGTTCCCATGCCTTAGCACAAGGTCCTCAGATTGGTTCTGCCCCCAGGGACAGATGCATTTTTTTTGTGAGAGATGACAGAGCCATCTATAACCTAAAGATGTTTCTAAAGCAGAATTTCAGCCCTTCCAGCTATGCCTAGCTCCTGAACTGAATGACTGGGTCCTTGAGTCAGCTGTGTTTTTATTTAAAAAAAAAAAAAAAAAAAAAGCCACCTTTGTTTTGGTTCTGTTTGTAAATACTAATATCCTCACTGATGTTTGAAGCCCAGGATGGCTCCGACCCAGACAAATCACCCTGGCCAGTTTCATCTGCTCTCACGGCTCGTCTCAGGCGTCTGGTCACCGTGTACCAGCGCTGTAACCGCAAGGAACTCTGCCGACCAGAAATCCTAGGACCAGGTAACCAAGGATACTGGGTCCAAGAAGAGATGTTCAGGAGAACCTCAGAAATGGATCTCATCAACAAGGAAGCTCAAAAGAGGTAAAAGTCCGTGGCCATAGGGCATACAGAGCTGCGAGTGAGTAAAGGTTGACAAGAGAGTGCTGAAGATAGACCAAATGTACTTAATGTTCTCGTTGTGAAGTTAGGGGGTCTCCAGAATTAATTCAGTCCAGCCTCCAGTGATGGTGTTGTCATGCTGCCTGAGAAGTTGATGATGAGATCTAGGAAACCCTTTTGTTCACAATTCCCAGACTTCTGTGATTTTCCAACTTGAATCCTCTTCCTTAGGTTGGACCCCAATCCCTGGAAATGTTTAAAATTAGCATATGTCAGACCATGTTTTTTTTTTGTTTTTTGTTTTTTTTTTTTAAGATTTTATTTATTTATTCATGAGACAGAGAGAGGGGCAGAGACATAGGCAGAGGGAGAAGCAGGCTCCCTACAGAGAGCCGGATGTGGGACTCCATCCCAGGACTCTGGGATCACAACCTGAGCCAAAGGCAGACAACCAACCACTGAACCACAGGTGCCCCTAGACCATGTTTTTTAGTACCAAAGTGAATAGTGTGCATCGAAGCTGCCATATTACAGCAACTAGTTCTTATCAAGCCTTTGAGAGCACCAAGTACTATAAAATGCCAGCCCAAAAGGAGAGGATAAATTATCAGGAGTAACCTGCCCATCTGAGAGTTATCCTAAAAATGGCGACAGAAGGACCACACAAGCTAGGAACAATGCCACCAGAAAGAAACAAAGCTGTAGTTCTTTGAGACTTCTATCTATCCTTCTGATGCAACATCCAGTGAATTAAAAGAATGCCAAATAGAAAAAATAGCAAATCCACTTCTGTGTATACCTTCTGGCTTCATGAAATTTGGTAATTCAGAGAAAATATGTCTCCCATCTTTCACAGCTCCGAAGAAAAGAACCTAAACCCTTCTTCTCTGCTTCTCACTCCTTCACTGAGCCTCTCACCCTACTCCTGACCTGGACTCCCTCTGGGGATGTAGAGTACAGTGCCCCAGAACCCCTCACATAAGCATATATAGTATCTTAAAATCTTCATCTCCCACAAGTAGAAATAGACTTTTAAGTAATCTCTAAAATTAATGAATTAAGAGATAGGAAGTCTGCACATGTGACTTAGGTAAATACTGGAAGAACAAGTTGAGAGATTTGAAAGTGGAGGTAGGATGAAAGGCTGTTTTTGTTATAAGCCTCTCAGCCCAATTTAACTTAAATAAAAATAATAAGATAGTCACACCAGGCCTACCTGCTTTCTTGACTCCATGGACTCTCCTAGTAGGCACTCAGTAAGGAGTTGTTGGCTTTTTTTTTTTTTTAAAGGGACAAGAGCTCACTCTCCCTTTCTGATTAAATCCCAAGGTGGACTAGAAGAGAGCAAGCAGACTTCTACAGAGCAGTGTCCTCCTTCGGGGTTGTTTATGATCAAGAAAAGAAAACTTTTGACTGGACACAGTTCCGCATCATTTCCCGTTTAGACAAGAAATCGGATGAGAGCCTGGAGCACTACTTTTATAGTTTTGTGGCCATGTGCCGGAATGTCTGTCGTCTGCCCACATGGAAGGATGGCGGTGAGAAAGCTCTCTGTCCATATGTCTCTGATGAGACTGGGAAAGGGCATGTTTATTTTCAAGGTACAGAACCACTTCAGGTAATCTTGATTATAAGAGTGGAGTCTACCTGAAGAATTCAGGTAAAGACAAGTGGGTTTTCACAAATTCATGACCTGTTACTTGGGTCCACCCTCACAGAATGAAATCTCTCTCCCACAATGATGCGATGTCAACAAAAACTGAAATTCAGATTAACACATCACAGGAGTATTGGGAGGCTACTGTTAATTAGAGATTTATTCCGTGGCAAACTTTGCTCCCTCCGTAGATTATATCTTAGTAACTTTAACTTTTCCCATGTATTGACTTCTAGCTATAAAAAGTAAGTGGTTGTAACAATCCCTGATCCAATAGAGACCCCTTCTGAGAAATTGTGTCCTGGTTGGGATGGAGCATCTTCCTTCTTGCCCCTCTCCTGCCTCACACTTAAAGATAAACTTGATCTGGCCCATCTGACTGTATTGTAGGAAAGCTAAAAGAAACTTGGGAGTCCACCCAGTGTGAGTCCTGGGCTGATAGCAGCCTGCCCCCATGTGATAGGGTTAGGGTGTTTTCATTAAAATTTGGGATCTGGATAGATTGCAAAGAGCTGGACCTCACAGTCCTACTGATAAGACCTGGCCTCAAATCCTAGTTCTGTACCTTGAGCAAGTCAGCATATCTGACATATTACTTCCTCATCCTTTAAATGAGAATAATGATGGTACAGCCTGGCGTTGCCATAAGAACTCAATGACATGTGCACAGTACCTTAGGTAGAGGCCAGAGTACATGCTTACTGAACGGAAGCTTATCTTCCTTCCAGAACTGAAGTTTTCATGCTCCTCTTTCACTGGATCTGTCCTTGTTTCATAGAACCTTCTATTCTGGTAGCTTTCCATTGTGTCAGGGGCACACACACCCATGTGCTGGGGAGCCAGGGAGTTAAGCTGCTAGACCCAGAGATGCATGGGCCCAGGTGGGTGGCAAGTGTCCTGGGGCTACCTTTGGTGATAGTCTCTGCCTTGCCTCTCCAGGTCCCCCAGATCCAAGCATCTACGTGGAACCCATCACTGAGGAACGGGCTGCGAGAACCCTTTACCGTATCGAGCTGCTGCGAAAGGTCCGAGAGCAGGTGCTGAGGTGCCCCCAGCTGCACGAGCGCCTCCAGCTCTGCAGGCCCAGCCTTTACCTCCCTGTCTGGTGGGAGTGTGGGAAGCATGACCGGGACCTGCTCGTTGGCACTGCCAAACATGGGCTAAACCGCACCGACTATTATGTCATGACTGACCCCCAGCTGTCCTTCCTGGACGCTTACAGAAACTACGCCCAGCATAAGAGAACGGACGCCCAAGCACCAGAAAGTCTCTGTTGCCTTTACCAGACCAACTCCAAACTGTATGAATCTCTCACATACTCTCAGATGAACAGGACTTCAGAGCCCCTTGAAAATGAGCCTGAGAATCTAGTGAAAATAGAAGGGAGAGATGATCATCCTCCTCCACCTGGGGGCAATTTATCTGATATGTCTTGTGAAAACTTTCTTTCTAAAGTTCAAGATGTCATTTCCATCACCCACGACGAAAGTCTGCTGCCCGAGTCCTTGGAAAGCATGATGTATGGTAAGAAGGCTCTTAGCCAGGAGCCAGGCTCTTTCCAGGAAAGCCCCTCTACTATAGAACCCAGAAAGGATGCGCTGGCCAGCTCAGCAAGTGAAGAGGGGAAGTGCCAGCCTGGTGGCCACGAGGCAGAGATACCCACAGGCCCCTCTTTTATGGATAGCTTAGAAGCAGGAGTAGCTCAGATGAACATCAAAAATGGAAAGCATCTGTTGCTCTCTCTTTCAAGGGAAGGGGAGCTCTGCAGTGAGACAGGGCAGAGGCCTGAAAGCATTGGGCAACTAGAAGCCAAATGCTTAGCTTCCCCTTCCTTGGATCAAGGAAATGAAAGTGGGTTTGTAGATATGTACAATCTTAGTGTCTGTGACTCCAGAAGAAGCCTGTCCTCAGATCAGCAATTAATTGATTTATTAGAAGACAAAAGTTTAGAAAGCAAATTGGCTTTGAGTCAGACCCACAGCGATGAGGAGGAAGAGGAGGAAAATGAGGAGGAGAATGTAGGCGTGGCCACAGGCCTGAGGGAAAGGCCGGAGGTTTTGCATCTGGCTGAGCCCACTGCAGATACCCTAAGGGAAAAGAGCCGAAGTTTCCATGTGGAGGAAGCCAAGAGAGGAGGCCTGGAAGCCATGAATCAGAATCCTGGACCACAGGGGGCTTTTCCTCAAGCGGCCTGTCAGTGTCACTGCAAGCACGCAGACCAGTGGACACGAGGCCTCGAGAACGAGGGGTTTGAAGTGGAGAAACCCAAGGGTTATCACCCAGACATGTACAAAAGTAAAACCAACAGTGTCACAGTGGAGGGCGAGCCCACTGCTACTCCAGCAGAACCCCCTCAGGGGAAACATGAGCTGTTAAAAGAGCCTTGGAAGGACAGTGCAGAAGGCAAAAAAGGTTTCCATGTGTATTCAGAAGCCAGTGAGCTCAAGTCTGAAGACATGGATTTTGAGAGTAAAGATGATTTTGACAGAGATGGGAACGGCCATGCTCAAGGTAAGCTCTGTGGGGTCTATGGGATATTGGATGAGCGAGCTCTCACGTAGTAGGAAGGGGAGAGCACAGAGGGAGTGTCAGGAGATGCGTGGCTTCTGAGTTGCACCTGCCCTCGGTCCCTGTGGTTTAAGACCAAAGGTCACAGGCCTTGTCTGAAAGTGAGACAGAGTAGCTTAACTCTGATATCGTTCTAGAACATTGAGGATGATTGTAAACAATCATGGCAAAGTGCCTCATCAACCCTGTGATTTGGGCTGGGCTTGTGTGCTTCTTTCTATGTGGTAGATGCTAGCCATGGCATTGAGGGGGAAGTAACTTCTTCCACTAGGTGAGGTGCTTCAAACTAAAGTAGAAAAGCTTAGGAACGTCAAGAGTCTGCATTTTTCTATAAGGACAGTTAACTTTTCAGGAACTCCACAAAAGTACAAATAAATGTGATCTTTATTAAGGTGAGCAAACACAGTGCTGTTGTTAGTCATGTCATTGTCAGAAGCTTGTGATTCAATGTTGGTACATTTGGTTTAGAATCAGAAATAAAAATAAAATAACAAGTAACTAAAAAAAATAAAATAAAATTACAAGTAACTCAACAAAAATACAAATAAATACAAATCTTTTTAAATAGGGAAGTCTTAGATAAGGCTTCAAGTTAGGAGGACTTTTTAAATGTTAAGAGTCTAAATGTAAATGACTCTTAGGTATTTCTATCCCTTTGATTAGAGATTCTGAGCAACAAGAGTTAGTTTTTAACTTTTTTACTGTTAGTTTTTGCTTCAGACCCAAGAGGGCATATTAGAGTGAACAAAAATAATTCCATTTATCCTTGTTATTGTCAAAAAACCCCAAAAGACAAAATCCCTGTTCGTGTCTGACTTGATGTTGGGTATGGTCCTCAGAGATTTAGACAGACACAGCCTCCTCCTTCTGGGACAGTGACTTTTATATCAAAGAGGGAAAGAGGGAGGGGAGCTCAGCTAAGCTCCCTTGTATGATCTAGCTTCCCCTTTTTTTTGTATGCTCCCTCACCTTTGGTTTTAGTCACTGTGATTAGTGACTCCCTTGAGACAGGTACCTAACTCAAGTTAAAATTTACACACTAGCTAGGATGACAGGCTGAAAATAGTTTAATCAGCTTATGGCCCCAGCTGACCCAGGGGAGCCAGTCTCTGACCTTGTCCATCCTCAGCCTATGCCACAAAGGATCGCTGCTAATGTGTTAGATTATAAAACTTATATTGTTTCTTTGAACCTTGTTGTGGGGGAAATCACCAAATAGTCCTTGAAAACCAGGCAGTGAAATGAGTACAGAGTGTAGAAGAGTATGGTTTGTTTACTTATTTTTTATTCATGAGAGACACAAGCAGAGACAGAGGGAGAACCAAGCTCCCTGTGGGGAACCTGATGTGGGACTCCATCGGAGGACCCTGGAATCACACCCTGAGCTGAAGGCAGATGCTCAACTGTTGAGCCACCCAGGCGTCCCAGAAGAGTGTGGTTTAGAGAAGTGTCTACCCACTAAACCCCCTCTGTTGCAATGTCGGCTTAATGAGCTTTGGTGGGCGGCACACACACTCATGAGTGGGCCCCCTTGCCCCAGTGCTTTACAAAATGCTTTTGCAGACCTCAGAAGGGGTCCTCCACACACAGGAGATGTGGGACAGGTGGGGCAGAGAGGGTCAGTCTACTGTAAAGGAGCAGTAATTGGTATGGTTGTTGGGGCCAACCCCCACATCTCCTGGCTCTTTTTCCAGGGTTTTCTCTCACACATCATTACTTTTTCTTTTTTTTTTTTTTTTTTTTTTTTTTCATTACTTTTTCTTAAAACTTAAATCCAACCTCTCTGCTTGAAACAGAGGGACGCCTGGGTAGCTCAGTGATCGAGTGTCTGCCTTCAGCTCGGGGCATGATCCTAGGATCCGGAATTGAGTCTCACATTGGGCTCCTTGTGGGGAGCCTGCTTCTCCCTCTGCCTGTGTCTCTGCCTCTGTGTGCCTCTCATGAATAAGTAAATAAAATCTTTAAAAAAAAATTTTTGTTTTTAATTTAAAAAATAAAAACCTTTCAGTGATGTTCCCCATCAGGTCTAGAGTAAAATTCGCATTTTCTATCGTGACCTACAGGATTCAACATTATGCAAATGATTATAACCCTCTATCCTCATCTTTGCACTTTCCCCCTGGATGTGTCTCTTAATTCCTCAGCATCCTCCTCCTCTTCTTGGGTGTGCTCTCCTTTGAGAAACTCTCTCTAACCAACCTTCCTTTCTGCTTTCTCTTATTTCCTATCCTAGCAACTTGTTTCTTTTTATAACACTTGCCACTGTTTATAGTTTATTCGTTTATTATAACTGTTTTCCTGACTCTCTTTCCCTCCATGAAACCATATAAGAATCTGAGGGTCAGGGCCACATCTGTCTCAAATATCCTTGAATCTGCTGGCCTAAAGAAGTCTTATTTCTGGTGAAGGGTCCCTGTGGCTCTCTAGACTGATGCATAGGTCACCAGTGAAATCTATACATTTCAGAGGACCTACATTCCATATCATTTCACAAGAAAAGAGGCTCCCAACTTTACCTGCACTGGACATTTCACTACCTTGTGTTCATTCCCTATCATTCCCTCCCTTACTGGTAAATGGGTCTTTAAAAATCCATTTCACATTGATAATAAACTTCACCACTGAAACTTAAAAGAATGAGTTGCATTTCCATATCTTTCCATCAGTGAAGTAATTTAAATGTTCTAGGTTCTTTTGCATCATTTTTGACATGAAACAGGTCTATTTTACCTTTGTTGTAAGCTTTGGGACTTTTCATCCTTAATCACTAATGTCAGCAATTTAATGTGTTACATTTCAAAGACTGCTTTCAAATGTATAAAAGTATTATAATGCTCAGTTTCCTCTTGGCTTGTACGCCACATGTACAAGCCTCTTGCTGCTCATGTTGCTCTCATTCTTGGGTACACAGGACAATCTCTTTTGTTTTTGTTAGGTTGTGGATGCAAAGTTATCAGGTGACTTGCATGGATAGCCTTAGAGAAAGGATCTGCATTTATGGCTTAACTGTTGGGGTTCTTCTGGAAATAGAAAGCATGGTAATTAATGTTCAATTTCAAATAAGCACAGAATGGGCTAAGTTTTTGAAAAGACAGATCAGCTGTCCTAATCTTGGAGATCATTACTGTCTCCCAAGTACTGGATTAATTTTTTAAACCCTTCTTTGCAGATTACCCAGGGAAATACTCTGAAGAGGAGAGCAAAAGCTCAACATCAGGCATTGCAGGAGATCTTGGGGATGACCTGCAGGAGGCTCGGGCTCCCACCATTGCTCAGCTGCTCCAGGAGAAGACCCTCTTTTCCTTCTCTGAGTGGCCAAAGGTAACCCCCCTCCGCCCCCTCCCAGTATGCATTCTCTACCCAAAACATTCTCAGCTTGTAGAGTATTTGTGAAAGTGAACTCCGAAAAATGTGTAGTGTCTTGAAAAGGTATTAGTAATGTCATATTTGAACATTAAAGAAATACACATTCAACTAATTAGACCATAAGATAAAACTGCCTTCGTATTTAAAACACTATGGCTTTAATGTTCATTGTCCAGACCATAGAACTTATTTTAAGACTTGTAAAGTGAGTACATTTGAGTGTGCTTTTTTCTAATCAACTCCTTCTGGTTAGAAAAATGTGACACGTGATCCCTAGGGACTTTGTGAATTTGGGTAGCTTGTTGCTTACTCCTCAGAGCTTTTGGTCTTTTTTTTATAGGATCGCGTGATAATCAACCGCCTGGATAATATCTGCCACGTGGTGTTAAAGGGGAAATGGCCTTCCAGCCAGCAATATGAGCCTTCAGGCACCCTGCCCACCCCGGTGTTAACGGGCAGTGCTGGTTCTCGGAGCAGCCTCTCAGAGCCAGAAGCATCAGAACACAGCTTCAGCAGTAGTGCAGCATTGGTGGCCCAGATCCAGAAGGTGAGGCCATAAGCATAATGTCGACTATGAACAAACAATGAAGGACACTTTGTACTTCTCAGTTGAGTCATTCATTCAGCAAATACTTAATGGATAGATTTGTGTTTTTTTCTTTTCCTCTTTCTCTTTCTTTGGCTTTTTTTTTTTTTTTTCCCTGTAAGTTCACTGGTATTAATTGAAGAATTTAGATTTTATCCTCTAGGAAGCAGGGAGCTACTAAAATTTTGGAGCAGGGAAGTGCATGATGAAAGCAGGGTTTTACAGCTTGACTGAAGGGTTATGTAGGTTCTTGGGGGAGAGGATGGTCAGGAAGAAAGAGGGCCAGGGTCTGGGAGGCCAAGTGGGAATCTGATGAAGAGATGAGGTCCTGGACCAATTTAGTGGTAGAGTAGGTAAAAAGGGGGCGGATGTAGGTAGGCATGACTTGATGACTAATAAACATATTAGGAGAGGGAGGCATGAATGGATCAGTATGTTCCACACTGGAAAGACGATAAGAATGATGGCAGCTGATAGAAATAAGGGAAATCAGAGAATGGTTTTTATAAACTCAGACTTACAGCTCCAGCTTAATTTGAGGTACATTGTTAGCACACTGGCCCTCACTCTTCAAGTGCACATTGGAACCTGCTGGGGACCTTGAAAAGCTGTTGATTCTGATTTAATTGGTCCAGGCTGTGGACTGAGTGTTGGAATTTTTTTTTAACTTTCCAGTGAATTCTGATATACATCTGAGGTTGAGATTCCCTGGATTATGGTCTTGAACATCAGGGGTAGTTCATGGACTAGCAGCTATAGCAGCACCTAGAAACCTGTTAGGCGTGCAGAATCTTGGGCCCACTGAAGTAGAATTGCTGTCTTAACAAGCTATCCAGGTGAGGGGCCCTTGGCTGGCTCAGTTGGTTAAGTGTCTGACTTTAACTCAGGTCTTGATCCCAGGATACTCGGATTAAGCCCCATGTTGGGCTTTGTGCTCGGGGGGATCTGCTTCTCCCTTTCCCTCTGCCTTGCCTGTCACTTGTGCTTTCTAGCTCTCTCTTTTTCAAATAAATAAGTAAAATCTTTAAAAAAAAACAAAAAACAAAAAAAAAAACAAGCTGTCCAAGTAATCTGGTGCTAAGGTTTCAGAAGGTTTGAATGGAAAGAACTTCTAAGAGGTTGATTAGGAATCCTACTAGACCTGAGGAAATCAGGCCTGGAGAAAGAGCTGCCATTCAGCCACAGAAGTGGCATTCATACCTCTCTTATCACATGTCTGTGTTTGCAGGAGAGCTTCCTGGCTCCAGTATTCACAAAGGATGAACAAAAGCACAGACGTCCCTATGAGTTTGAGGTGGAGAGGGATGCAAAGGCCCGGAGCCTAGAACAGTTCTCTGCCACTCACGGGCACCCCCCCATCGTCCTCAACGGCTGGCATGGGGAATCTGCAATAGATCTCTCCTGCACGTCAGAGGGGTCTCCAGGAGCCACGTCTCCTTTCCCAGTGAGCGCCAGCACCCCTAAGATTGGGGCTATTGGTTCACTTCAAGGAGCACTCGGCATGGACTTGTCAGGAATTCTACAAGCTGGCCTGATCCATCCAGTGACAGGACAGATCGTCAATGGAAGCCTCAGAAGAGATGACGCTGCCACAAGGAGACGGAGAGGGAGACGGAAACATGTCGAAGGAGGGATGGACCTCATCTTTTTAAAGGAGCAGACACTTCAGGCTGGAATCTTGGTGGGTATATGAGGCCATTAAATGAAAACATTGACCTTTCTACACTGAGCAACAAAACACTTCCTCAGACACAGGATGTTTGATTTGTAGATCTTTTATCCCTATTTCAAATGTCCCTACTTAGTTTCTCTTATTATCAGTTGCTCCATTTTTTTCTAGAAACACATTTAATCCATTATAGACCCTTCACCTGTGCACAGCTTGAAGAAATGAGCCAGGGGTCTTGCCATTTCAAATACAAATGGCCCAGATCCCCGACCCGGGTTTCAAAGAGCTGCTGGTGCTTGAGTAAAGCAGGTTTGAGTTTGTGGCAGTGGCACTCCAGGTTAGTGGGCTTTCCAGGCACTTGGGTTCAGGAGAGGGAACAGGCATCAGGTTCCTAAACTGCTTGACCTACTGGGTGACACGGGACGTACCACCATGCCTCCTTGTGCTCCTAGTGAAGTGGGCCTGTAGCATCTCCCACAGAGGGCTGCTTCGAGGGTTCATTAGGATCACAGCAAGATGCCCTAAACCCAGAGGAGACCATTGTAAGCAGCAGATAAAGTTAGAAGCTGTATGCCTGGCCAGGAGAGAGATCCCCTTAGACTTTACTTAATGTGTCAAAGACAACTGACTTACCTTTGTGTTTTGGTTTTTCCTGTTTATTGAACTTCAAGCTCCAAAATAGGAATCATATTTCATATTTTCTTATCTTAAAAGGAATAATAAGAACCAGTATTCATTGAGTGCTTACTGTGTGCCAGGCTGTGTTCAGGCGTTAGTATGACTGTCCTGTTTGAGCATCACAACTCTGAAAAGGTGTTGTTATTACTCCCATTTTATAGATGAGGAAACTGAGGCTTACAAGCATTGAATAATTTGCCCAAGATTATCCAATAAAGTGACAGGTCAGGGAACCAAGCCAAGGGCTTTGTTCACTAGCACCTAAGAGCTTTATTATTAAGCTCTATTATTTGGTCTGTTTTAAAGTTTGATCTTCCTCTTACACTTTCTGTATAATTTGGGAGGCTGAAGTGGCAGCCCAGTCCTGCAAACTTTTAAGGCAGTTGTCTCAGTTTTTAGAGTGCAAACCCATAGTTTCTCTGTAGTGATCATAGACCATTTTTTAAAACTAATATGCAAACATTTATTTAGCGCCACATTGGACTTTGTAGACCCCATTATAAACATTGGGAGTACAGACATGAGTAAGACAGGCATTCCTCCTACAGAGGGTGCCACCGGGGAGTAAATTGCAGTGTGGCATTTCTTGGTATTGGAAAATCTGTGAAGGGTGCTGAGGGTATTGGGGACCAGGAAGTGGAGCACCCTGGGACCGTCAACGACAGCGACAAAGGAGGCAACACTGAACCTGAGCAGACAGGATGGAATGAAAGGATACCAAGTAGACAAGGGGAGAGGAACCTCAGGTAGAAGCAACACACTCAGGAGCCCTCAGTAGTGCGGAGGATTCTTACTCCACACCCCAGCACAGTAATACCAGGTGGAAACAGATGGAAAGATACAAAGCACACCTTAGGTGTTTTCCTTTCAGAACCTGGTTTTCATTCTGTCACACTTACTGGCACATACTTGTCTCTCCTTCATCCAGGAAGTCCATGAAGATCCAGGGCAGGCCCCCCCAAGCGCCTCCCACCCTGAAGGGCCGGTGCCTGCTGCTCCAGCCCCCGAGCCAACCCCAGCAGCCAGCAGCCAGGCCGAGAAAGCCATTCCCAGCAAGAGTCTGCTTGACTGGCTAAGGCAGCAGGCTGACTACTCCTTAGAGGTTCCTGGCTTTGGAGCAGTAAGTGTTGTGGGTGCCACCTGACGCTGTCATTTCCTTCCCGCTGACTTGGTGCTGTGTTTGATAAGGAGCATGCTTAGGGAGACCAGGAAGTTAGAGAGATCTGTATCAGCTGAGAACATCATTTTAAAGTTTTGGTTTTTATTTTTAAGTTTAAATTTTGATTAAGTGTTCTAGTAATAGAAATCACAGCCCATGTCAGAATACTATGCCAAGTCATTGTACAAAATCTGATGAGAACAGAACTTGCCTAAGCTTAGCCACCACCACCCCCAAATTACCACACAAGATCCTAAGTGCACAGAGAAATCTTTAGGTTGCATAAACACTGCCTCTTCAGGAACATCTTTCTGCGTATTCTTTCCAAGTTAATATATTACCACTTTGTACTTAGATTGAGTTACAAATTTGCGATTCTTACTTCAAGTTCTCTTACTGCCTTTGCCTGCAAATCTTCAGATTAGAAATCTGCAGGAGAGGGCTCCTGAGCATTGATGTCTCTTCTTGGTTTTTCTTTTCTCTTGTGGTCGCCTACCTCACCACCGTCTTTGTCTTGGGTACATCCAACTAATAAGATGTGGAGGTAGAGAGCTTACAAGAAAGGGAGGGGAATGCATTCACAGATGCACATTCTCCAAAGACAAAGCCCACCAGGTAGGTAGCAGTGGAGAGAGAATCTAGGTGAATGATTAGGAGAATGTTAGGGAGTCAGCAGTACACTGCAAGACCGGTGAGCCAGCTCACATCTGAGCCAAGAGGCCCATTCAGCCCGTTCTCCAGCTTGCCGCAGGAACTCTATTGTTTGAAAAAAAAAGCCTAGATGAGGCCGTGCTAGCTCTTTCCTTCAACCTACCCTGGTGGGTTCCTGTACAGAGGGGCATTAACGAGAGAAGAGCAAAATCAGCTGAAAACACCACCATCATCAGAAGACTCTGTGACAGAATGTTTTGTAATGTTGGTTTCCATTTGCCTCCTAGAATTTTTCAGACAAACCAAAGCAGAGGAGGCCACGCTGTAAGGAACCTGGAAAATTAGATGTCAACTCTCTGAGTGGGGAAGAGAGGGTTCCTGCTGTCCCCAAGGAGCCAGGACTAAGGGTAAGGAAGAGGGACGTGTCACCATGAAGCCCAGCCGTGCAGATTTGGGGAAAGCTCCAGCTGGGAGGTGGGGGGCCAGGCAATGGCTTCCCAGAGGACAAGAGGCTAGCAAGGGAAGTTGACAAGTAGTGATGAGTGGTCCTGTGGCCTCTGGAGCAGCAGTAGGACTTCCCGTGGTCATTTGTCTTTAACCTTTACCACCAGAACTTTTGGTTTAAATTTGTACTTAAACCATTTCCAAAACTTGACCTCCACCCACCCTCCTCCCACTCCCTCCTCCCACGTCCTATTATACTGTATAGAGTTCAGGGAAATATACCTTAACCCCTGTCAGGAGTCTGTTTCTAGTGTTAACAAATGTCATTATTGGAAATTTCCATTTAAGACATTTCCTCCTAGTCCATCCTCACTGGCAATGAGAAACAGCTGACTCTAAGCACTGTCTTTTCCTCGTATAGAACCCTGAGCCTGGAAGAGACTTCAAAAGACATCTGTGAAATGGTTGTAGTCCAACGCATCTGAGTTAATTATAGTTCACAGAGGACAGATTTGGAATAGCAAAGTCATAACCTCTAGGGGGCAGTAATAACATTTCAACCCGAAATTGTATCAAGCTTGGGCAAATTATACATCAGTGTGCTTTAACCTCCTAAAAGTACGTCCTCCCCAAACAGGGAGCCTCTAAGGAGCCTTGTGGACGTGTACTCTTTTCGAGTTGTCTCCCCCAAACGCACGGGCTTTCCTGAATGCCTTCTCTTCATGGCTCTGCCAGCTTCAGCTTTCCTTGGGAATGAATTCCCTTCTTAGTGGGATCGCCTGGATGTGATTTCTCCTTTCAGCTCCAGAGGACCACCCACCCTAGTCATTTCCTCCTTTTGCAGAAGAAAGTTGTTACTTAATGTTTTCAAGGAGTCTGTGACTAATGTTGTCACCTGGTGGATTGTTCTAGCAGCCCTACAGACAAAGCTGCTCTCCCTCATCCCCATCCCCCACTGCAGCCGCTCCAGGACTGGGGCCCGGCCCTGTCCCAAGGTTGGCTGCTTGTTAGAAAGCTTATCACACTGGAAAAGCTGCCCTTTTGCCCCTCTCTTGCTTTATCGTCACAGAGAATCTCTACCACCCCTTTTCTTAGACCTGCTTGGGCTGTGCAGGCTGATGCAGCGGTAGTTCTTAGCCAACTGTCTTTCTCCCCCCTCGTGCCGCCTCCCCACATTCTCCTCGTGTTTCCACACACAGCGTCACGTGAAAGGCTTCCAGGAGAGACTCTGGTCCTTGCTTTGTTGTAGTCTCTGAGCTCTTGTTGTAGAGACATGTCAGAAAAACCACATGGTTTCCTCCTTGGCTTTCTCATTTCTTGCTACATGTCTAACAATTTCCCTCATGTTCTCTGGAAATTAATGTTCACTCTCCTACAGACACTGATCCCTTGCCAGAAAACCCATTTCTAAGCTGTTCTTGCAAGCCAGCCTTTTTTTTTTTTTTTTTTTTTACCAGAGATGCACTTTCCCTCCTTTGTTAAATAAACATAGTCCCTGCTTTGGAGGCCCTTCTCTTCCTTCAGTAAGGCTAGATGAGGAAGCACTTGTCCACCTGGTTCTCAGGGTCACCGGCCTCCTCAGTGGGAAAGAGCCAGCATGGCCCAGACCACGACACCCTGCTTGACTCCAGGAGGGCCCGTTTCCCCGCAGCCCCCTCCTCCCACAGCTTCTGGGGCAGGAGCCCTCCCAGGTATGCTGCACTCTTTCTTTCCCATGGAGAACTCCCCCCACACACACACACCCACGTCTGGAAGCAGATTCAGATCAAGAAACTTCTTCCCTCCCTCAGCCCCTTCTGCTCTTGTGCTGTGGCTCAGCTGGGCAAGCTCCACAGGCTGCAGTAGGGCTGTGAGATTCATTCAGCTTTCAGGATGTCCAGTGCATAGTGGTCGCTTGCAAGATGTGTGTGGGCACATGCACATGTAGATGTGTTATGTTTGCTTTATAGATATGCATGTGGGTTTCTTTTTGTTTGTTTCCTATTGAGCCACTGGCCAGTAACTTGCAGAGATGACCTGTCACCCCTAAATACTTCAGTGTGTGTCTCCTAAGAATATTTTCCTACATAACTATTATCATTATCAGACATATGAATATTAATAATAATTAATCCACATTCAGAATTCCCCAGTTGGTCCAAAAATGTCTTTCAGAGGTAGTTTTTGGGTTTTTTTGTGTATTTAGAATTTTAACTTCATTTCCACATACACCTCCTTCTTTGGTTGGTAGGTCTCTCTTCACTCAGTGAATGTTTCTTGGCTAAATCTCCTAGGCTTCCTGGGAAGAGTAAGGAAGTTTTGGTCACCACCACCTTCTCCACTTCTACCCAGGAGTTCAAGTTGAGAACTGGAATCCATAGACTTTGGAATAAATGCTACCATGTATTAATGAAGATGTTCTTGAGTTGGGCTGCCCATGTAATCATCTGGAAAAGCACATTTGCCTCCAGTGTTGCTTAACATCTAACTCTCCTGTTCCTTGCTCTCCTTGCCCTCTCCCCAGGCTTCCCCTAGAAGAGGAAGCAGGTTTGCTCTCAGGGTATAATTACCAGGAGGGAGAGCTGCCAAAGCCCAACTTGGCCGCTGTGTGTGGTCGCAGAGTTGCTGGGAGGGGCACCTGGCTGGGGTGGGCAGCTGCTGGGCGGCTAGAGGGACTCTCGCTCCCACAGGAAGTGGTGAGAGCCGACTTCCTCCGTCAGCACCCCTCTTGCGATGCTGTGGGTGAAGAGCTGTTCTCTTCACCCCTGGGATCTTTCTACTGCTGCACTTCAAATCTGAAGGGGAGAAGGCAGCCAGCCTTCTGTCTGCCTCCTTGGCAGGTTCCCAGTTCTGAGAGGGCTTGGTACTCTCTACATCAGAAGCTCACAATAATAAGGATGAGGAGGGGAAGCTTCTGGACATTCTAATACCTGAGGAGCATGTCGGAAGATTCCTGTGGGACACAGGCTGGTCTTAATGGTCTTAATCCCTAGGTGCGCTGATAAACTCAAAGTATGTAAACGAACATCTGATGTATAACAGATTGTTTGAAAAGAAGATGGGCGCATTATTCGTCAAGCTCTGGGTTTGCTTTCCAACAGAAAGACTTCTAAGATTGAACACACCCTCCCTACTGGAGAGTTATGAGGGAACTTTGTGGGTATCAAGGAAAAAGCATGCCCCGGCACCTTTCCCTGGCTCTTGGCTATGAGTGGGTTACAGGGAAGAGGTCTTGGAAAAGCCCTGTGGTCCAGGGGTGGCTCCCCTGGCCGGGGCCTTCAGCTGAGGTGGTGTCCATCAGCAGTCTTTTAGTCTGGCCCCAGTCTATCAAGCTCTCTCTCTTCAGAAATAGGAACCAGGCAGTACTTGCTCCCCAAGTGGTCATCCCCAGAGCCAGAGGGAACAGCTGCCCCGAGAGGAGTGGGCAGTGGTCATGGGGGCATAAGAGACGGCGTGGTGTAGTGGTCCCGACTGGGAGCCATGGGCTGCTCTTCCCTGACCATCTGTGCCCAGGGGCAGATCCCTGCCTCTGACTCTGTGAGGAACACGAACAAGGGAGGGTACAAAGCATGACAGTATCATGTTTCCCTTAATTCTGCTCTTCTAAACCAGGGCTTTTTGAGAAGAATTTTCTTAGAGTTGACTGTCATAAAGCTTTTTGTCCATGATCTGGTTTTTCTTGAATATTTTTTCGGACGTTGAAGGACAGATGTAGGACTTCAAAAATGACATAATTTCTGGGTACTCGGGAACATTCAAATACACATTTTTCCCGTGTCTACAAATCTATAAATTCTTTGTAAAATGGCTGTGATAACTGTACTCGATGCCGCAGGGCCAGTGGGATGGCTGACTGAGATACTGCAGATGGAGTCCTTAGCGTCTGCCTAACACAGGGTAAAAGCACATGGAGTGGTACTGTCATTCCTGCTGCTCCCCTTGTTCCCACCGCCCCTTCTGTGATGGCCACCCGTTGCCAGGTTTCCACACTGCCACTCCCGTGGGCCCCGTGCCTCCGTTCCCAGCTGCCTCTTGTGTGGGAGTCCACCACATAACACGTGTGTGCTCACTGAGAACCTGAACCTCTGTTACCAGCTAACCCTGTCCCTACAGCTGCCCCTTCAAAGAGAGATCTGTTGGGTTTTCTAAGGATTTGACTTCTTTAATTAGTTAGGGAGAAGAAAGGCAGTGAATGTAATGGGATGCCAGAGCTCCTGGATTAAAGTCCAAAGTGGGTGTCCTTAGAAAGGTTGTGAGGAGCCGTCTCACCTGTTCTCAGGCCTGGCTGCCAATCTCGGCCCTTAGGTACCCGTGGACTCTGACTTCTTTTCCTGTCTTTAGCACTCTGGCCCTAATAAAAGTTTCTTTGGCCCTTCTGGTGTCTCTTGATGTGACCTGCACCTGCCTTCTTGTTCCATCAAGGACCGCAGCTGGGTCCCTGCATCTGAGCCTCAAAGCAGACCGGTGGAGTCTCAGCTGTGTCTTGCCAGATCCCCGCTCCCCACTCCAGTCTTGCAGAAAGAGAAGGCATTTATACAGACGGCTGAGAATCCTGAAAAGGCAGCAGAGGCGGCTGTAGAGAAGTGTGGGCTCCTCCAGCATCAGCGCCGCCCAGGAGCCTCACCGTTGGGCCCTGCCACGTCCTGTCTCTGCATAGGGGCCCATCCCAGTTTCCACGTTCCAGTCCCGATGGTGACCTGCTTGCCCAGTGCAAACCCAAGGTTACAGATCTCTCGTGGCCATTCTGAACATCTTAAGCCTCACCACTGCTGTGATCAAAGAGAAGGCAGTAGAATAATACCAGCTCCATAACAGAACCACGAGAAGTGGCTCAGAAAGGAGAAAGGGCTTCCAGAGACCCACAGGGAAGGGCATTTTCTTTATGCTTCCCTGTACAAAGACCGAAAGGGCACAACAGCAGTTATTATAATGCGCCCCTGATGCTGTGGATATGCACCACCTTGATGAGCCAAATGGCAGCTCAAGAGGAGTGACGGCAGCAGAAAGGAAAGGAGGCAGCTCCCCGGGCCATGGAGGGCTTTCAGGCACGGGGTACTGAGAGAAATCGCTCCCTTTCTCTGGGCAGAACATTTCTCTTGACGCAGAGATTATTCATGCCATTTTTTTTTTTTTTTGGTCTTTGTTTGCTTTTTAAAGATTTTATTTACTAATGCATGAGAGACACAGAGGGAGAAGCAGGCTCCATGCAGGGAGCCCCATGTGGGACTCAATCCCGGAACCCCGGGATCACGCCCTGAGCCAAAGGCAGGCGCTCAACCACTGAGCCACCCAGGCGTCCTAATTCATGCCATTTTGGAAACAAATTCAGAGTTAGATACATTGTAAATGCAACGGTTTTTCTCCTTGCAACCAATCAGTAAGCTCTGGCAGAGCAGGTTCTCCAGCAGGTTCTGGTGGGTCCTCATTCCCCCGCAGAGCCCAGAGCCACAGTCCCAGAGGAAGGAGGGCTACAGGAAGCCCGCTGGTAGGCACCCTGAGTGTGCGCAGTGAGCCGCCTGCGGGGACCGGGTGCCGGGTGAGCCGTGTGCCAGCGGAGCTGTATGTCCCAGGCTCCCAGGCTTAGCCACAGCTCAGGCCCCGTGGTGCTCAGCCCCAGAGGTCACAGAGCACGATGCAGCTCTGTGATCAGAGGAAAGCTAGATTGTCTCTCTTGAGGGAAACCAGAACGCCACTTATTGTGATGCTTCTCCACAACAACGTTCAAGAATGTCTTCGTCTTCTCAGTGAACACGTAGGCACCCTGTGTGGTGTCTGAGTGGTTGTCCTCCAGGAGCTTAGGACCCAGAGGGAGTGGGGTGTGCACAGTTACTGGCATCCCTTCAGCGAGCACTCCTTCCTGTGGGCCAGGTAATATCTTGCACACTTCATTTTTGGTAACTGCCAGATGAGTGTCATGGTCCTTTCTCACCAGAACTCTGAGAAGCTAGTTACAGACTTCAGACCAACATTCAGGTACATCTGCTGCAAAACTCTGTCTCCCCTACGTTTCTTTGTGGCTTCCATTGAAAAACTTCTTGTGTCACAAAGAAGATGAATGCTCGGATTGGTCAAGTGGTTTCAGCCACAAATCTCAACTAAGACCTGGGTGTCCTTAGATGGGCTCCAGCCCCCAGCGCTCTGGCTTTTCTAGAACTCCTGCTGCTTTTGTGTGGTGGTGGCTGGCTCTCGGCCTCTGAGAGAGCAACTTCAGGCACAGTTATAGGCAAGAGGCAGCAAGGCAGGTAGGCAGGGAGCTCCCACTCAGGTCCTTCATGCAACAGGGACAGGATAGGCCAGTGCAGAACCTTGGTCTTCACCCCCAGCCCGTCACCTGCCATCCAGTAACCTTCAGCATCTTGTGTTTCTTTGTCCTTTTTCAGGGGTTTCTCCCAGAAAACAAGTTCAATCACACCCTGGCTGAGCCTGTTCTTCGAGATGGGGGCCCCCGCCGGAGGGGGAGGCGGCCTCGGAGCGAGCTCCTGAAGGCTCCTGCCATCGTGGCAGACTCTCCCTCGGGGATGGGGCCGCTGTTCATGAACGGGCTGATTGCTGGGATGGACCTGGTAGGACTCCAGAACATGAGAAATATGCCAGGCATCCCCCTCACGGGTCTGGTGGGGTTCCCGGCTGGCTTTGCTGCGATGCCCACGGGCGAAGAGGTCAAAAGCACGTTGAGCATGCTGCCCATGATGCTGCCGGGGATGGCCGCGGTGCCCCAGATGTTCGGTGTCGGTGGACTCCTCAACGCACCCATGGCAGCTGCCTGCACTTCCACCGCTCCAGCGCCTCTACCAAGCACAACAAAAAGTGGTACACCTGCGACCGAAAAGACTGTAGAAGACAAGCCAAGTAGCCATGACGTAAAAACGGACACGTTAGCTGAAGACAAGCCTGGTCCTGGTCCATTTTCTGATCAGTCCGAACCTGCAATAACTACCAGTAGTCCTGTGGCTTTTAACCCATTTCTCATCCCAGGAGTGTCTCCTGGACTCATTTACCCATCCATGTTTCTCTCCCCTGGCATGGGCATGGCTCTGCCGGCAATGCAGCAGGCCAGACACTCTGAAGTAATAGGTCTGGAGAGCCAGAAAAGGAAGAAGAAGAAAACAAAAGGGGACAGCCTGAACCCCAATCCAGAGCCTGCTCCCGGGTCCGAAAAGGAGCCAGGCAGCGATCAGAACTGCCCTGAATCCAGGGCACCCGTGCCCCCCGATAGAGAACATGCGGCACAGGCCAGGGAAGGGGGCCTCAAAGACTCTAACAGTGACACCAATTAGAACTTTTTCATTTAAGAAATGATTGTGACTTGTAAGTTTCTTATCCCATAAAGGTTTGTTACTTCCTCACTTCACCTTCATAAGAACCTGTGTTTCCATAAGTAATATTACCTACCTAATTTTCTGAGAACTGTGGTCACAGATGTGAATAGTCGCAGGGTCTTGCCACTTCATTAGCTGAGTTCGACCTAGTGTAGGAGGCACAGGATTCTCATTCTGTTCCCCAGTTGTTCATTCCGGCAGCCGTAGCTGATACAGTACTTGGCGACACGCTCCCCCGCCCCCCCTTCTCCAAGTTTCCCACCTATTCCAGGAGGGATGATGGCAAGTGAAGGCTGTCTAGGGATTTATCATCCAAGGGCCGAAGAACAGAGACCACGAGGGCTCTTTTTTCCATGAGCTGTGTTGAATGGGAAGCATGTAATGGGGAAACCAAAAAAGCACAGAAAAAGGAAGTGCTGGTGCATATTTTTTAGTTAAAATATTTCCCTATTTTATCATGATCACTAAATGAGTAGTGTAGGCAGAAGTATATAACTAATGGTTGAAAATGCGTATATTCATTTCTTTATAAAACAAACACCTTACTGGTAGTAACAGGACGTCCCCCTTCATGGTGTTTCAGACACGAGCAGCAAAAAGAAATACTGATGAGGCATTGTCTTAGACATACATATGCTCTCTCCCCCGAGTTCAGAGATCACTCTCGGTAGGAAAAAGCTTTACACACCCGGAGTTCTTGCCGGTGACGGGGGCGGGCAGGCAAGGGGCTCTCCACCCCACCCCCGCGGGGCTGCACGCTGCCCACAAGCGCACAGCTGGCATCAGCTCACCCCATTCTCAAGAATTGCTGCAGCCACTACCAGGGCCCTAATAGGTTTTTACCTTGCGCTTCCCTTCACCAAGAATAAGGCTCTTTCTGGAGCCTGTGAGAAGAGTCACTCAACACTTTTACACTTTGCTAGGTCCCTTCGTCAGATTATTTGAGGTTGTCCGAACATGTGTGTGCCACCTTTTATAAAACGACTGTGAACGTTTGTTTCTTCTATCCATTTTTTTTTTTTTTCCTATTTGGTTTCCATTTTGCAGCTGGACCCAGATTCCAAATCAAGGTAGCCAAGACTGTTGCAAATTAACATCATTTTCCCTTCCTCAATCGGGAAGCACCTGCCTTCTTTCCCTCCCCACTTGTGTACCATCCCTCCTGAGGGTCTTATTCTTTATCGACAGTTCACACTCTGGGACTTGAAATAAGCTCATGGTCCAGGACTCTGGGGGCACAGGGCTGTGCACGACCGTTGGAAATGTTGGAAGTGTTACTAGAACCAGTTTCACTTTGTGTTGTCACAATTTACTGTATTTTTTACTTTTTCTGTTACAGTTTTGCTAATTTATCAGAAGGTCCAAAAGTTTGACATAACTATTTCAGTTTGCATTATTTATTTATGATGCTTTTGTCATTGTCTTTTATACATTTGGAATTATAAATTATGTAAATGTTAAAATGAGCATCTCAAAGAAGTCTGTTAAATTGTGATTGGAGAAAAAAATCAGTCATGTATTTTCAAGTGGAGTCCCATCGTTATGAATCAGAGATAAAAATCAGAAATTCTATAACGGATCATATAAGTATGAAGAAAGAATCCAGTGATTGAGCAAATCCTATTTAATGACATCTTTGTAGCATAGATGGTCTATAATGCTGACAACAGATTTCTTAGAAATGCTGCTCTCTATTTAACTAACATTTTGTTCAGTTTTGCCTCCAGTGGAAGCAGAAAGGGTTTTTTCAGCTGTTAAATCCTAAAAATCAATATAATTTATTTATGTAAAAAAAAAATCACTCAATCGATATATTTTTGAACCTTTTAAGTACTAATTTTCTTTTTATCAAGTAGAAAAAAAAAATGTATTTGCCCTAAATCCTTAAAATACAAATGCTATAAAAATTCATGTATCTTGAAAGCCTTACTGCAAATGAGTATTATAGACATCCAGCAGAGCCTGGGTTTCCCTTTGTTGTTGTCCGTTGTTGTTGTTTTGTATGGAAAAGCTGCTCTCCCCAGGTTCCACTTAGAAGCTCCAGTAGGTCACAGGGTTCAATATGGATTTGATTTAAAAACCCACCAGCATGCTAAATCCCTTGTTATATCTTACCAAACCTGTATGTTAACTCTCTGGGTGTTTAGGCTTATATTTGACTGCTATTGTGTCCCTGTTTGCAAAATGAAAATGACACTCTGTGGATTATTTGCTCTGTAAGGCATAAGTGCTTCTTATGATTATTTTGACGTTTCCAAGAGCAAAAGCCAAATTTAAACTCTTCAGCAAACTTGAGCCTTTTCATCTAAACTCCATGTCACTCACAGCCATAACTTTCCTTGGTCATTCTTCACCCCGTGTCTTACATAATAAATTGTCTGTGGTCTTGATCCTGGATTTAAAAAAAAAAAAAAAAAACAATTTTAAAAGTCAAATTCAGTGGCACTTGGATGTCTCTTGCTGCCTGGACCTTGTATGAATCTGTCATATGCACACAGCAGTCCACGATCTTTCTAAGGTGCCCAGTTTGTTCTGGACACACTGCTGGGGGCTTGTTAAATGTTCACTCATGGGGATTGATTTGCCGGATCTCTTGACCTATCAGAACACCTGATTAAGACACCTGCCACAGAAGGGAGTGCAGCAGAGTACCTGCTTCCTGGCCTTGGGACCTGAATGCCCACAGCTGATGCCTCAACTGCACCACTGTCTTAAGCCCCTTTCTAGAAGCCCCACCTCAAAGCACACACCTGGGATTTCGGGGGGAACCTCTGTGGGATTGGAACAGGCCAGAAAACAGAATTGCCTCAGTAGCTGGAGTTCTTAAGGCTTGGTAAGAGTTTGGTGGTCCTTAGCTTTGGGAAGCTTGGCTTCCGGGGCCCCAGAAGGACCGTGTGTGCCGTTACCAACGAGGCTGGCAGGAGAGCACTGAAGCCTCGGTGAGCCTGAGAGCAAGAGACCCATCAGTTTGCCTCTGCCGGGTCCCTACTAGGTGCTTCTCACCAGCAGATGGTGTCTGATTGGCCGGGAGGATGGCAGAGGCGTTGTCGCTAAGACCTCCGAGTCCTCCGTTGCAGTTTTTCAACGAAGGACCTACGACAGCCTTCATAGACACCCCGGTCCAGATGTGGGGCGCCCTCATTCCGGGCAGAGTAATGATTTACGCAGAGTAAGTAGTAAAGAGTCTTGGCTTCAGTCTTGACCTCAGAGCCTGCCCCCGTGGATTCTACTACCCCCGGGAGGGCAGAGGAGTGCAATTGGCTCAGTACGTTGGGCTAGTGTTGCGGTGTCTTGTGTGTGTTTGCCATAAGTGACCTCATGTGTCTGCAGTGTCTTGGTTGCTGGGTAGAGGGATGCTGGCGTCCAGGCTGCCTCGGGAAAGCCAACAGAAGGCCGCGGAGCTATCTCATCAATCAGAGAACAGAGCTGGGGTTGGACCCCTCGGCCCCACCGGCCTGAGGTTGGGACAGGCCAGCTTTTGTGACGCCACAAAGGTCCCCCTCCACCTCAGAGACCAGCTCTGCCTGAGTGACCCTTGGAAAGAACGGGCCCCGGGGAGAACGGATCAGCTGTGCCACACCCTCCGGAGAACCTTATGCTTGGTTCATTTACAGAGAATTCCTTAAAATGGTTTCCTGCAAGGACTGCTCTTCATCCGCCTGGTGTGGAACCACCGAAGGGTCTCTCTCGGGTCAGCGGTGGGTTCCCCGAGCCCAGTGACGAGCGCCTTGGTGCCAGACCGTGGCTGCTCCGGACGCTGCCTCGCCGCCCGGTGGCCCGCGCCGGGGCCCTCCTAATCCGGCCTGGGCAGGTGTGTAGGGGCGAGCGGAGTGCAGCCACCAGGACGGTGCCCCGGGACCGAAGCGTCCTGTTGGCTCCGGCTGGGCCGTTGGAGGGGCACAGGGAGGGGCAGAGGGAAGAGATGGCTTCTGGGCGGACAGAGGCCGCATCCCTTCCTTCTCCAAGCCTGTTTCCTCATCTATAGAACAGAAAGAACTAATTCTAACTCGCACCTAAAGGCTTGTTGATGAGGCGGATGGAAATGACCAAGGTCGAGGGTCATGTGTCTTGACTGCTTTGGAGTAGCTGGTGAGGGGAGGAGCACCAGTCCGCGGGGGAGGGGGACGGCAAATCAGGGGTCAGGAAGGTCTTGCTCCAGGCCCCAGGATCAGCCTCCTTCAGTAGAGAGTTGCCAGATGGAGGGGGAGAAAGACGCAGTTAATTCTTGTTTCAGATACACTGATTTTCTTGGTAGAGGTATATCCCATGTAGTATTTGGTACATACTTACTAAAAACCTGTATCTGGAATTTGAATTTAACTAGGCATTCTGTATTTCCTCTGATGATGTACCATCCCCGAGGGAATAGCGCACATTTGCTAGGCACTTCCTCGAGGTGGGGCTTCCTCCAAGTGCTTTATGGTCATATTCTCAATCCCCTCAATAACTTAAAAATCCCCAATTTACAGATGAGAGCACTGAGGCCCAGAGAGGTGAAACAACTTGTCCAGTCACCCAACCAGTTAACAGCAGAGCTGGGATTTGGGAACCCAGGAAGACCAATTCCAGAGCCATTAGCTGAGCAGGGGGATCAGGATGGGGCACATAGTCTGAGGCCCGGAGCAAGCTGCACCTCTAAAGCAGCTTTGAGTAATAGGGTGAAAGGAATCATGAGGGGAAGGGGCTATCCTGGAGCCGGCTGCCCTGAGCAGGTTACCCCAGGGAAAGGGGTCTCCTTCCCATCCTGTATGAGCCTACAGGTGTTCATGGTCTCCTTGGTGCTCAGACTCACCAGCCCAGGCGAAAGGGGACACATAAGCAGCACCCAGTCTTAGAAAAAAATTGCAGAAGGTATATAACTTCTTAGCTGGAAGGGCCAGAGAGGAGTTGCCCAGGACTGAGAGGAGGGCAGCTCGCCAGTGACGGGGAACCGGCTCCCCTGACAGCAGCCCATCTCTAAAGGCTGGAGCCTGATGTCTGCTACAGAGTTTGAGTAAGCAGCACCAGGAATCCCAACTAGGAGAGCTTTGACCCAGCTTTGTGGTCTGCAGTCTGCTCCCCCCTCACCCCAGGATGTTCATGGGTTGCCCATGGCTACTGTACTGGGTGCAGCAGGGGCCACCTGGCCCACCAGGCCCCGGCCGTGACCCTCCACCCAGGTCGGTTCCAGCACTGTCTCCTGGGTGCACATAGTGCTCTGCCTCCTGTGCTTGGCCTCCACATGCAGGACCTCATCCCAAAGCATGTACCCTACATGAGGACAAGGCTCAGCTGGGCTGCCACCTGCCTTCACCTCGAATTTAGAGGTGGGTCTGATGACAGAACCACAGACCCAACAGTATCCCAGTGTGGAGTCCGCAGAGCACAGCCCTCGTCTGTTTTTGCATAGCCCCCGATCCAAGAGTGGACTTCACGTTTTTCAGTGATGGAAAAATCAAAAGATGAAAACTATTTCATGACCTGTGAAAATCATACCAAATTCAGATTTCAGAGACCATGAATTAAGTTTCTTGGAGCACAGCCACACCGTTATGTACTCTCCGTGGCTCCTTGTGCCGCACCACAGCAGAGTTGAGGGTTGTCACAGAAGCACATGGCCTGCAAAGCCAGAAATGTTTACTGTCTGGCCCTTCACAGAAATAGTTTAAGACCCCTGTCCTAGGACATCAATTTTATTCATAGATTTGGGGCAGAGACTAAGTCACTTAAAATATCATTATGTTTATTTGAGCATGGTTTTGCACAAATGTGACTCATACAATAGTTTATAAGAGAGACATCTACTTTTAAGATAAAACAGACTTCAAAGTACCACTTGAACTGTGGGCATGCCTCCTGAGGGGCCGCCTCCAAACTCCCAGCGCGTACTTTCTCTTTGGAGGAAGAGTGGGAGCTGCCCTGCCTCACCCTCTGGAGTGCCAGAGGACGGATTTGAAGCGAGGCAGTTTTTAGAGAGAGGACCCAGGAAGGCCAGGAGGGGCAGAGACAGGAGAACACACAGTGAGAAGCATGACATGGATTTAAGGACCAGGAGGCAACACCACCCGTGCCTTGGGAAGGGGCCGTCAGCCAGTGGCCTCAGCCAGTGACTGTGAGCTATCTACCTGCAGAGGGGCCAGAAGGGAGGCCTCCCCCAAAGACAGGCCTGGAGGATGAGCCCACATTGGTCACATTCCCACCTGGAGCCAGACAACAGGAAGGCCAGACTTGGGAGCGCCGAGTGCAAGGCAGCAGTGGTCGGGAGCCCTCAGTGGGTCCCCTGGCCCAGGCTGACTGGCACCCACATCTTGGAGGCAGAGTTCAGGGGAACACACGAGAGAGTAGCTGGGGCAAGTCTGTAGGGCCGAGTGAGTTTCCATCTCTCCCCCCTCACACCTGTGACTGAGAGGACCCCACCCGCGGCCAGCTCAGCCTTCATTTGATTGACAGCTGGTGGGCCCCTGAACACTGCCCGGGGACTCCCAGCCTCTTCTGCTGTGCACCAAGCTAGGCCATGCTCGGGGGAGACCACTCAGACACCATTCTGCTGTTGGGGACCTCGAGTCTGGTTGGGAGGACAGCTCTGACCCAAGGAACCACTCCATCTGCTAGACCTTGCAGTCTGCCCACATCCGGTGGGATCATGCATGGGGAGCCAGAAGGAGCTGGGATGGAACAGCCGTCGCTGTGTCCCAGCAGCCGTGGGTGGTGGCAGAGGTGTGGGAGACAAGAGGGAGGAAGTGCTGACATTGTCAGGAAGCGAAGGTGGCCGATCCAGCTAACTCCAGCCTAGTGCATTTGACATCAACTCTAGTTGGGCACGATCGTTGAAAGGAAAAATGTGCCAAGGGCTCATCAAGAAATCAAGCCACACTCCCCTCCATCCCCTCTGTGTGAAGAGCAGCTTGGTGTGTTTTTCACAGTGACAGGCACGGAGCGCCTGGGTGGCTCAGTGGCTGAGCATCTGCCTTCAGCTCAGGTCATGACCTGGGGGGCCTGGGATCGAGTCCCACTCAGTGGAGAGTCTAGTCTGCTTCTCCCTCTCCCTCTGCCTGCTGTTCCCCTGCTTGTGCGCGCTCTTTCTCTCTCTCTCCTTTGTCAAATAAATAACATCAAAACAAAACAAAACAAAATTTTTAAAAACCCACAGGGACAGGCCAAATGCAGAGCTGTGGGCATTTCTGTCCCTCCCCGAACGGCCATAGCCAAAGAGAACTAAGGAGCAGTCTGTGTCCATCTGAGGAGGCGTTAGTGGCTCGTGGGCCCATTTGTCAACCCCCGGCAGTGTTTGTAGACTCCCACACCTCCCGGGCGGGGCAGATGACATACGGAAGGGACGCGGGCCAGATATAAGGCAATAGGAAGTGGTGGGGATCGTGGAATCTAGGAGCCTCTTGCCTTGACTAAAAGGGACAGCTGTGACCAGCGACGACCAGATGATGCCCTGTGTGGGAAGGTGGGCTCTGTGTTCCCCGATACCCTGACTGGTTGTTTTTTTTGTTTTTGTTTTTTTGTTTTTGTTTTCTTTTAAAAAAAACAGAAGATGGAAATTCAACTATCTAAAAAGCCCTGATTTTTAAATGTATGCAGCACGTTCAATTTTCAAAACACAAGAGCCACCGAGCAGGCGGGTATCTGTCTGCAGGTGGGACCCAGTGCCCAGAGCCTGGGTTTGGCGCCTGAGCAGTTGCAGGGCCACGGGCACTGGCAGGCTCCCAGGACGACCGGCGGGTGGCCCGCCAGGATACAGAATCGGGATGCATTCTAGGGAGGTGACTGCCCGGTCTCCCACGGGGGTGTCCAGCTGGCTCTCAGAAGCAGGACACCAGGAGAGGCTCAGGAGTCCAGGTCACTGCAGTGCTGGTGGCGAGGTGCCCCCAGAGCGGGGAGCTCTGCACCTGGGGGAGGGCCAGGAGATGCTGCAGTCCCAGGTCGGGGAGACACGGGGCACCTGCCAACAGCTGACAGAAGGCCCAACCGGAGCAGCCTCGCAAAACCTCCTTAATCATTAGGCCCCTTGACTCTGGTCCTCCTGGGTGTAGGGTCTGTTGTGCCACCCCCTCAGGATGACGCTTGGTCCTCACCATGTCTATCCCCAGTGTATCTGCATTCATCGAGAATCTGCAGGGACCTCCAAAGAGTGGGTGACGGCACCTAGGGCCACCCTGCAGGTGTGAGTGGAGTGAGGCAAGGGGTGAGGGTGGTCCAGGTTGAGTAAGGCGGGCAGTGACTCAGGACTGCTGAGGTGTTAAGCCTCTTTCCTGGCTCTGACCAAGAGGAGGCCAGACCAGGAAAACTCCAGACACCGTTCCCACCCACTGCCCTCACCCCCATTCCCACTCCAGCTCTGATCCAGGCTTTTCCATTCACAGATCCCAAACTTTCCAGGCCAGCGAAGAGCCAGAGGGGCTGCCAAGCCTGGGTGTATGCTTTAGGGAGAGGAGGGGGGGACACACGTGCAGGCCTGTCAGGTGGATCACAGCGGCCTGAGCAAGGCCCCAACCCCGGCCCCTGGGACTCCCAGGTTGGAGGACCCTCCTACTCTGGCTCAGCCCTTTGTCCAAGTTCCCTGTCAGGAAGCAGGATATATGTATATAAGGAAGAGGGCCTCAACTCTGCAGCCCTGGTACTGGTGTGCTCCTGAGAGAGACAAGGGCAGACGGACAGTGGCCCCTGCTGACCAAGCCCCTGCGGCCACCACCTTCCCTTCCCCAGACAAGTTGGAGAGGAGAGGATTAGCATCCCATGGAGGAAGGGGATGGAGAGGCGGCCCCTCCCGTGGCATTCTCAGTGCACAGCCCAGGACCCCGAAACAAGCCCCGGCCGGGCACGGGGCCGTGTTCTGCCGCCTGGAGCCCACGGGCCCAGCCTCTGCAGCGGGACGAGGAGACACAAAACCTCCACCCAAAGCGCTTCTTTCTCAGCAGAGGGGACCAGGGATGCCCTGTGTTCTCGAACCCCTGACCTCGTCATTGGCAGTTTTCAGCTATCCCCGTATCCTGGGGACCCCTCGCCCTGGGCGCGGAAGCCGGTCAGCCAGGCCGCGCTCGGCTCTCAGAGACCGGATGCGGCGACAGGGAGCGACAAGCAAGCGCCAGGCTCTCCAGTTGGCACAGCGGACAGGCCGGGGCACGTGGTGAGAGCCAAGCTGCCGGGACTGCCCGCCCCCTCTTCTGGAGGGAGATTCGGGAGGTAAGAGGAGGGCGGCCGCCGGGGGTGAGGGGCAGGGGAGCGGCTGAACGAGGGGAGCAGCCTCCTGCAGCCGAATCCACGGCCGGGGCTCTCCTGGGGGGCCCAGGCCTTGCCCGTGGCTGCCACCCGTGCCCCGAACCTCACTCAGGACCAGATCATACCCCATCTGATGACCCTCCCCTCCCCCCAACACCCTAGGGCCCCCAGCACCCCTGTGCCACCAGAGGGTGGTGCCCCCAAACCAGTGTGAGGGGAGCAGGGCAGACGCCAGCTGGGTACCACGGCAGCGCTGTGCAAACACCGACTTCTGCCCTGGGTCTGTGGCTCCGCGGGCCAGGAGCGGGGGCAGCAGGGCCTCGGAGCCTCCGCCTAAGGCTGCGAGAGATGGCAGCTCGCACCCCCCCACCCCACCGAGGGTGGCCAGACCCCGGGTTCCCGCAGAAGGCCCAGCGGCCATGCCCCAGGGATGCCTGGCACGGGCGGGCACTCAGCTCCCTGAATGGCCCGGGGCTCCGCTCTGGGCCCTACGGCCCCTGTGCTCAGGCCCTCCCGGCCCTGCCAGCCTGGGAATGAGACCCTGAGCCGCTGTGTCCCTTCCTTAATAGTGGGGTGTCCTCGGGCCAAGCTCAGCCTCAGGACCTAGGTCCCCTCTCTAGCTGCAGCTCAGCTGACTGTTGCTCCCGTTTCGTCTTGGGGGTAGGAGCGGGGGTCCTGAGCCCCCTCAGGAGGTCCCCACCTTCCTGTTGGGCTATTCCCCACAAGCCTTCTTATAAAGACTCGGCTGGGAGCCAGGGAACTTTTGGAAAGTGTATGGGCCAAGCCAAGCTGCGCAAACCTGTCTTCCTCCCAGAGCTGAAAGGGGCCAGGTTGTTCCCAGACAAATGCAGAGGCGGGGGCGGAGGGGAGGGGAGGAGGAAGGGGGCTATTTTAGGAGGCCTTGCACACCGCAGAGCAGCAGCCAGGGGCGGGGCAGGATGAGGAGGCACAGCCAGAAGCAGCAGCGGTGGGGGGAGCCCGGTACCAGGTGTCATGTAGACTCACACACAAGATGTGCACACGCCCCGAGCACAGACTCAGTTACGCAGGTGCATAAGGCTGGAAGCACATGCCGACGTATGCCGTGTGTACAGAAATGTGCCAGGTGTGTATGCGTAGGCAGCCCCACATGGAGCTGCGTGCTCGAACATGTGCACACGTACAGGCCACCCCGAGCATCAGCGGGGGACACACAGCGGAAGCTGTACACGAGGGGCGCATATGCACAAACACCAAGCCAGGGCCAGGGGGGCCGAGACGGGGCGCGCCACCCTAACAACCCTCGGACCCGGCACACCCGCACACCCGCGGCCGCGCGCACACCCGGCGAGGGAATCACTCACTTCATAGGAACTTTTGGATTCGGGGCAGCGCGCAATCAGGACCTCGTGCCGGGAAAGAAAGCGCCTTTGTCTGCCGGCCCGGGGCTGTGGGAGCAGCTGCAGCCTCCTCCAGGACGGGGGCCAGGCGGGTTCCTGGCTTCTGGGTAGGAAGGTCAGGCGGGGCCGGGGCTGGGGGAGGAGGCCCTGCCCGAACCCCAGGACCCTGGCTTCTGCTGGTGCACAGAGCGCAGAAGGCCAGTCTCTCCGGGCCCCGCTCTGGCCCCGGCCCCGGAGTGCCCCGTGGCTCTAACCCTGGCCCCGGTGCTACCCTGACCCAGACGGAGGCCGGCTCTGGCCCCCCGGCTCAGGGCCTGCCCCATGCCAGCGGCCTCATTTTTTTTTAGCAGACTGAGAAAAGGTCAGGCTCTGGAATTAGAAAGATGTGACATTGAATCCCGGCTCTGTCACTAGCTAGCTGGGTGACCTTGAGAACACACCTGACCTTTCTGAGCCCCCCTGTGTCCACTCGAGCCCCGGAGACAGTGCTCGAAGCCCGGATGGAGGCACAGCCCGTCACTGAGCCCGCAGCGGCTCCTCTCCGCGAGGACGCTCTCCGGGCCCGGTCAGGCTGGTAGCGTGTCCCGCTGTCTCCTGCTGCTCTGGCCACTGGGACGAGCGTGGGGCCCAACCCGACCCACTTGCCACCTCTGCAAGCCCCCTCCTCCCTTTGGTCCCTTGCCTCCCTGGGGGTCCTGGCCCTGGAGGCCGCGGCCGCCCTCTCCCCACCCGGGCCCTCCCTGCGCCAGGCCCAGCCCACTCTTAGCTCCCTTGGAGCCATGTCTTCTGGCCAAACTACCAGTGAGAACAGTCCCCATTTTCTAGCTCAAGAGGATTCAGTCTGGGGAGACTCTCCAGAGGCGACCGTCTCCAGTCACTCAGTGGACACATTTACTGAAGGCCTGCTGGGCATTAGACACTATTCCGGCTGCTGGAAGTTCAGCAGGGAACAAGTAGACCAAACCTTGTGCCTGTGTGGGCTCATGTCCCCGTGGCCACACTGCACACTATTGGGGGCAGGGGGCGCGTCTTTCACATTCTTAGAGGTTTCCCCACATCAGCATCCTGCGAACACGGGCATCACTTCCTTCGTGGTGTCACCACAAAGCCTGTGAATGTCACTCTCATAGCTCTTCCTCTCCCCTTGGGCATCTCTCAAGGGCAGGACATACCTGGGACAGGGCCTGGCACAGCGAGGCCATGACTGCCAAACTCGGTAGTGGCTTTCAGAAGTTCAAATGCGTTCGGCTACCTCTGCACTGCCCCTCAGCGGGTCTCTTTCTTTTGCTCTTGCTATATCCTGGCACCTTTCTTTTCATGTATTTCTCATAATTGCATGACAGCCAAATAACTCATATCCTTATGGTTAATAAAATTACCATTTTAGGAAATAATCTGATTGACCCCAAAGGTCAACCAAGCCAGCGTGGGGAGTATCAGTTCAAGTGCTCTGCTCTGTCACTCATGCTACCACCATTTGTGCATCTAATATTGGTTGCACACCTGCTCCCTGCTAGGCCTGGAGCCGTGGCGGGTGGTCGGGCAGCGCATCTCCAGAGAGATCCAGAGGAAGAGTCCAGCAGGGGACCAGGACAGGTAAGCAGAAAAGTGTGGTTCGGTGGATAAAAGGCCAGGCAGGCCCTGCGGGAGCCTGAAGGGAGTTCCTTGGGATGCAGGTAGCTCAAAGATGGTTTTGTGCAACAAGGGACATTTGAGCTGAGCTTTCAAAGAGCAGTGGAATTTTTTTTTTTTTTTTTTTTTTTTTTTTTTTTGCTGGTGCAGATGAGAGAGGGTGAGCCAGGCAGAGGGATCAGCATTTATAAAAGTCATGGGAATGGGAAGTGTCTGATGTGTGTGAAAGAATGGGAAATGTTAGATGTGCTGGGGCGGGGTGTGTGTCAGGCTGGGCTGGAGAAGCTGGCAGCAGATGGGACTGTGGGTGCCAGGGAGACTGGGGAACCCCTGCCACATGGAGGGCACCCAGCCCTGGCCCTGGAGCTGCCCCACTGAGCTATTCGCTCCCATTCTGAACCCTCTGGCTCAGCCCCGCCCGCCCCACCTGCAGCCTGCCCTAGGAAACTCGGCTTTCACTGTGGTCACATTCCCCTCTATTCTTGGCTTAGAAGAGAAAAATTATGGGCAGGAATTTTTGTAAGATCTTTTTATATATTGAAATTCTTGATTCTTTGTTACAGCTATCTTGACTTTCTCTCTCTCTCTCTCTTTTTCTCTCTCTTTTTGAAGTTTGACCTTAATTTTACTTTGTTTTTGTGGAAAGGAGACATATATTTTTGTCGTCCAATTCTATCCATCTGTTCATTTGATGCTTTCTTAGAAAATTACTGCTTATTGTAAAATCATATAGGCATTAGGATTCTTTATGGTTTAACTCCTAACATGTAAATCTTTAAGCCGTCTTAGGTTTATTTTGGTGTAAGGCAGGAATCTTATTTTTTCCAAATTGTTAGCAGTTGTCCATGGTGTCTGCACCAGTTTATTTTGTTCAAACTTCATTCCTCATCTTTTTAACTTTTAAAGTCATACCTGCAACCTAAACAAAATAAGAAAAGAGAGAGAGAGAGAGTGAGAAAGAGAAAAGAAGGAACAGGAGAAGTAATCCAATTGTCATAGAAATATATGACTCAGAAGGTGAAAGCCTTCCCCTGGGCCCACCTCTCTGAGATAACGACCACCAGCAGCTTGTTATATAACCATTTATTGTTAGGGTTATAACATTTATTAGGTTTCCCTTAAATACAGAGATATACAAAAGGAAAAAAAAACTAAAAGGAATCAAGATCTCTAGAGAACTGACATCAAAATATATTGACACTAAAAAAAAAAAAAAGTACTACAGATCTAGGTTGGAAAAGTCAACAGTCCTGGAAGAGACAACATGAAAACCCAGCCCTCCTCCCTCTCGGCGCACTGCTCCCCGAAGGGAGCCAGCCAACACTTGCCACTGCCTTCGATCTGAAAGCATTTCTGCACCACATTCCACATTGGCGCCCGTAGATGGGCCTGTTTCTGGACTTTGCCTTCTCTCTCTGCTGTGCTGTGCTGGTACCAGGCACCGGTCCTGGGGCTAGCACTGTGTGCAGTATTAGAGTTCGACCCCTCCCTTCCCGTCCTTCATTGGCAGAGATACCATGATGGTGTTCCTTGGGGCTGCCATGACCAAGCATCACAGATTGGGGTGGGGGAGGTTGTCTATCAACATGAGAAATAGGGGCAGCTCCCGTGGCGCAGCGGTTTAGCGCCGCCTGCAGCCCAGGGCGGGATCTGGAGACCCTGGATCGAGTCCCCCCACGTCGGGCTCTCTGCACGGAGCCTGCTTCTCCCTCTGCCTGTGTCTCTGCCTCTCTGTCTCTCTCTGCATCTCTATGAATAAATAAATAAAATCTTAAAAAAAAAAAACATGAGAAATATGTTTCTCTCGGTTCTGGAGGTGGGAAGTGTGAGATCAGGGTGCCACCAGCACGGTTGGGTGCTGGGCAGGACCCTCTTTGGGGTGGCAGATTGCCTGCTGCCCGCTGTGTCCTCAGGGACAGAAGATGGGTGAGAGTGCTCTCTGGTCCCTTCCACGAGGGCTCTAGTGCCGTGAGTGCAGGCCCTGCCCTCTGCTCCGATCACCTCACTTCCTAATACCATCCCCTTGGGGGTGAGGATTCCAACATATGAATTTGGGAGGACCAAACATTCAGTCCATAGCAATTATTATTCTATACTTATTTTCCATTTCAACTTTATATTGTAACCAACCCCCCCTGCCACACACACACAGTTTGACTGGAGTTTCATTGGACTCACATTATTTTTATGGATTTATTTAGGGATGATTATCTTTTTTTTATTTTTTTTTAATTTTTATTTATTTATGATAGTCACACAGAGAGAGAGAGAGAGGCAGAGACATAGGCAGAGGGAGAAGCAGGCTCCATGCACCGGGAGCCCGACGTGGGATTCGATCCCGGGTCTCCGGGATCACGCCCTGGGCCAAAGGCAGGTGCCAAACCGCTGCGCCATCCAGGGATCCCTGATTATCTTTTTTTTATCTTCTTTTTTTTAAGATTTTGTTTATTTATTTGAGAGAGAGAATGAGCGAGTGTGAGAGAGAGAGCATGCGCTTGGGGAGCAGGGGCAGCTGGGGGAGAGGGAGAAGCAGACTTCCCGCTGAGCAGGGAGCCCGACATGGGGCTCGATCCCAGGACCCCGGGCTCAGGACCTGAGCCGAAGGACCGAGCTCCCCAGGCGCCCCGGGGGATTGTCTTCTCCATGGTAGTGAGTTTTTCTCTTGTGGGTAAAGGCGTTATGTGTGTCTACTTCGGGGTTCTGTGATCTTTCTGGTCCAGGATCTTAGACATCCCTCCTCGGGGCACCTAAACCTGAATCCATCTCATGTTCTAGTTGCACCCACGGGGGCACAAGACGGGGGGAAGGCTTGGGGGTCTGAGTCGCCGTCCTCTGGCACCCATGGGCCCTCGGGTCCAAGAGGGATTGGCGTGCCCAGCGAGGCTGCAGAGAGCCCACCCCACAGCTCTGGGTGCCCCGGGGCGGACGGAAGCAGAGCTGCGGGGCGGGAGAAGCCACAGGGGGAGGCGGAGAGGGCTCCACCGTGGGTACCTTCCCAGGTCCCCGGGGTGGGCTGGGGGGTGTCGCAGATGCTGGCCAGGGGGTTCCCGGCTTGGGGGGGAGGGGGCAGTGCTGGGTCACAGGGGCCCACTCCTTCCACTGTGACCACGGGGAGAAGGCCCAAGGCTTCCCGGTGTCTCCTCTGTGCCCTCCGCTCCCCTCCCCCGGTGACCCTTCGGCGGGGATGGAGGCCCGGGGACCTAAGCAGGTCAGCCAGCAGCTCCGGTGCAGCTCCGGTGCCAAGGCCCCCACCCCTCCGGCTGCGTTCCTGCGACTGTCCCCTGGGCCGCTGCTCAGAGGCAGCCGGAGCGCCCGTCCAGCCCCTGGTCAGGGGCAGCTGCCAGGCAGGTGAACGGCCCAGCGGGCGGCGGGGAGGCCCTGCCAGCTCCTCTCCCGGCCTGGATCTGCACGTACCGGGCCTCTCCCCCCGCCCCCGGCGGCTCTCGGCTTGGCTCGCCGTGTCCTCAGGGGGCCAATGGGCTTCTTGATTCCAGGCTGCACATCTGGAAGTTGACGCTATTAAAACAAACCCCATTATATAACAAATGGACATCTGGAACCCGTTAGCACGGAGTTTTTAGAAAAAGAAATTGTTTGGGATGTGCGCTCTCCTAAGAATGTGGCAAGGCGCCCTCTCGCTGGCTGTCCAGGAACCCAGAGACCAGGCCACCTCTCCGGAGCCCAGTTCTCGAGGTAACTCAGGCCGGGCCAGGGGCAGAGGCAGGGACAGACTCCCTCTACCAGACAGGCGACTTCATCGTCCCCTGAGGGCCACGTGCTTAGCAGGCCCTTTCCAATTTCATTCAAATATTTATTCAGCACTTGCAAGCCTACTGTGTGCTGGCAAGTCCTGATCATTCATATGCCCACCCCCAGCACCCATCATGGCTTAATGACTCTATCGGGGGACCCCTGGGTGGCTCAGTGGTTTAGCGCCTGCCTTTGGCCCAGGGCACGATCCTGGAGTCTCGGGATCGAGTCCCACGTCAGGCTCCCGGTGCATGGAGCCTGCTTCTCCCTCTGCCTGTGTCTCTGCCTGCCTCTCTCTCTCTCTCTCTCTCTCTCTCTCTTCTCTCTCTCTCTCTACGTCTGTCATAAATAAATAAAATAAATAAATCTTTAAAAAAAAAAAAAGAAAACAGATCATGGTCTGTCCTAGATTCTAAACGACAGAGCTCGAACAGCTCTGCACCTCAGTTTCCTCTCACTTCTTAGTCCCTGGAACGCCCTAGGAAATTCCGACCTCTCTTTGAATTATCTTCCCACCCTTCCCCGCCCCCAGACACAGGCATATGGAGGCTAAAAACACTGGAGGTCACTGTCCCACCGATGACTTTGGCGTGGGGTCATGGTGGTTCTCTCTATGGCAGACCTTGATCTAGCACTGAAGCGGCTGTAGGAGAAATGTCTGGCTAATATTTTGAAATGGAAATTTTATTTATTTATTTAGATATTATTTATTTACTCGTGAGAGACACACAGAGAGAGGCAGAGACATAGGCAGAGGGAGAAGCAGGCTCCCTGCAGAAGGGACCCTAGGATCATGCCCTGAGCTGAAGGCAGATTCCCAACCACTGAGCCACCCAGGTGCCTCTAGAAATTTTTTAAAAATATATACATTTCCTCCCCAACATTTTAGGATGAAAAATTTCAAGCATACGGAAAAGTTGAAAGAATTGTACAGTAAGCATCCATATAAATCCACCACCTAGATACTGCAGTTGTCAACATGCTGCTCTATCTATCCATCTATTCACCCATCAATTAGTTAAAAAGCAATTTGCAGACATCACTATATTTTGCCCCTAAACACTGCAAATCCTTAGTTAGAGTTAGATATTTGTTTCTGATTTTTTTTCAGGTGAAATTGACATACAATGAAATGTGTATTTTACATGAACTATTCCAATAAGTCTGATACCTGGGTGACCCATACCCCTATTACCGGGTACAATTTACTGTCAACCCCAGAGAGTTCACCACACTCCTTCCTAGTCAACCCCCACCCCCTACTCCTCCCAGAGGCAACCCACCACTCTGGTTATTTTCACCATGCACTAGGTGGTATGGGCTGAATTGTGTTCTGCCAAAATTCGTATCTTGAAGTCCTGACCCCAGGACCATAGAATGGTGACTGTATTTGGAGAGTTTCTGTGAGGAGGTAATTATGTTAAAATGAGATCATATGGGTGGGCCCTAATCCAGTATGACCAGTGTCCTCATAAGAAGAGATTGGGACACAGATATGCACACACATGGGAGGAAAGACCATGTAAAGACGCAGAGAGAAGACAGATGTCTACAAGCCAAGGAGAGAGACCTCACAAGACACCAGCCCTGCCGACACCTGGAGCTCAGAATTCTGGCCTCCAGAGCCATAGGAAGGCTAAGTTTCTCTTGCTTAAGCCACTTTATCTGTGGCAGTTGTAGCAAACTAATAGGCCAGTTTTACACTGTGTATTCATTTGTGTCTGGCTTACTCTGTCCAGCATAAGGGCTTTGGGATTTATTGCTACACGAATCAGTACTGTGGCCCTTTTCATAGCTGAGTAGTATTCCATGATATAAATATCCCACAGTGTGTTCAGCCAGGGCAAACTATATTTTAACGGAAGAATTGTTTCATAATATTTCCCTCTAATGTATGTCTTTTGTGTCATCCCGGCGACAGAGCAGCCAGCCAGCCCTATTCAGCATGCAGCTTCACAACTATACTCGAGGGCCCCTGAGGGGCTCAGTCGGTTAAGTGTCTGCCTTTGGCTCGGGTCATGATCTCAGAGTCCCGGGATTGAGCCCCATGGGGCTCCCTGCTCAGTGGGAGAGCGTGCTTCCCCCTCTCCCTCTGCTGTTCCCCCTGCTTGTGCTCTCTGACTCTCTCTGTTAAATAAATAAATAAATAAAACCTTTAATTAAAAAAAAAAAAACTAGGGCAGCCCTGGTGGCTCAGCGGTTTAGCGCTGCCTTCAGCCCAGGGTGTGATCCTGGAGACCCTGGATTGAGTCCCACGTCGGGCTCCCTGCATGGAGCCTGCTTCTCCCTCTGCCTGTGTCTCTGCCTCTCTCTGTCTTTCATAAATAAATAAATTAAATCTTAAAAAAAAACTATACTCGAATGTCTAATCATCCTAAAATGTATATAAAACACATTCTACTTTGTGAAATGAGTTCTTAAATATGAGATTAAAGTAGTAACACATTACTTTTATTGCAATGGATGCAGACCAAGCCATGATGTCACAGGGATGTCATCTGTTTGGTTACGCGTAACACAGTGATTATACTAGCTTTGGTGTCAGTGACTCTGGATTTGAGTCTTACTTGCTGTGCGACCTTGGGCAAGTCACTAAAACTCTCTGCCTCATTTTCTTCACCCCGGAAGTCTGGCTAACCATCTCTTCTCTAAGGGTTGCTTGAAGACTGAATGAACTAGTGAGTTTACGGTGTTCCTAGCAGCTGGAAAGAAGGAGGACTCAGGATGCATTTGCAGCCATCAAAGCCAGAGCCTCTCTGGTGATAGAGCAGCACAAGTGGATTTCTATGCCACAAAGAGTAGAAAGTGAGCTTTCTGCACCGCCCTGTGTGAGAGCTGAGCCCGAAGAGCAGGGCGGTCAAGACTGTGTCAAATCAGCAAGCCGCCAAGATCAATTAGCCCAAAGGGATCCCAATAGAAAGGGTGTTTTGGGGGTTCATCCGACTGCCAAAACGCTCCGAGTTGAGGGCCCCAAAGAGCTCCCAGGCTGCACAAGTCGGGCACATGTTTGATGACTTCTGTTTGTTATTTTGTTCCATCTGAATGGGGAAGTTCAAAAGTTTGTTTCACTTTGTCATCATCACTTCTAGGAGAGGGTACTTTAAAATCTTCTAACCTAGGAAGCCCTCCTGTATCATAGATACTAATTTACTACTTTTCCTCTAAGGAAGCCGAAAAAATGCACAATCCAAATTGCCACCATTCCCTTCATTTCAGAGGTCCTTCCTTCTGAAAGAAGTCCTTTTCAACTTTGAAGTCCTTAGGAATTGTTTTTTGGCATAATGTATCCACTCTGTCCCAAGTGGCTTTGAAACGTTCCTAATTTCTCTCAGATGAAGATCTTTTTTGAATTTTAAAGACAAAGAAAGCATCTATAGCTTCACTTTGAAGCGTTTCAGAAAAAAGTTCCTAGGACACCATGTGATAAAGAACTTTAAAACACAAGATAAGTTCAAATTTGGAAACAAGGCTATCATTGGGACTAGCGAGAGCCGTGGGATGAGGAGGGTCATTTCCTGCAACCGGCTGTGGCCTCGTGGCCTCTGAACAGAGATCCTCCCAGGCCCAGGAGTTTTATAGGGGTCACCTCACTCCTTGCACACTTCATCTGCACCTCACTTCCAAAGCTCTGGAAAATTCTTTCAGGAGGTACACCGCGTTGTGCCAAGAACATAACAGAGGCCATTTGAGGTCTTTCATTACAGAACTTCATTCTTACCAGAACCCAAAGATGTGCAGAACCCCTCAAACTTCCTTCAGTGCCATGGAGTGTTCTATACTTTCCAGATGCATTACCATCAACCTAGTAGTAGCCTCAAGTCAATTCCACTTTGCTGCCATTTTTTTTTTTTGCAGGTGCATTTTTATAATCCTGCACAAAATGATCAATCCCAGTCGGCCCATCAACATCCATGAGACCCAAGAATTTCTTTTTAATGAAACCTCCTGGAGGAGAGCTGTCCTGCCTCCCAAGTATAAGTACACTGCTGCAACAAGGCTCTAGGGCAGGCTACAGCCAGGAATGGCTGGTGGGTAGAGCCCGAGACTGAGGGTGCTGGTCCCCTCCAGCCAGACAGGGCCGGTAGCAGGGAGAGTCTTGGGTGCAAATGAGATCTGCCCAATTCCAGGAGAGAGCTTGGTACAGGGAGCCACTAGAGAGTTGGGGCCAGCAGCCTGGGGTGGTCTGAAAGGATCTAGAGGATTATTCCCTGTCCCTGGGAGATGGGGACACAGAACACACCCTGCCGGGGCACCTGCCTGTCAACTAGACCTGAGCCTTGGGGCGGTTAGAGCTACAAGAATATATAGGGACGGACTTCCCTCTTAGCACAGCTTTTGCTGCATCTCATAAGTTTTGGTATGTGGTGTTTTTGTTTTCATTTGTCTCAGGATGTTCTCAAAATTCCCTTCTGATTTCCTGTTCGACCCAGTGGTTGCTCAAGAGCGTACTATGTCATATCCACGTATTTGTGAATTTTCTCATTTTCTTAACATTACTGATTTCTAGTTCCATTCCACTATGATTGGAAAAGATACTGGGAATGATTCCAGGTAAACGGATAAAGAAAATGTGGTATATTTATATATACAATGGAATATTATTCAGCCACGAGAAAGAAGGAAATCCTGCCATTTGCAACAACGTGGATAAGCCTGGAAAGCATTATGCTGAGTGAAATAAGCCAGACACAGAAAGGCAAATATGACAAGATTTTACTTAAAAATCTAAAAAAAAGTTGAGAGGGGGACCAGTGGTTGCCAGGGGCTGGGGGCAAGAGGGGCAGGGCAAGAGGGCGGTCAAGGGTACCCAGTTATGTAGGACAAATAAGCTCTGCAGACCTAAGGTACAGCGTGGTGGCCGTTATTAACAATGCCATATTGTGTACTTGACGTTTGCTCAGAGTGTTGATCCTGAGTGTTCTCACACACACACACACACAAAACCCCCAAAACAATGATTTAGATGGATGTGATCATCAGCCTGATTGCGGCAATCACACTGCAACGTATATTTACCCCAGAACGTCACCTCAGCCATCTTATGTACAATGTTTACCTGTCAGTTATATCTCAATAAAGCTGGGGTGAAATGGGAACTTTTTTGTTTCAAATATTTTATGTATTTATTCATGAGAGACACAGAGAGAGAGAGAGAGAGACAGGCAGAGGGAGAAGCAGGCTTTCTGCGGGGAGCCCCATGTGAGACTCGATCCCAGGACCCCGGGATCATGACCTGAGCCGAAAGCAGATGCTCAACCGACTGAGCCACCCAGGTGCCCTGGAAATGGGAACTTAACAAGATTTATACGATACCCTGGGGAGAAGAAAGGCAAAGAGAAGACAGTGAGCCCCTGAGGGAACTGGTGGTCAGGAGAAAGCTCACCACCTAGCCAGAGCCGTGGGAGGAGGCAGGCCATAGCCTGCACACAACAGCACACACAAAAAAACAACAATAACAACATTAAAAAAAAAATCAGATGCAAAAGGAAATACTTTCCCAGGGGTGCCTGGGTGGCTCAGTCAGTTAAGCATCTGTCTTTGGCTCAGGTCATGATCTCGGGTCCTGAGATCCAGTCCTGCATTGGGTTCCCTCTCAGCAGGGAGCCTGCTTCTCCCTCTCCTTCTGCTCCTTCCCCTGCTTGTGCTCTCTCTCTTTTTTTCTCTCTGAAAGAAAGAAAATACTAAAAAAAAAAAAAAAAAAAAAAAAACTTTCCTGAAAATACTTAAACTTTTTTTCGTAAAAAAAAAAAAAAAGGAAGCATGATTTTAAATTTAACATGAACTGGAGGAGAGGATGGGAGCAGTGTCCAGGTGAAAGAGATCATGCAAAACCCCAAGCAGAAGTGGAGGAAGATAGAACTCGTGTGGAGGAAAACCAGAGCCTCGTGGGGGAGAAGCCTAGGAGACATAATATGAGAAGCACAAGCCTCCAAGGGGATAGAAAACCTAGGAAGTAGAGGAGAAGCAATAACTTTAAAACAAGAAAGAAAATTTTCCGTGGATCAAAGAAAGACTGGTTTGCAAGGGCTGTTGAGTTCCAGGCAGGAGTGATGGAAAAAAGCAGACATCTAGGCACGGCCTGGGAAGAGTCCTGAATTCCATGATTAAAGGAGAAAACTCTTACAAGCTTCTTGAATGAGGGAAGAAGTTACACGGGAGGAAGAGAATCAGACTGAAATCACACATCTCCTTTCAGAGCTAGAAAAGAGAAAAGCATCCTATGCCAGCCAAGGGGCCATCCACCTAGCCGGGACACAAAAGATGCCAGGCTCCAGGGAGGCTCCTTGGACAGGACGGGGGCAAATAGCAGAGAAAGGAACCTAATTGGGCAATAACTGAATCTGTCTGCAGACAAGGGAAATGCAGAAAAGAGGAAGCCATCACCCATGGGAAGCCGAGATCCACCAGTTTACATGTAGTCAACTCCCAATGGGTACGGAGAGATGAGATGGAGTTTGTAGTATAAGCACCAAATAAGCCTTAAAAACTAAAACAAAGGGCAGCCCAGGTGACTTAGCAGCTTAGCGCCGCCTTCAGCCCAGGGCCTGATCCTGGAGACCCGGGATCGAGTCCCACGTTGGGCTTCCTGCATGGAGCCTGTTTCTCCCTCTGCCTGTGTCTCTGCCTTTCTCTCTCTCTCTCTCTCTCTCTCTCTCTCTCTCTGTGTGTGTGTCTCATGAATAAATAAATAAAATCTTTAAAAAAAAACTAAAACAAACAAAAACAAAAAACCAGAAAAGAGATGTATTAATACCAATTGGTAGCCTGAAGCTAAAAGTGCTAAATGATGCTGGCAAGGGGTAGCAGCTGACAGGTGAAAGCATTTTAATACCTCATACTGGTGGGAGGGGAGGTGGGGAAGTGAGATGGGAAGAGAAACCCTTAGTGGGAGGAATGGACTGGTACCTGGCTGACATGTAATAAAACTTTTTGAAATTCCTGGAAAACTGGGATGCCTGGGTGATTCAGCATTAAGCATCTGCCTTTGGCTCAGGTCATGATCCCAGGGTCCTGGGATCAAGTCCCATATCAGGCTCCCCGCATGGAGCCTACTTCTCCCTCTGCCTGTGTCTCTGCCTCTCTCTCTCTCTCTCTCATGAATAAATAAATTTAAAATCTTAAAAAAAAATAAAGAAATTCCAGGAAAACCAGAAGAAGAGAAGCTCAGCTCTAGTGGAGGACGACATATGGTAGAGCTTCCAAAATGAGAAGGGAAAAGAGGAATGACCAGCATCTATTGTCACGTGTTCCATCCTTTTTTTTTTTAATTCGAAAAAAATATTTTATTACGGAAACTTCTAAACACACACTGCAAGAGAGGGAACAACAAGCAATCTCTGTGGACCCAAAGTGAAGGTTTGTTACTCATTTTTTTCCCTCCAAAAAAGCCAGGGAAGTCTTGATTGTCTCAAAACGCCGTGACGTTACAGTTTTTATTTTTCCTAGCAATTTATTTAGAACTGGCACACTTTTGTAGATCTCAGCACTCGTCCTAACTGATGAAAAGACAACTTCTCTCTTAGTTCTTCTTCTAATCTCCAGCAACCCCGGAATTATGCCTTCACAAAAAGACTGACGAGGCATGCTCTCTTCCTGGACACTTTGCAGCTTTCCCACAGTTCTTTTTTTTTTTTTTTTAAATAGTCAACAAATGCAAAAGTCACAAGATGCAAAATCTCTCTAATTTCCAAGACTCTTAAAAATCCTATAATTTGAACAAAACTTGTGTTTTCTGATGAATTCTATCAGCCAGCATTTACCTTGACTCAAAAAGCAGCACCAGGCTTGGAATGGTAGCGTGCACTTGATGCCAGGTGTTGGTGATTCTGGAAAAGTGCCTACTATCACTGAATCTGCTGGGCAGCCTCTGGATTCCTGGGGGGGAATGACAACAGGCTGTATTTAAATAATCACAATTACTAAGAAAGAACCCCCCAGCCAGGGGCAGCCCTGGTGGCACAGAGGTTTAGCGCCACCTGCAACCCAGGGTGTGATCCTGGAGACCCGGGATCGAGTCCCACGTCAGGCTCCCTGCATGGAGCCTGCTTCTCCCTCTGCCTGTGTCTCTGCCTCTCTCTGTCTCTCATGAATAAATAAATAAAATATTTTTTAAAAAAAAGAACCCCCAGCCAGCTTTGGTCAGGACATTGAAGACTGAAGTGTAGGAGATGTTTGCCAGCGTGGCAAGAACTAAGCGAGGCAGGTGGATGGCTGGTGACACTGGCCAGGTAGGAAGGTCGCGGGGAAACACCAGTCAGGTTGTTCCCAAACATTCATGTTTTCCCCATTGTTTCTTTTCTTTCTCATTGAAAATGGGTGATTTTCTTTTCTTTTCTTTTCTTTTCTTTTCTTTTCTTTTCTTCTTTCTGTTTTCTCCCCCCCCCCCTTTTTTTACAGTGCCACAAGACAAATAGGAGAGCCGTGTTTTATAATATATATAACCAGGTGAGGTAATTTGGGAAGGCACTGTCGTGCTTCTGCTGATCCTAAATTTCTTTTCCTCCAGGAACCTGGGTCCAAGAGCACCCAAGGCCCTAGTCCACCAGCTTCCCACCTCCCTCCCCAGATCTATACTTCCAGCCCTGGTTAAGTCCTCCGAGCCATGGTTTTGCCCCCACCTTCAAACTACGGTGTCTCTGCCACAGACCCTAGGGTTGAGCCTCTGCATTTCTCCTTGGCGTCACCTAGCTGTCCTTCCATCCCCACCCCACATCTCAACCTTACCTGCCACACAGAGGCCCAGACCATCAAGGGGAAGCTCTTTCTGCTTCCCACCACCCCCTCTGCCCCCTGCCCCCATAGGTGCTCAGAGTCCAGACCACCTCCCTCCTCCCATCCCTCCTCCCTTGATCCAGGGTCCCAGCCCCCCAGCCCTTTTTGGAAGTCACTCCTTCAGCTGCCTTTGCTTCCTCCCCGCCCTCCTCCAGCACCACCACCAGCACCACCACTGCCCCACTACTCCCTGCCACCCCTGTTTCAGCCCAGCTTGGTCCCAGTAAAGGGCCTCCTGCCTTCTCTCTGGGTCAGGAAAGCCAGGGTCTCACCTATGGCTTCCCTGAGTCTCCTGGAGATTTTCTCTCCCTTGTCTCGGCTGGCATCTCTCTCTCCGTCTTCCCCACTGCCCGCCCCCCCCCCCCCCCCCCAGCCCTGCTGCTTCTCTGAGCACATCTTTCTGTTCTCCTTTGCTGCCTCTTCTTCCTTGAGTTTCCACCTTAAATGTCTCCAGCTTCCTTTCTACACCACACAAACTTCTTGGGATACCTCTTCATTCCCATGGCCTTACCTTTTGCCAGTGAAGTAACTTTTCTCTAAATTCAGATAAACTGGGATCCCTGGGTGGCTCCATCTGTCTGCCTTTGGCTCAAGTCGTGATCCCGGGGTCCTGGGATCGAGTCCCACATCAGGCTCCCCGCAGGGAGCCTGCTTCTCCCTCTGCCTATGTCTCTGCCTCTATGTCTCTCATGAATAAATATATTTTTAAAATCTTTAAAATTAATTAATTAATTAATTAATTAATTATTCAGATAAACCAGACAGGGCAGGTTTTGAACCTCCCATTTATTTTTTCACAAAAACTTCTTTTGTGGTCTCTCTTTGCCCCTGAATTAAGAGTCATCCGGCCCTATCCTGGGGAGGATGACCCTCCCCAGAGCAAAATGAAGCTGTCTCCCACCTCTTCCTGGGAAGAGCCATGAGCCTGACCCTGAAATGTCTAAGGTCTGAACTCTCAAGGTAGAAAAGATTTGAGTCCCGGATACAATGGGCCCTGTGGAGGCTCTTCCTAATTATGGGAAAAGGAAGATGAGGAGGCTTAGGGGAGGAGAGGGGCCGGGCACCTGGGCAGGATGCCTGGAGAGACCAGGGAGAGAGAAGGAAGGAGGAGGACACGGGGACCCAAAGCTAAAAGTGGGGGTTGGTGGCGGAGCAGTTGCCGGGGAGGTGCCAGGCCAGGGAACACGGGGCAGCAGAGGCACTGTCCGGATGGAACCTGGGAAGAACGAGGTGACCAGGACCATGAGTCGCCCACTTCCCTGTGGCTCTGGTGGGAACCCTAGACACCAGTGGAGCGATGTGTGTGGGGAGACCTCCTGACCTTGCACTGGAGGGCCCACCGAGCACAGCTCAGTCCCCAAGCTGGGAAGGGCAGCGGACAGAGGGGACACCCCAGATACATGCACATCACCGACATCTGTCTCCTCCAGGGCACCTGTAGGCACCTCCAATTCAGGTGGCTTCCTTCCAAATGTGTGCCTCCCCTCTTTCCTTGTCTCAGCACAGAGCCCCCCCCCCCCCCCCCGCCACAGGAAACCTAAAGGCATCCTGCAGCCCCTCGAAAGCCACCAGCCTTTCCTGGTTCTAGTGCTTCTGGATGCTTTTGGCTCCCTTCCCCCTTCACCTCCGAGGCTGTCCAGGCCTGGGCACGCGCGGCACCAGCACAGCCTCCTAAACAGCACTACGGCCCCTGTTCTTGCCCCCACGCTCCCCAACACCCACCCGGGCACCCCACGAGGTGCCTGAAGGGACCGTGGGGCCCTGAGCCAGACAGAGACCCAGGAGGAAGGGGTTGTGAGGGAAGGAGGTGATAGGCACCAGGATGACACAGTGGGGGCGGAGGTTGCCCTCGTCCCAATGCAGCCCTGGGGCGGAGGAGGGAAGGGAGGGATAAAGTCCCACCGTGGGAGCCTCCCGCCTGCCCTTTCCCAAAGGGACGGAGGCCAACGCCAGTGTAGCCAGGAATGTCCCCGGCTGCAAAGGCTGGAACTGGAGAAGCCCCCATTGGTCACATGGTGGGTGGCAAGAGCAGGTGGGTGGGCTGCCGCTCTGGGGAGTCAGAGTCGTCAGGCTATGGCAGCGAGCCCTCTGAATACATGCCAAATACACGGTCTAGCACCAAGTGTGAGTTGGGCGGGGAGACGGGCGTGGGACCCTGCCCGGGTGTGAGTCCACACCGTGACCTTGGCCCTGACCCATCTTTCCAGCCAGCCAGGGGAAGCCTGGCAGCCCTCCTTCCAAACGCCTGCCCTCTCTCCTGGCCAGCAGCTCCTGCCTTGTTTCCTGCACCAGCGTCCCCAGTGCATTCCCCTCGTAGCTCCAGTGACTGTCTAAAACCTCCAGGTCAGGGATCCCTGGGTGGTGCAGCAGTTTAGCGCCTGCCTTTGGCCCAGGGCGCGATCCTGGAGACCCGGGATCGAATCCCACGTCGGGCTCCCGGTGCATGGAGCCTGCTTCTCCCTCTGCCTGTGTCTCTGCCTCTCTCTCTCTCTCTCTGTGACTATCATAAATAAATAAAAATTAAATAAATAAATAAAACCTCCAGGTCACTGTTGAGCAAACACAGACAGGAGGCGGATGTCCCCTGCATCAGGGACTGTCGGCCTGGGACAGGAGCTCTGTGCAGACGCAGTGACGGGGCGTGCAGGTGAGTGGACTCACAGGGGCTGAGGTCCAAGCGTCTCTGCGCACACGTCCCAGGTCCTCAGCCTGCACGCGGTCCTCCCTCCCCACACGCCCCTCCCGGGCCGCGTCACTCTCCTTGCCCCTTTCCTGACCCCTCCCGGGACTTCTACCAGCCGGCAGCCACCTCTGCGCCCCCAATCCCGGGTGCCTTGAGCACAGCCTGGGGCCCACCTGCCTGTGCTTCTAGCACGGAGCGGGTGCCCAGCCAACGTCCTGGAGAATTAGGGAATTAAGGCAGAGCAGGTCTGAGACAAGGGCATTGTCCGGGTGGAGGTCAGGTCTGCCCATCCAGGCGTGAGTTTGCCATGGCAACGACCTGCCCGCCCACCCCTGGCCCCTGCCCCGGCGGAGGGTAGCCCCCCGCCCCGGGCCCATCGCATGCCTGCCTCCTCTGTTTCCAGCCGGTAATCCTGTGTGGTTTTTACTCCTGCGCTTCTGAATAGAAGAGCTAGAGAAGAACAGGCGTGAGCCCTTCCCAGGGCCCCGTGGGCCCCCCACCCTGGCAGGGAGCAGCTCCCAGCCTCCCCTGGAATCCGCCCGCTGTGCCACCCACTGCCGTTAGCACCCGCCATCTCGGACGCCTCCACCGCAGGGCTCGGCCTGACTGTGGCTGTCTTGTGGCAGGCACGGGGATCGCAGACCCCTGTCCTGGACAGCCCTCCTGCCTCCCCACACTTGACCACACGTGGTCACCTCTGCCCCAGGCCTGATTTTGTCTCTCCTCTGCCTGGCACCTTCCAAACCCTTCCCATACCCGTAGCGCTCCACTTAGCCATCAGGCCTGTCAGCCTTGTGTCCTGAAAGCTTCTGGAATCCACCCCCTGTCATTCCCACCAGATCCTCGTCAGCCTCATGGCTGATGGTTGCAGCTGCGGCCTCCCTGGCACCCTCCCTGCTTGCTCTGTGTGGTAGCAGTCAGGGGACATTTTTTCAAGTCTACTCTGTATGTGTTGTTACCCTGGTGTTAAGTCCAGACTCTTCCCTGGAATTTCCAAGGCTCCTCTTGTCTGGCCTCTGCCAACCTTTCTTGGGGCCTGTGCCCCACCGCCGCCCCAAGTTCTTGATATTCCCTAAACACACCAGGCCATCTCCTGCCTCAATGCCCTGTATAGCCTTCACCTACCACTTGGGGTGCTTTCTCCTCACAGATGAGCTGCAGTGTTGCTTGACTGGGGAGACATCTCTGACCCTTTCTTCCTGCCCCAGACACATCTCCTTGGGCCTCAAGACCCCATGCCTCCTGAGGGTCCTTTGACTGTAACGGCCTCATGTGCATCATCCTTCTCTGTTTGCAGGTCTGTTTCCTGTCTTGAACCAGGTTCCCCAGAAGCAGAGCTGGAGACAGGGATTCAGGACCCTGTGATTCACTGGGTCTCAGGAGACACACATCAGGGAGAAGGGAGGGGTGGGGAAGGGCAGAGGAAGACTGGGATCTCAAGTGGCGTCTAGATGTGGCCTGATCCAGGGGGCTCTAGAACCTGACTGCACTGCTGGGCTGTCCCCTTTAGGTGAGAAGACCAGACTTTTGTACCCGTAGCAGCCAGTCACTGGCTATGAGGCTGGAGGGCATGTAATGTCCCCGGGGAGCTAGCTGTCGTCAGCCAGGGGCAATTTGCAGCAGGGGTGGCCATGAGCATTAGCAGTCATCATCACGCCCACAGTGGGGAGATGATGGATATGCAGGCTGGGTAAAGGGGGGTCTGGCAGGGTCCCAACAGCATCTGCCACACCCCCTCATCAAGGGGGACTTCTGAAGATTTCTGAAGAAATGAAGAATATGTGGGTTCCTGGCCTATCCAGCACTGACCTTCCCAGAGCCCACAGCTGCTCGGTCCTGCCTGTGGCAATCTCAAGTCCAGTGAGTGGAAAGAAGCCCAGACATCCACCCCCACCCAGGGAGGGACTCTGAGTCCTACCCCCTCACTGTGGGTCCTGTGGATGCCTGACCTCGCAGAAGAGAGCTTTAGCCAGTGTTCCCATTTAGTCCTCAGAGTTACCATTTTATGGATGGGAAGACAGAGGCTCAAAGGAGTAAAGTGACTCCATGAAGGTCAAGCAACTCATGTGTGGAGGAGCTGGGATTCCAACCCAGATCTGAGTGAGTCCCCGCCTCATTTCCCCCCCTCTTCCTGCCCACCATAAGAGACTGGCAGGTCTAGGGCCATCTCTGTGCCCCACACCAGGGCTCAGCTAAAGTCAGGGTCCCCAGGGGCTGCATCTGGTGTTGGCAATCGTTGGGAGGCCCATGCATATGTTTTGCATATAATTTGCATAGCGATTACATCTGGTTTGCATGTGTCCACATTGAGGCCCCATCGGTACAATTTTTAAGTTGCTTCTAAGCAACTCTGACTCAATAGATGTCCATCCGGGCTTTATAGAGTCCAATTTCCACGATATCTGGTGTCTCACGCAGGCCCTCGCCTTGAGGAGGCACAGCTACCCACCACCCACCCCGGGGGTCCTGGAGAAACCCTGCTTCTGCCTAGCTAGAAGGGGTCACTCCAAACCCCTGGCCCCAGAAACATGTGTGGACTTGACAGTAACTGTTTTGGATGGTGTGGATGTAATCAAAACACCGACTGGGCTTTGAGCATGCTGATGTTTATGTTGGGGAGAGAGTGAGCCCTGGGGAAAGATCCTGGCTACACAGGACTTCCAAAGGCGGCCGCTTGCAGGGAGGCTGTGGGGTGGTGGGCAGGAGCAAAGGGCTGATGGGTCAGGGGCCCTTATAATTTGGGCTGGTGCCCCCACCAGTTGCCTGGGGGGCGAGGTGTGCTTCTCCCAGTCACAGGGGGCTCATCTGTGGTGAAAGGGGCTGTGTCAGAATGCTGGTCATTCCAGTGCTTTCTGTTCCTGTCTCTTTTAGGGGAGCTACATTCCATAAAACTTGGTGAGGCTCTCAAAGACCTCACGTGGAGGGCCTGGATAAAGCAGAGAGGACATCCTGGGTGGGGTGCAAGGAGCCCTGGAGAGGAGAGAGGGAATTCCTTGGACTCAGAGAAATGCATGGAGGTAGGGCAGGGTTGCTCCAGGTGGGCTGGACGCCAAGCGCTGGAGTCACGGAGTCACGGAGTCACGGAGTCACGCCTTGCCTTACCATCAGCCCCGTCTGCGTCTCCCACCTCCAGGGATGCACTCTCCCATCTTCTCCCCTCCCCAGACATCAGTGCTTCCACACTGCCCCAGGAAGCTCAAGGACACACAAAGGAGGGAGACTACAGTGTCTGACAGAGGTTCCCACTCATGTTCACCTACTGTGCCACTCACTGATGGACCCTAAATGCAAGTCCAGGCATCTTGTCTTCCTGTTGGCATCCTCCATGATTCCTGAGGAGAGTGGTGGCCCATGGGTCACCAAAGGCTCATGAAGGTTGGGAGAGTATGCTTCTCTGTGTATGGAAGTGAGGTGTGTGTGTGTCAGGGAGACAGACAGAATGTGTCTGCATAAAGGCATGCGTGTCCCTGTGAACAGTAATAGTGATCCTGTGTGTGACCCCTCAGCCTGCCTCCATCCAGGTGCAGAGACTCCAGGCTGAGTTGGTGGAGGGGTGACGGGGGACACAACTCCCTCCCTCCTTCCCCTGCCTCTGGCTTCCCTAGGTTTCCTGTCTGGCAGATGCAAAGTGGCCTCGTCATCTGCGGGGGAGACCCCAGCCTCTGGCAGGACTGGATCCCACCAAGACCCTGAGCATCTCCTCCGCCGATGGCCTCCCCTCCAGCCCCTCCACAAATGTCCTCCGCTCATTCCTCCTCCCCAGGATGGGGCCCTGGGGCTGGTTCCCGAAACTGTTCTGGCTAATGAGGTTGTTTGATGTCAGCCACCTGGGAAGGGGGGAAGTGGGGTCCAACTGTCCTTTCAGCCCCTTGTTATATAGACTTTCCAAGTTCAGACTGGGTCCAGCCTCCTCCCTCCGAGTCATGGGCCCCACAGCTGAGCTGGGTAGGGAGTGAGAGGCAGGGCTGGGGCCCCCTGGAAAAGGATCACAGCTTCTGTAGCATGTCAGGGGTAGGGGCTGGGGAGCAGGGCAGCCAGGCAGTCGGAACCCAGCCCGGGGTGAGGGGCCTGGTTCTGCTCATGTCCCACCCAGATGTTTCTCACTTTCTGAGAAGTGGAAATCCAGTGGTTACAAGGTCAAGAGCATGTTATGGATCCCATGTACCCTCCCCCCAGCAGATGGACATCTCTTAAAGGCTGGAGAATGGAAAAGCACATTCATTGGATTTGTGGCAGAGGATGAAAGACTGTCTTAGACGTCATTTGCAGGCATCAGAAACCCATTGGAGCTAGCTCAAGTGAGGTGGGTCATTGGAAGCAGACAGAGGAAGTCAAGTACCAAATGGCTCCTCCTGAACCTCTCCCGGGGCACCATAGCCCCTGGATTCGGCCCTACTCTCCTCTGGCAAACTCTTGTGTAGACTTCGTGTAAGTCCCTCATAGCTATGGATACAGTAGGCCATAGTCTGTCCCTGCACCAGCCCTCAGGGACCCCACTGCGGATTGAATAGTACTCCCCCCAAATTAATGTCCACCCTGAATCTTAGAATGTGACCTTACTCGGAGAAAGGGTCTCTGCAGATGTAACTAGTTAAGATGTAGTCATATTGGTTAGATTGGGCCCTAAATTCAATGACTGGTGTCCTTATAAGAAGAGGAGAGGACACAGAGACACAAGTTAGAAGGCCTTGTGAAGACAGAGCAGATGATGCAGTGATGCGGCTCCATGCCAAGGAATACATGGAGCCAGCAGAAGCTGAAAAAGGCAAAGAATTCCTCCTTAGAGTCTGGAGGGAGTGTGGCCCTGTTGACAACCTTGATTTCAGACTTCTAGACTCCAGACCTGGGGGAGAGTAAATTTCTGTTGTCTCAAGCCACCAAGTTTGGGATAATTTGGTACAGCAGCCCTAGGAAACAAATATACCAAGCAATTCCCCTCCTGGAAGCTGAGTCCCCTCAGCCTGTGTTCCAAGGGGAACACTCAGTCAGCCCACTTTGGTCAGGTGTCTGCTTCTCCCCTCAGGGACCCACAAGCCACTATGGCTGGGAATGGGCAGGGGGCACAGATGTACATCTCAGAGCTGTCCCCCTCTGGCATCCTTATATCATCACTCTACCAAGAGTGTGTGGATTTACATCTCAGGTTGGAGGAAGGTCTCTCCAGTAGTCAAGAGTTCTTTGACTTCCACACACCAGTCACCTAGTTGGGTAAAGACAGAAGGCTTCGGTCACCTGTGCAGATGAGACAAAGCCAGGAAGAGATGCCACCCCGTGGGATCACAGAATTGGGATTCAAGAAGCTCTTTGCAGGTTAGAAAGCCAACAAGATGATGTCGAATGAGAATGACCCTCAAGGCCAGCTCTTGGGGTCCAAGAGTCAATGTCCCAAGCTTGGGAAACACAGCTGAAGCCTTTCTCAACAGCAGCTCCTGGTGAGAAACACCCGAAGGTTGTCTTTGACCATCTTGAGGGGTGGCTAATACAAAGCCAGTGTGCCGTGGTCCAGCGGGCTAAATGCTTTAGTTACACAAGGACGAGCAGAGCCTCTGCTGCGGGGCTGGAGAGGTGACGGGTGACGGGTGTCTGGCGCTCCAGGCAGCAGCCCATACCTAAAAGAGACAGAGAACCAGAGGGACGGCCGGGCGACCGGCGGAGGGCTGGTGAGCAGGGAGATGTTAGGGGGCGCCCCCCACCCCGGGGAGGGCTCAGCACAGTTGGTTCTCAGCTGCCCTGGTCACCTCCGCCGGCGGTCGAGCAGGCGCAGCTAGCCGACAGGGGCCCTCTGGGGCCTGTCCCAAGGCGGCGGCTGCAGAGGTGCGGCGCGGGCGCGCCCAAGCACGGTGGTGTCAACTCCAGAGCCCGGGCCTGGTCTCGCAGCTGGCACGGCCCGGAGCCCGCGTGCGCCGCGGGCCGGCCGTTCCGAGAGCGCCCCCTCTCGCTGCGGCCCCGGCGGACGGCCTGCGCCCCGCCCCCCGGGGCTCTCCCTCCTGCACCTCCCGCTGGCGGGCGGCCCCTCGGGCGTCGGCTCGGAGCTGGGGCGGGGGGCCGGCGGCCGGCAGGGGGCCGGCGGAGGCGAGCGGCGCGGCCCCAACTTTATGCTAATCCGCGCAGAGCCCGCCTCCCGCCTCCCTCGGCGGCCCCAGCCGCGAGCAGCGCCGGGCACTCGGCGGGACCAGCGGCCGCGCAGCGCCAGGCGGCCGGGCCGGGCCAGCGAGCTCCGGGGAGCGCGGGCGGCGGCGGGACCGGGCGGGAGGGCGCGCGGCGGCCGGACCGGGCACCCCCCGCGGGGCCAGGTGGACAGCCGCGGGCCGCGATGGGCCGCCGCCTGCCGGTGTGGCTGTGCGCCGTCGCCGCGCTGCTCTCGGGGGCGCAGGCCAAGGGCACCCCGCTGCTCGCGCGGCCCGCGCCGCCGGGCGCCCCCCGCTACAGCCTCTACACGACCGGATGGCGCCCGCGGCTGCGCCCGGGGCCGCACAAGTAAGCGCGGGCCGCGCCGGGGCGGGGGCGGGGGCGGGGGCCCGGGCCTGTGCTCCCACCTGCCCCGACCGCGCGCGGGGCCCGCGGAGAGCACCGGAGCCCGGGGCCGAGCGCGGGCGCCCCACGCCCCGGGAGGCCGCGGGGCTGGCGAGGAAGGGGGCCTGGCGCGGCGGCTGGAACCTGGCAGTGCCCGCGGAAACCTTTCCAGCGGAGTAACATTTTCCAGCTGCGCTGTGTGCAGACGCCCGGCGCGGGGACCAGGTGGAGGGAGGGAGGGAGGGAGGGAGGGCCGGCGCGCGAGGCACACGCCGGCCGCCCCTCCTCGCCCCGGCCCCGCCAGGTAGGTGATGGAGCCCAGCGCAGGCAGCCTGATCCCAGCCCCGCCTTGGAAGCCCCGGCGCGTCTGGGCCACAGAACTGGTGGGGGTGCCCGGGTCCTGGGCCCGCGCTCGGCTCCAGAGCCCAACAGCAGCCCGTGTGTGGCTGGCTTATGCCAGGCGGCCACCTCCGAGGCCCTTGTACCCTGTGAGCGTGGCTCCTGCCTCTGGCCCCGGCCTCAGCCTCCGGCTTCCAGTAGCAAGTGGCTGGGGAACGGCCCCCAGTCAGGTGAGTTAGGGGCTCCACCTGGGGTGCTGGCTGACTTCTACTGTAGGAGCACGCTCAGCCCATAGCTGACATTCAGTGGGCCTGGCCCATCAGAGCAGGCTTCCTGGAGAAGGCCGCACAAGAAGTGATCAGAGAATGAGAAACCGGAGCAAAGATGTGGGCCAGGAGCTGCAAGGTGGCATGTGTTTCCCAGGGAGTCAGGGGAGGGGGGATGAGAAGTGTGGTCTCAAAGGTAGTCAAGCACAAAGTTGGGATCTCAGAAGCCTTAAATGCCAAGAAAGAGCTGAGAGCCAGTGAAGGAGTTGGAGGAGGGTGAGAATGTGCCAAGGCCCTTGTTGAGGAATCCAGGGTGGGCCTCTTTCTCCAGGTAAGAAGGGCGGAGGTCGGACCACAGGAAGGGCTGCTCCTGGCTCACTACGGTGCTTAGCCCAGTAACCAACCCACTGGGAAGCCTGGGATCAGACCAACCAGCCATGAGTCTAGACCCTAGGTCTGGTCCTAGCTCCCAGGAACAAGGAGAAGAGACACAAGAGAGATGTGGATCTGGGTGTCTGTCCCCTGGGGAGGCCCATAGATGGGGAAGGCAGATATAGGAGCCTCAATGGGCCTGGCTCAGGCCAGATATTCCAAGGATGCCGTTCCCCTTGCAGGGCCCTCTGTGCCTATGTGGTGCACAGGAATGTGACCTGTGTCCTACAGGAGGGAGCAGACAGCTACGTGAAGGCCGAATACCGACAGTGTGGATGGGGGCCGAAGTGCCCGGGGACAATCATGTGAGTGCATCCCCATCGCACCCACCCGGGACTGTTGGGCACAAGCCCCAGGCCTGCCTTCCTCCCAGGGCTGCAGCCAGTGCCACCCGGGGTTGTAACTCCTTGGACTCCGAAGAGCTTATTCCCTCAGCTTCCATGCAGGCTGATTGGAGGGGGCCAGGGAGGCGAAACGGCAGGCTCAGGTTAGGGCCCACAGGGGGACCAGGGGAGGGTGCCCAGAAGAGACCCAGACCAAGGCAAGGAAGAAGCAGCAGAGTCAAAGAGCGTTAGACGTGAACAGAGAGGGCAAGAGGGTCAGACTAACAATGGTGGATGCCAAAGGGACCCCAGGAAGACCCAGGGAGGGATGTGGAGAAGGCAGGCCAGGGGTGTGGGGATGGCAGCCAGGTTGCAGGGGCTCAGGCCAGAGGATACGTAGGATGCTGCACAGGTGTGATGCACAGGTCTGCACTTGGAGTGGTTCACATGTATGTCTGAAAACAATCACATTTGCTCCAGTGTGTCAGTGGGTGAATAAGCACGTGGCTGAGCAGGGGAAGGAGAGGCGCTGGTGGGCCCTGCTCTGCACCCCTTGGCCTTCCCACCTGTGCTCAGAATCTGAGGTGCTACCTCACCAGCCTGGGTGGCCGGAGCTGAGTTAGGGAGGAGGGGAGAGAACGAAGGGGACCGATGAGAGCCAGGAGTGGCCCCAGCTCACTGAGAAGGGCTGCCCACCCTGGCCCCGGGGCAGCATCCCCTCACACACGGGCTGAGGCTGTGTCCAGATTCTTTGACGTACCACCAAAGCCAGAGTGGAATTTCTGATGGCAGTATGAGCTACAGGGGGATCCAGTGGCTTGGAGACATTGGGGCTAAAGCTCTGCTAGTGTTCTCTCCAAGCAAACAGGATGGGGTGGAGCTGCACCTGCACCTGCACCTGCTCCTGCTCCTGCTCCTTACCCTTTCTCTGACCCTCTGCAAGGCCTGCCTCCTCCCCACCGCCCTGTCACTTTGTGCACAGAAAAAAGAAAAGCTTTGGCGGCGGTGTGGAGGGGGCAGATAATCCAGCTCTTACGCCAGGAGGCAGGAGCCTCAGCCCTCAGGTACAGGGCCCTGCCCTCTCCCCCTCGCTGGCCCAGGTACCGAACAGTGCTCAGGCCCAGATACAAGGTTGGCTACAAGACAGTGACGGACCTTGCCTGGCGGTGCTGCCCTGGCCTCACTGGAGAAGGCTGCCCCGAGCACCTGACGGACCACGGGGCCACCCCAGCCCAGCCAGAGCCTGAGCCCCAGATTCCCTCAGGGCAGCTGGGCCCAGGGCCCCAGGCCCCTTCTTCTAGCAGAGCGGCCCCCAGCCCCTATGGTGAGTTCGCCCGTGGAGACCCTACCAGGTGGTCGGGTTTCTTGGGGGTAGTGGGGAGGGGGCTGACCAAGGCGGGCTGAGCTCCAGCAGGGCTGGGAAGGGCGCATCTCATGCTGGGCTTGGCGCAGAGCTCCCAGAGGCCTTCCCAAAGCTGAGAGAGCTATGCTCAGTGGGAAGGTCAGCTTAGAACAGAAACTCTCCAGTGGCCTGGCAACGGGACAGGCTGAGGGAGGCAGGCCAGTGATGCCCCTGGGGTTCTCTCCTCCTCTTTCCCAGGAAGGAAAGGCCCAGGGCTGTTTGGTGAGCGGCTGGAACGCCTAGAAGGTGATGTCCAGCGCCTGGCACAAGCATATGGTACCCTCAGTGGCCTGGTGGCCAGCCACGAGGACCCCAACAAGATGACTGGAGGTCCCAGGGCCCCAGTCGCCCCCGTGGGCTTCGGGGTCATCTCCGAGGGGTTTGTGAGGCCCAGAGACAGAGCTGGAGGGCCGCTCCCACCCCCCCTCGACGAGATCTTGAGCAAGGTGACAGAGGTGAGCAACACGCTCCGGACCAAGGTGCAGCTGCTGGACGAGGTGCACGGGCTGGCCCTCGGCCACGAGGCTCACCTCCAGCGGCTGCGGGAGGCCCCTCCGTCTCCGCTCACTTCCCTGGCGCTGCTGGACGAGTACGTGGACCGGCGGCTGCAGCGCCTCTGGGGGAGCCTGCTGGATGGCTTCGAGCAGAGACTGCAGGGCGTCCAGAGCACGTGCGACCTGCGGGTGCAGGAGGTGCGGCAGCAGTGCGAGGAGGGCCAGGCGGCCAGCCAGCGGCTGCACCAGAGCCTGGACGGCCGGGAGCTGGCCCTGCGCCGGGAGCTGTCACAGCTCGGGACCAGGCTGCAGGGTCTGAGCGTGGCCGGCGGGAGCAGCTGCTGCAGCCGGCTGGCCTTGATCAGTGCCCGCGTGGACAACCTCGAGAGGAACCTACGGGCGGTCGCTGAGGCTCGGAGGGGCCATGGCCCCCTCGCCACGGATGAGCTCGAGCGGCTCTCTGCTGCCATGCTCGAGGGGGGTGTGGATGGGCTTCTGGAGGGCCTGGAGACCCTCAATGGGACGGAGCGCGGGGTGCGAGGCTGCTGCCTGGGGATGGAGGAGGGTGGCTGGGAGGCGGGGGGCTTCAGGACCACGCTGGAAGAGCGGGTGCGGAGCCTAGAGGAGCGCCTGGCGGCGCTGGCCGGGGAGCTCAGCCACCACGGCGGGGGCGCGCCACCCCCACCGGGCAGGCCAGCCCGGCCCCTGGTGCAGACGGAGCTGGCGGTGTTGGAGCAGCGGCTGGTTTCCCTGGAGACCTCGTGCGCCCCCAGCACCACCTCAGCCATCCTGGACAACCTCGCGGCGGAGGTGAAGGCCTGGCAGAGCCGGAGTGAGGCCCTCCTGCGCCAGGTGGCCGGCCACGCCGCCCTGCTCCGGCAGCTCAACGGCACCGTGGCCGAGGTCCAGGAGCAGCTGGCCGAAGCGACGGGCAGCTCGCTTCAAGGCGAGATCACTCTGCTCAAGGTCAACCTGAACTCCGTGAGCAAGTCACTCACGGGCCTCAGCGACTCCGTCAGCCAGTACTCTGATGCCTTCTTGGCCGCCAACTCGTCCCTGGACGAGCGGGAACGCAAGGTGGAGGCCGAGGTTCACGCCATCCAGGAACAGGTCAGCAGCCAAGGCTCTCGGCTGCAGGCTGGCCACAGGCAGGTCCTGAGCCTGAGGGGGGAGCTGGAGCGACTCAAGGCTGGCATGGCCGACGTGGCCGGCGGGCTGAGCCGCTGCCAGGACACGGCCCAGGAACTGCGGCACGTCGTGGGCCACTTTGACCAGCGGGTGGCTCAAGTGGAGGGTGCGTGTGGGAGGCTGGGCCTACTGGCTGCGGGCCTGGACCGCTTGCCCACTGAGTCACTCAGGCCCAGGGAAGGCCTGTGGGGCTACGTGGACCAGCTGAATCGCACGCTGGCTCAGCACGCACAGGACATCGCCCGCCTCCGGGATGACCTCCTGGACTGCCGGGCGCAGCTGGCCGAGCAGGTGCGGCCCCGGCAAGCCGACTAGGCGGGTCGCAGAGGACCTAACCCTGGATCCCACCAACCCTGGGGGTGTCCCTCCAGAGCCCAGCCTTGCCCAACAGTGCCTCCCAGCCTCTCCCTGGCCGGCATGGATGCCACTTCAGAGGCCACGGAAGGACTAGCCTTGGTCCAGCTCCACAGGACTATCCCAGCCATGAAAATCAACACTCGTACCAACTGGACGATTCAGGATCACAGTCAAGGCAAGGACACCATGCCTGAAGGCCAGGGCGGACCTAAGGGACCTCACAGTCCGGTCTGCATTGCTCTTCTGCAGACATACAGGGTCATCACCTCTACAGAGGCCCGCAGGTCCAGTCCCACACGGCGGCCTATCCACATCTTCCTCTGTCCCTGGGCAATAGCCCCCAGCCTGGGGAGGCTTCCGGTTCCCTCGTCCCTTTGACCTCTCTCCCTAGCCATCTGGGCTCAGTTTCTGCAGGAAGGTGGCGCCCACTGGCACTGTCCTCACACCTGGCAGCTTTGTGGATACAGTTTCTGAACCAAGGACCAGAGATTTCCACCCCCCACCCCCGTCCTTCCAGACCGAACAGAAACACAAAGACTCAGCTGAGAGTTCTTTTTATTCCTTTGGACCCTCCCCTCAAGTGAGGGCTTAGGCAGCTGTAGATTCCCTGAGCAAAGGACAGGTCCAGACCATGTGTTTAGAGACCCTCCTCAATTTATCCTCTTCTTTTTCCCAAAGATGCTTCATAGCCTCTGGTCCCCATACCCCCGACTCCTCTCCATTGGGGGAAAATCCTGCCTGCCCCCGTCCCCATCCCCAGGTCAGGGCCTCTCTCCCGAGTAGCCCTTGTAGACACCATGGCCCAATTGAGGCCAGACTCTGCAGAGGAGGCCAGGGGAGAGAGGGCCTAGTTTCCAACATCCTAGCAAAACCCCAGCCCCACCTGGAAGTTCACTAAGTGGTGAGATATTCAAGTACGACGCCACGTGAACACTCAGGGTTCATCCAGCCTGCAGAGTTCCCAGAGACCCTGATGCCCAGCTCTGCTGAGGCTCCTGGCCTCAGTTTACCCATGGCAGCACAGGCCCTCCTGTGCTACGTTCCAGGTCTCTGTAGCCCTGCCTTCTGGTTTCATCCCTCCACTGTGGTGCTGTTGGGGGAGGGCTGGCCTGGATTAAAGCTTTTAGCTCGTCTAAAGGAATTTTATTCCCCAAGGACAGTAGGCTGGAAGGCTGCAGTGGGCTGCCAGCCCAGCTTCCTGCAGCCTCTTGGGCAAGAGCTCACTCCGCAGCCACAGGGGCCCTGAATCAACCAGCAAAGTCCAGGGAGAGTGGGCAGGTCACTACCACCCGTCCTGGCAAGGTCTGGAGCTGTGTCCTCAGGGGCGGTGCCCAGAGGAACAGGAGCAGCAGCCAGGTACAGGCTAGGCCAGGTGGGAGCCACAGTCATGCCCCCATCCCTTGATGTCTGAGCATCCAGGGTTGGGGTGTCATGAGGTACTGGGGTACCGGGGAGAGCAGTGAAGTCTTGCTCAAGGGCTGCGGGAGGGGGCCAGGGTTAGGGAAGGGTCTGGCTGCAGAGGGTATGGTCCACGCTGCCCCCATGCTGCTTAGCCACCCTCTCCTGTACGTACAGATTCTAAGCCTCACAGACCTCTCTGTCTCATCAGGAGTCGAGGCAACGTACAGGGTGACAGGGACAGACAGGTCAAGGGCATGGAGAATCCTGCAAGGGCCCAAGTGACAATCATTTAAGTTGCTACAAGCCAGAGCCACGCTGAGGCCTGGGGCAGCTGCCCCACTCCTGCAGATCAGCTGGCAAAGGCAGGAGACAGGACAGGGAGGAGGAAGGGCATCTGTGGCTGCCAACCAGCTCTCAGCCCCCTCCTCCTCTTCAGGGGACTGGCTCCCGTTCCCTGGGACACCCCGTCAGTTCTGGGCCACAAGGAGGGGGTGGCTGGGGCTGGTTCAGGCCAGGGCATCGAGGTCCACAGGAACCAGTGGCTCCCGCCAGTAGCAGAAGTTGCTGTATTCGGGGTGGGCCAGGTCTGTGCTGGGGCCACGGCCCACAGGAGGGAAGACGAGCTCAACCACCTCACCTAGGCGTTCGTACCTGTGGGCCAAACAGGGTCAGCGGTGAGCCTGCGCTGCCACCAGGCCCCAGCCCCAGCCCAGCAGGCAGAGACTGCATCCTGCCTGGGAGCCCTGGGTGCAATCGAGGCCCAGAGAGAGGCTGAGGCATGAGGACTTGGGAGGGTACGGGGACACATGGCAGGGTCTGGCCTCACGTGGATTTGTGGTTCTTCACAAGTTCCTGAATGAGCTCTCCCCGGGGATTGACCGTGAAGATGCGAGATTCTGGGAGGCCCACCTGCCGGTAGGCAGTAACATCCTATGGAGAACAGGGAGGGACAGACAGGACATCCAGGTGGGCTGGGAGACAGAGAGGAGGCAGCCCAGCCTGTGGGGAGGGGACACACTCACGTTGGGCCTGTTTCCGAAGGCAGCATAGAAGGGCTGTCTGTTGGGCAGGAACAGCTGCTGGATGTCACTCAGGCAGGCGATTTTGAACACCTCTGGTTTCTTCTCAATCACCTCCCTGGAGCAGCCGGGGCATGGGCAGGAAAGGGAACCGAGGAGGGGCAGCAATCAGAGGATGGTAGGGTCAGGTGACTCGGGATCAGACTCAACTGACACCCCAGCAAGGCCTGATGTTGGCCAGGCCTGAGCCGCAGTGAGCCTGTCACTCCCCACAAGGGCCCCTGGGCTTGTACCCCGTAGGGGTGGTTACCTGTGGAGAGCGGAGAAGAGGCTGCTGGGAGACAGCAGGATGGGGCCCTTGGGGAGGCCAAAGCCCCGCTCGCTCACCCAGCGCAGGTAACCCTTGGTGAGGTCTGCCATGCCGATGGCCCGTGCCGAGCAGTACAGGAACTTGTACCCATTTCTAGGGGTGGGGGAGAGGAGTTGCACGGAGCCATCAGAGACCAGCCACTCCCCATCCCCGCCCTACTCCCCTTGGCTTCCACCAGCTCAGCCCAACCCCAGGGCTCTGGCCTTCAAACCCAGAGGTCTTTGCAGGGAGGGGACTTAGCGAGCACATCTGAGAGAGGTGGCCTCAGGAGCTGCTGTCCCAGAGAGGAGGGCCTTGGACAGCATCCCGAGGCCCAGGTGGACCAGGATGGCCAAAGGTTTGAGCCAGTCTGTAGGCCTCCCCTACAGCATGAAGACCAGCAGTTAGACTCAAATGCCAGATGACAGGAGACAAGTCTTTCACAGGAGAATGGAGGACCATCCAGGGAGGTGCCTGGGGTTTATTCCCTTGTGGGTCCCCAAGCCCGGCTTCCTGGGGCAAAGGCCACGGTGGCCTAAGAAGACATCCTGTTGTTCCCTCCCTGGGGCCCTGCCCCAGCCCAGGCACTCACAGGTGGATTTTGTGGTAGAGACTGGTGATGCCCTGGTGTGTCCAGTCTTTCCCCAGCTGCGGCAAAATGTGGCCCAGAGCGTCTGACCTAGAGCCACAGAAGAGGGGTCACTCCGAGGCAGCCCCACGTAGCCCTCATGTTCCACGACCCCCAGCCCCCAGGATGGCACACTGGGGTGGAGGGCCTTTCTTGATGTCCCCCTTCCCCCAGCACAGAGGAGGCCAGTCCCAGGCCCGCCCTCTCTCCCCTGGCCAACCAGGCCTCACTTGGTAATGGTCCCGTCGATGTCCGAGATGACCACCTTGTCGTCCCATTTCCACAGATAGATGGTGGCCCTGCAGCGGCAGGTGCCCTGGTACTGGGTGGTCACACTGAAGACCACATCATTGGCACCTTCTTGCAGGTTCAGGCGCCGCTGGGGCCAGGCAAAGGGGGGAAGCTGTGACCTGCCACAGCCTGGTGTGTCTGCCACCCACCACCCCAAACCGTGGTCTTTGATCCCCACAGGCCTCTCATTCCCCTCTTCCTCCCAACTCAGAGAGCCTGCCTGAATTCACCCAAGACAACCACACACAGACACATCCATATGGGTAGAGGGCGGCCTCCGGGAGTGAAGGAGTGAGAGGGCGCTGGCTGGGGCCTGCATAGGCCCAGACACAGGAGCCCTGACCTCCCTTCCTGCCTCTTTGGGATGAAGCTCACAGACAAAGTCTGGCCCACAAGTCCCACCCAGGTTTCTCAGGTCAGCCCTAAGGCTGGCACTGCTCCTGGCAGGGAGACACCCCACTCCCTAGAAGGGACCTTCTGGAGATCCTCACAGGTGGTCTCCTGCCTGGGGCCAGTGTACTTGTGATATCCCTCCAAAGAGAGACCTGGTTCTGTCCTTGTTCCATAGAGAAGAATCAGGGCAGCTCTCAGCCACTCCCAGTGACCAAGGCTATTGGGCCCTGGTTGACCCCAAAGTGGGTATCACACAAGTATAGATGGTAGCTGCTCTGTACCAGGCTGGCCCCCCTGGGCACCTCCCCGACAGAGCCACACTTAAGCGCCAGTTACTAAGCTCCAAGACAGGACGTGGGGGCAGGGACTGCCAAAATCTGAGGGGCTGTCATCAGCCTTTGATTCCTTCAGCGTGGTCTCCAAGGGCTGACCCAGAGCCAGCAACCCACCACAGGTAGATACTTTAGACAACATAGAGAAGGCTTTTCCAGTAAGAGCATCCAACAGAGAAAGGGGTTGGCACTTAAAGAAGTAAGCCCCTGACCCTGGAGGTTTTCAAGGAGAGGCTATTAGGGAGGCTGCCGAGGGGATGGATTCTGGGCTTTGGTAAACTTAAGGCTCCAGGGAACCCATGATCTCAGCCCCACCCCCCTGCCCAAACGCACCTCCCCACACACTCACGATCTGATTGGAGGAGAGGCGCAGAGACTTCTTGTAGGTGGGAGTGTAGGCTGGAGGCGAGGGTGGCAGGGACGGGGCCTCCAGGATCACAGGGCTCTCTGGGGCATCATCCTCACTACTCAGGACATCAGTCTTCTCCCTGCAGGCAGCCTGGCTCTCAGGCCACTTTCCCCAGCCAACGCCCTACACTCCCAGTGGATGTTCAGCTCTGAGCCCAGGCCGCAAGGAACCTAGGGCTTGGCCGTGCCCCTCCAGAGACTACCCAGGGGATCAGAACCTCCCCCCCAACCCAGATCTGCCCATTTGGAGAGGGGTAGCAGGCATAAGGATGCAGGCCAGCAGTATACACCCAGCAAGAAGCCAGCAGAGCTGGAGCTGGTAAGACCCAGTGTTCCTGGCCCTCAGAGCATGGCCAAGATAGCCCTGGAGATGTTTATCTGTAAAACCGAGCAGTGCATCTTAGGGTTCATTACCAATCCCACCTGCTTTGGCTTTAGCTGACCTGCTCTTGGCCATCACCCACCCAAGCTTGGGTGTACTGATTTCTTGAGAGGTGAATAAGACAAGGTCAGCCTAACCTTGGCAAAAAGGGGAGGCCCCACCCCTCCTTAAGACAGCAGTCCCTTGTCTGGGCCAGGAGTCTGGACACCTGTTCCCGCTCCACCAGTTCCCAGCTGTGGAACTTTGGTTTTCCCCATCTGTGAGATGGGGACATTTCTCAAGAGAAAGGAAGGGTGCAGAAGTCACTGGGCAGTGACAAAGAACTATAGCTGGGGGAGAGGTGCTAGTGCCATCCTGCCCCCACAGGGATCTTCCCGAGGCTTGGCTCCAGCTGCAGAGCTCCAGCCAAGAGGTCCAGCTCACCCCTGCTGCTCCCTGGCTGTGGTTTTCTCCGTCTGGGCACTGCGCTGTAGGAAGAACATACATCCAGTGAGCCCCACCTCCTGCGTGGGTTGACCATGCCCTTTGACCATGAGCCTTTACCTCCTGGACCGGGAAGTCCCTGCGTCGCCAGGAAAACCACCACCGTCCACCCTTCCGGGGCATCTTCTCCTTTTCCAGTTTGTCCACGGTGCTCTGTGGGCAGATAAAGACCGTGGCATTTGTTTCCTGCACCACAAAAACCTACCTTTCATTGTCCCCATGAACCCGGAGTCTGAGGCTGACGTTAGAGCAAGGCGCTGCCAACATTTGGAGGCTGAGGAAGCATCTTTGTCTCCATCCCGGGATTCCAAGCAATGATTCATGGAGCTAAGTGCAGAGACCAAGGGCCATTCTGGTCAACCCTCCCCCATCCCCACTCTACCCCAGCCTTGACCCCCTAGCTCTAGTCCAGCCTTGGCCTGGCCTCCAGATCCTGTAGGCCAGTATTCCTACTAGGGTAGCTGAAGACAGTGCTTTGGGAGTTTCTCAGGATCTAGGACTCTCTGCATGATACCACCAAGTGACAACAGGAAGAACAGTCTATAGCCAGTACTCCCCTCAATCTCCCAGACCAACATAGGCAACCCCAAAGGTCAGTGACTCTGTCCCATGGATGGCCTCCCTCTCTGTGTGTTACCACCACTGCCTGATGGGGGCACCACGACATTGGGAAGATGCTGATTAGATTCAAGTGAGGCAGTCCCTGGGAGAGGCCAGAAGAACCTAGGCCAAGGCCCACCCAGGAGATGTATCAGCTTCCTACAGACAGAATGGTGAACCCAAGTTGGGAGGACATGACCTGGAGGTGGGTCAGCCAGGATACCCCCTTGATCTGGAAACAGGCTGAGGGAGTCTCCCAGGGGCCTCAGATGGTAGATCCATCTGGGAGAGGTGAGGAGAACCAAGCAAGAGAGTAACCCTCCTCCTTCCCACAGGCTCTGGTCCTAGCTCAGACCCAGAGCCAGCCAGAGGACAGAGCCTCACCGAAGGGAGGCGCCAACTGTCAACAACATCTGGTTAGTGATGTTCTTGGGCAAGTCTAATTAATCCAGGAACAATGGGCCAGATTAGGGCCCTGTACCACTCCCAGTGGGGTAGGAGGGGAAGATGCAGGTTAGGGAGGGTGGAAGTTCTGGGAGGGACTGAAGAGGCTGGGTTCCTTCCCAGCTCTGAGCATCAGCACATGTTGTTCCCTGCCCCTCATCTGCTTACGGATGGCTCATCCTTCAGATCTCTGCCCAGGGGGCACTTGCTCAGCAAACCCCTGTTTTTGCTTCTTAAAGCACCCCAGCCTTTCCCTCCCAATACTCATGGCTGAATTTTATATTCATCTGGCTGTCTTATGATTAACTGTCTTTCTAGGACGACATGACTGTCCCCAGCCTGTGCTCAGCACACAGTAGGTACTCAACAGATGCAGGCCAATAAAGCAAGCAAGGGCCCTCACAGCCCAGCCCAGAGAAGGGCTCAGGGTAGGGTAAGGTCTCCCAAGCCTTGTCTCTCAGATCTAAAAGCCTCCTGCGGAAGCTTATTATCCTCTCTGGTTTGCCCTGAGCTCCTGGGAGTCAAGTCCAACCCTGAGGATTCAGCGACACCAGGACGCCAGGGGAGGGCGGGGCTTCAGGGGACCTGGGTTGCCTCTGTCACTGTGGGTCTCATAACCAGTCAGCCCCAGACCGTTACCTTGGGCAAGTTTCTCTGGAAGGCTTGCAGGGAGAGGATCATGGGAGCAGCTACAGCCCAGTTATAATGCCTGGAGAGACAGAACAGGGAGTCAGGGCTACAGCAGCCACGGGGCAGGGGAGGGCAGGGTGACCCCGGGGCTGCCAGCGGCTCAGTCTTGGTACTCACTTCTCATTGATTTTCACCACCAGGTTTGGGTGCTCCAGGAGGCCAGGGTTTTGGACGAGGTCTTGGTAGGAGACGATGTGCTGGTTGAACTTCTCTGGGCGCAGCGGCAGAGAGTACAGAGTGAGGCTGACACGTCTGACGTGACCTTTTGCCCCAGCCCCACCCGGCTCCCCCACATTCTATCACTGGGGCCTCCTGCAGGTTGAGTCTGGGAGCCAGCAGGGCTCCTCCCCACCTGTGTGTTTTGCACCTGTTGTGCCCACCCCAGGCACTCACCATCCCGGATTCAGAGGGTAAGTCACAGCTGAGCGCTAAGTGTTTGCTTCTTAGTTGGGAAGGCCCTGCCCTTGCTGGCTGCATGGGACCCCACAAGGAGGAGAACAGCAAGGGTGCCCAGCCTAGCCTTACACCTCTGCTGCTCCCCGTCCCCCCACTCTGGGGGCCTCCTGCCCTCCCTAGATCCCTGCGGCTCAGTGCCAACCCTTGGAAGGGCTCCAGCCTTGCTCAGACATACCCAGGGAGATGTCCCGGCTGTCAGCTAGGCCACCACACAGGGACAGCTCTATCATGTCTACCGTGTCCAGAGTGGGTTCTGGCTCCTGTTCTGGGTTGGGGTCTCCTAGGTGCTTCTGGCTGTTGGGCGCACTCCACCGTCTGGGCCCCAGTCCACAGTCACTGGGAGCAGAGGACCAACAATGATATGAATATAACAAGGCTGGGAGGAGGGGCCCACCCCTCTCAGGCCCTTGGGAGCCAGACCCTGGCCCCACGGACCCTAATTCCAAGACACCCTGGCACCCAGAACCCAAGTACCTCCGGGGGAAGTATAGGGCTGCATTCTCAGAATCCAGAGAGGGCAGGTCATCCAGATAGATGTCACTGGGGCCCAGGTGCTGGCTTCTCTTCATGGAGCCTGAGGGCAGAGGGGACACCTGTAGTGCCAACATGTGCTTAGTAGCATGGGCAGTAGGCGTCCCCTTGTCTGTGAACACCCTAAAGCAGCGCTGTCTGATAGAACTTTTTGGGATGATAGACACGTCCCCTGTCTGTCCAGTACTGCTGGCCACATGCCATATTGCTGAAAATGTGGTATGATGGAGAAATGCAATTTTATATGTTATTTAATTTCAACTAATTTTAACCAAGTTTTCCATAGCCATATTTAGCCAGCAGCTACTGATTTGGACAGTGAGTCCTAGTACCTTCCCACACTCTTAGGATAAACCCCAGCTCCGACGCCAGGAATGATCCAGCATCTGCTCATCTTGCTGGCTTCCTCCCCCAACCCCGCCTTGCTCAAGACACACCAGCTGCCTCCCTTCCTAGACATACAACCTTCCTCCCACTTCATGGCCCTGACACATGCTCTTCCTTCTACCCAGAATTCTCTTCCCTTGATCCTCACTTGGCTGGGACTTTATCATCGTTCGCATCTCAGCTCGCGCATCCCCCACTCAGAGAGGCCTTCCCCGTCCATATGATTTAAGTAGCCTCCGTCCCCACCAGTGATTCTGTCCTGTGTCACCCGTGACGTGCTCTTCCCTGTTTATGCATGCCTTCATCTCTCTCCCTTGCTCGACTGCGAGCCCGTGAGGCCTGGTGACATGCATGGTGCCAGGCACACAGTAGGTGATCAAAACATGCTTGAAATGCCAGAGTCCACCCAGTGGGTAACATGAGGCCAGGGAAAACCCTGGGAGGGTCCAACCATCACTCACCTTTCCTCCCAGCAGAAACTGGGTCCTCCAGGCTGGCCCAGCTCCATGATTTTGAAGGAAGAGGCAGGCCTGCCTCCCTGCGGCTCGGAGTCTTGGTTTCTTTGGTCTCAGGAATGGGGAGAGGGGAACCCAACAGAGCGGGAGGCTCCCCATCAGTAGGAGGAAGGCCAGCAGCAGTCCCTGCTGGCAGGATAAGGGGTCCCGAAGGATCCACGCCAGACACAGAAGCGGAGGGGGTGCTGGGCTTCCCCTGAAGAGGAGAGGCTGCCCCGGCACTGCCATCAGCCACCTTCGAGGACTCGGGCCACTCGGCTTTGGCCACCTTCAGTCAGACAAGTGAGAGGATGGGGGTGAGCCAGTGCAGGTCCTGCCTCCTACACCCCACAACCCCTTGGGGGTCCACATCTCAGGTGTCTGCAGAAGACCACAGAGGCCCTGAAAGGCAGGGCTGGGAGGCCCACACAGAAACACCTCACTCACCTTCGGCAGCCTCCCCCAGGCCCACTGTATATGGGACTCAGCTCGCGGAGGGCTGGGCTCGGGGGTCCGCAGCTCCAGCTCTGAGTCACTCTTAGGGGATGTCAGCCCACCTGGCAGGAGGCTGCAGGAAGCAAGGACTTAGAGACCCTCAAGCCAACCTATCGCCCACCACTGCCCAATGCCCCCAGCCTGGGGGGAAAGAAAATATTTGTAATACATATTTATGCCTGTGTTGGATCCAGAAAATATAAATATACGAAGGACTCCTACAAACCAACAATAATGAGGCAGGCTAGTTTAAAAAAAAAAAAAAGAGCAAAGACTTGAATAAACACTTGGCAAAGGAGACATAGAAATGGCTGGTAAACATGTTAAACATGTTCTATGTTACTATTCATCAGGAAAACGTAAATAGAAACCTCTCTGAAATCTTGGACTTGAGTCCTGCCTATGGGCCACCTAGATTCTCACCTGGCCTGGGGACCCCACTCGCCATCAGAGTAGGGGTAGATGTCTTTGGCTTGCGGTGAGGACTCCCCTTCTGACTGGACGCTGCTGGGGGGGCTGCAGGGAAATAGACGGTCACCGATAAGTCAGGGCACCCCAGGCAGGGCACGGGGCGGTCAGGGGCTTGGGGAGGTAAAGCCCAGAGAAATCAAGGACCTTGCCCAGGGTCACACAGCATCAGCAGAAGTGGTGCTTGGGCCCTGGTTGGCATCCCCACAACCTTGGCCCCCTTGCCTGGTGGGCACACACCCTGGGGGTTCTGGCCTTGGCTTTTCCAGCAGGGACAGCTCACTCTCAGCGCCCGTCTCCAGCTCCTCGGAACTAGAATTGGCTGCCACCGTGTCCTCCTTCCGCCTAGGTTTCCTCCTGCGAAGCTTCTTCTTCCGCCCCGTGGAGGGCACCTCCTCAGGGAGAGCCTCAGGCTCACTGGCTGTGCTCCGCTGGGAGTCTGAGGGGAACCCAGACAGGGCCCCACAAGGGATGGGTGATGTGCAGAGACGGGGAGGCACGTGTTCCTGTGGAAGACACCAGGGGCTTATAGCCTGGGTGGGGGGCACCATCACCACCCAATCGTTCTGAGCCCTGCAGGGGTCCCAGAGCCCAGGTGTGAGCTCCTTTGGGGGCCCAGGATACAGGCACAGAGGCTGGCCAGGGACAGCAGCAGCATGGCCTTGCAGCTGCCACTGGCATCCTCGTTCCCTCACAGAGATGAAGCAGCCCCAGTCCTAGGGCTGCATGTACCCCGGGCAGGTCACAGCTGCCCGAGGTGCTACACGAACCACACTGTCCAAGCCGAACCCTGGGCCTTGGCTACTCATCTCCTCTGCCCACACCTGCTTTCCCTTTACCACTCAGCCAGACATCACCTCCTCCAGGAAGCTTGCCCTAACTATCCCCAGCCCCAGTTCCAACCCCCTTCACTGCCATGACCATATAATTTCATCATCTGCTGTGTATATGTCTGTCTCCCAGGCTCACCTGGAGGCGGGGGTGACCCTTCCCTCATCTGAGTCCACTGCACAGTGTCTTGCATACAATAGGGGCCCACTTAAAGTCTGTGAAACTCAAAGTGTTTAAACACCTCTGCTGCCTTGTGTTGGGTTTTGCCTCCATTAGGAAACACCCTTCTCCTCATCCCTGACCCTCACCCTTCCGTGTTCTAACTGCACTGAGCCAGCACCAGATCCAGAACAATCCACCTCATGCTTTCCAGCCTCCCCCCTCCCTGACCCCCCAGCCATTCAGCAGCACTCTCCTCCTTTTCAGGCCACCCAGGGGCCCAGCTCCAGTGTCTTCTTCTGAGAAACCTTCCCTCATCGGCTTTTGGTGCCCTCCTCCCAATTCTACCCAGGCTCCAACAGCGTGTTGGGAGTGCCAGCCCTAGCCCATCCCCCCACTTCAGACTTGCTGCCAGGGTGTTCCCAAGGGTGGGTGGGTGGGTGACAGGGCCCAAGGTCCTACCCAGGGGATGGCAGGGGGGAGCAGATGCCCCAAGGCACTTACATCATCACTCTCCAGCTCCTGGACGAAGAAGGCCTCCCCGCTGTCCCCCAGCTTCATGTGCAAGTCCACAGGCTCCCCATTGATCTCCATGTCTACCTGCAATGGGTTGAGGGGGCACAGAGTCCCCGCCGTTGCCTCTCACCTCACAGTCTAGTCTGCTGGCTTCCCTGCCCCCCACCCCCAGCCCCTGGTGTGCCCGGCTGCTCCCCACCCTCAGGGGCTCTGCTCAGATTTCCCTTTGCAGAGAGCCTTCACTGAGTTCTGTACACACACATCCACCTCCCCATTCTCTGGGCTTTTTAAAAAGATTTTATTTCTTTATTTGAAAGAGAGAGCATGAACAGGAGGAAGGGGCAGAGGGAGAGGGAGAAGCAGGCTCCTTGCTGAGCAGGGAGCCTGATGCAGGACTCGATCCCAGGACCCTGGGATCATGATCTGAGCTGAAGGCAGGCAGTTAACCGACTGAGCCACCCAGGCAGCCGCTCTGGGCTTTCTTGCATGTGCCACTGTCTCAGTATTCTTGTGTCTGCCTTAGTTTCTGTTCTTCTCTGTGCCACACCCCATCAGAACAAGACATGACCCATCCTGTCACAGCTGTGTCCCCTACCCCAGAGTGCCTGCTGACTACATAAACAAGGGTACGAATGACCATTTCCTAGGCACTGAATGGAGAGTTTTATTTGGACTCTCCCATTTAACTTCCAGCAACACTGTGTGGTGGCTCCTACCACTACCCCCACTTTATAGACGAGGAAACTGAGACCCTGGGGGTGTTAAGTAATATACTGGGAGGCGGCCAAGTGTGGCTGTGAGCCAAAAAGTCCGAGTCCACAGCCCCAGCTCTTCACCACCTAGCTATACGGTCCCCTACAAGCTTACACTTCCCTGTTAGGATTCTAGCAAGTTCCCAGTGGCCTCAATGTGAAAGGGATTTGGACCCACCGAACCTCTTTTCATATTTCAGACCTCAGTGCTAACAAAAAGCTGTCGTGTTCACCTGGGCCCAGAGAAGACAGCGCAGCTTTTCGAAGGGAGAGAAACTAACCTTTTGGGGGCCACCCACATCCCTGGTCCTGTGACGGTGTTATCAGCTCCTATCACATTCTCCCAGATTACCCCTCCAGCACCAGGTAGATGAGAGTGTGTCCACTTGCACAGGTAAAGAGACTAACCAAGGACAAACAGGTAAGGTCTCAGTAATCTGGAGCCAGGCTGGACGCCCCGGGACCAGGGACGGCCCCACTGTGCCCCTCCCAGGGGGAATGGGAGCCCTCTAGGACCAAAACCCCCACACCAACCCAAAACTTGCCAAGAGCGTGCACAAGAATGGAAGCTTGTCCAGAGGACAGATCCCCACCTGAGGGAGGTCTTGGTCCCCTCCAGGGACCGCAGTGACTGCCTGGGCTTTAAGAGCCCACCGCAGCGGGCCTGGCTGGGCAGCACTCACCACCTTCTCCCGAGACCGCAGGACGCCCAGCTTGCCGAAGCGCACGTGGAAGGGCGAGCAGCGGAAGGAGCCGTCCGCCTGCTGCACCACCAGCACATCGATGCCACCGCTCAGGGTGGCCGGGTTCAGGCCTCGGTATAGGTCCTTCATGGTCCCAAACACCGTCTCTGCCAGCTGCCCCACGTAGTTCATGGCTGGTGCTGCCAAAGGGAGGGGGTGCTGGGACGAAGGCCGGGCCCAGCTCCCTCAGTGGGGGGGCTCCGCAGCCTGACGGCCCACCCCCAGGTCCCCAGGCTTACAGCGTGTGGCCCTGGGAGCGCCTTTGCAGACGGGCAGCGGCTACGGGATGGGAGATGCGCCGCAGGTGTGGGTTCTAGCCCCTGCTCGTCCGCCGGCCTACTGTGGGGCCCCGGGCAGCTGCCGTCCTTCTGCAGGTGCCGATCTCCACATCTGTCGAATGAGAGCACCAGGTAAGGTGATCTGGGGCGCCCCGCGTCTCTCAATGCCATGAGTAATGATAATGACCATGGTGTTCAGTGGCAGGGCTCATTGCATCTTCACAACAACCGGCGAGGCTGGCCAGGCAGGTGTCATTATTACTGTTTACAGACAAGCCAGCTGAGGCTGAGACGGAATGATTTGCCCGGGACCACAACTCCTAAGGAGAGGAGCCAGGATCCAAACCCTGGCCTGTGTAGCTGCAGACCCATCAGTGTGAACCACTGGGTTGGCCCAACCATGGGAACAGGAGGAGGTCAGCACCCTTCCCTGATGCGATGAGGGGCAGCCACATGATATATTAGGCCCAGGGCTCTGTTGGGTAATGGGTGACAGCCCTAAAGGCTGATCTCTTCCCAGAAAGTAGGGAGGAGAGAGTCTCAGTTCTTCCATCTGGGAAATGGAAGATTTAATCTGGCTTGCTGCTTCCTGGTCTTAGGAGTCGGAAGGGGCCTGCTGTGCCATCATGGCTGATCTGTGGAGAACCAGGGGTGATGTATCCCAGGTACCTAAGGCTCTGCCGAGCTCTATTCCTGGGGTCAGATGTTTGAGGGAGGGCATCTCCTATAGCTGGGAGTAGAGTGACCTCCCAGTTTATGGCCCCAAATACCAAACTCCTTCCAGTTTCCTGGAACAGGCGGGAATTCAATCCATGGTCCACAGTGTCTCCACTGACTCCAGAGTCTCTAGGCCATAGTTCTCAGGCCTGACCCCGACTTCTGAGACCTTGACTCAGCTGGCCAGGCCCTGAGACCCACATTCAGGCCTTGGGCTGGCCCCTAACCCCATCAAAGCTGCCCCTCCTTCCCCCAGCCAGACCGGTCTCTCCAGCTTTCCCACACTAGGCAGAGCTGGGTAAGCCAGAAGCAGAAGGCTGTAGCAGCCATGGAGAAGAGCCAGGGCCATAATGAGAGCTGCTTCCACGCTGGCACGCTGCCCGCCCCACCAGTGTCAGCTCTTTGCCCCTTCCCTGCTGGCCAGGCCAATGGCCTACTGCCCATCTGGCTGCCAGGATCCAGGCCATTCCACCTCCACAGGGCACTCCCATCTCTCAGACCCTGCATCAGAACCCCTGGAGGACCACCTGCCATGCAAGACCACTCCTCAAAGAAGTTAAGTGACTTATCCACAGGCTATAGATGGATGGGGAGGAGGGGAGAGTGATGACTTGTATCCTGGTTTCCTGACCCCATATCATGGTTCCTTTTACTCCATAGTTCCCAAACCACACCACAGTTGTCTGTAGGGAGAGCAGCCACTCCAGCCCACCTCTGCACAACCCTGCAGTGCCTTCAAAACGTGGCCTGTGGCCCAGCAGTGTCGGCATCACCTGGGGGCTTGTTTGAAACGCAGAGCTTCACAAACAATTAGAACTGCTAAAATGAAAACTTGGGATACAATGAAGCTTATTGGACCCTGAAACTATCACTCAAATTCAATAAATATTTTTACCTGCAAAGCACCAGCTATGTGCTAGGTTAAAAATTTCCACTTTGGTCCCTCCCTACCACACCCAATTCTGTGAATAAAGGTCTAGGAAGATAGACGGGGACACATGATGGGCAGGGCTCTAGATCACTGTGCCCAGGAAAAGCAGAGAGGACTCCAGAAGTTTCCAGGAATAAAGGAGCAAGCATGAGAGGGACAGACCAGGAGTAGGGGCAAAGGTCTGCCCAAGTGGAGGCTCAGATCTGAGCTATCTGCCCTGCTGAGGGCCAAAGAACTGGGTTCGGGGGGTGGGTAGTGACAGGCTTGGCTTGACCTAGTACAGAGTTTCTCAGCTTCAGCATCATTGCCGTTTGGGGCTGGATAATCTTTTGCTTTGGGGGGACTGCATTCCTGGTCTCCACCCACTGATACCAGTATTACACTTCCTCCAGTTGTGACAACCAAATTGTCTCCAAACATTGTCAGATGTCCCCTGGGGAACAAAATTGCTCCTGGTACAGAGCCACTGAGGTAGTAGGGCTGAATGGCAGAGATGACACCATCTCTGGGGGGCACCGGGTCCTACTCTGATCCACTCGTGGGGCATCCTCAGGCAAGTCATGTGCTAGCCTCAGTTTCTCCTTTATGAAACAAGGCCCCAATTTCTCAAACCCTCCTCAGCCTAGAATTCCTTCCTCCTCCTGCTCCTCCGACATGGGATGGCCTGCACATCGGCCTGTTCAGTATTTGGGGAGATTCCTGTGAGCTAAGTCCTGGGCTCCCCTCTTCTATCTGCACCCATCTCTGAAGGCATCTGCTCTCCCCCAGGACCCAGCTCTGCTTCTTCGGTCTTCTCCAGAAAGGAGCTCTATTTGGCTCCCTTATACCAACCTTCCCTCCAAACTAACATGTTTAAAATCAAACACTTCATCTCTCCCCCAGGGACCCAGACCAGCTGAATTCCTCTCAGGCCCCGTGGGATCCCTCCCTCCCAAGTCATCTGAATTTCCTGCTCTTCATGCTGTCCTAGGTCAAGGTGTTACTACCAGATGCCCAGATCCTGGATGGCAACAGGACACTGTGGCTAAGATACCAGACTGTCTGGGTTCTAATTCCCTCCCTGAAACTTACGCTATGACCTTGGGCAAGTCACTTCACCTCTCTGAGCTTTGGTTTCAGCCTCTGAAATGGGGATAGGGGACACGTGAGTAATTAACGAGATAATTAATGCAAAGCAGTGGCACAGAATAAATGTCCATATGTGTCACCTATGAACAGCAGCATCTTTTTTTGGCATTGTGACAGCCCCAGTCACCCAGGCTGGTCCTGAGGGCACCACAGGTCAGGCTGCAATGCACTCCCCCTGCCCACTGTTGAGAGGTTAGGTTTCTTTAAGTATCATTTGAGGCCCTGCACGATGGTGGCCCACTGTTGGCAAAGTGAGCACGTGGACTCTGGGGAGGACTCACAGGGTGCCCAAGCCTCAGAGCCCACTTTGGGAACACCCATAGGCCTCCTAGGCCAGCACACAGCTCCACCACAGGGCAGCTAGAACAAGTTGCCCAGGGCCTGAGCTCTCAGCCTCTCTGGGCTCCCAGATTCGGGGAAGGGTGAAGGTATAGCTCATCACCTGCGACCAGAAGCAGGAAGACAACCATTCCTACAGCCCTGGAAGGGGAAAGCTCCACCCTGGCTCCCCAACAGTCTTCACAGCGACTATGTCTGACTCACCCCTTCTCTGCAGGGCGGGCAAGGGTCAGACCCTATTTTGCAACACAGGATACTCAGTACCAGAAAGGGTGGGTGACCTCCCCAAGGTCACAAAGCCTGGCTGGGGTGAAGCTGGGCCAGCCTCCCCGGAGAGGTTTTGGCATCTCCTCTCCTGATCCCATATTTTGGATGTCCGTGGTCCCGCAGCGGCTGGGCCAGGGAGAAGGGTAAAGGGAGACCGCCCCCCCCCCCCCCTCCAGCTGCCTTCGGATGCGCAGGGATGGGCTCAGGCCCGCGGACAGGAAGAAGCGTGGGTCAGATGGCAGGACAGACGGGCGGGGCGGGCGGCGGGAGGGGTGCCTCCTCCCAGGCCGGGGCTAACCCTACCTGGGGAGCTGCCCACTGGACCTCCGGGTCCCGGAGCCGCCGCCTGAGTGCACGGGATCGGCGCCAAGCGTCCCCGGCCCCGCGCTCAGGGGCAGCTTCCGTCTCCTCTAGGGGCGGGTGAGGCCCCGGCTCCGCCCCTCCCACGAGCCGAGGCGGGTGTCTGCAGGCCCCAATCCGCCCGGGCTCCACCCCCCGGGAAGACCCCGCCTCCTCCCCTCCCCACGCCCCAGGGCGCCCTTTCACCCAGACGGGCGGGGCGGGGCGGGGCGGGGCGGGGCGGGGCGGGGCCGGCCTCCAGGCCCCACCCCGGCCCCGCCCCGCGCCCTGGAGCTGCGGGATGCGCGGTCCCGCTGGCCCGCACCTGTCCGCCTGCCAGGAGCAGCAGAAAAGCCGGGATTTTCGAATCGGGCCGACTTAGGCCGCCCTGGCTTTGGTTCCAGTTCGCTGCGTGACCTTGGGTAAGTTTCCCCCAATCTGAGCCTGTTTTCTGCTTTGGCAAAGGGGATAGCCACCTTGTAGGATTTTTGAGATCACAGGAAACGACTTTGTGGGCCACCTGGCGCTCACACGTCCCCTCCTCAGGGGCAAACTTTCCCTGACCGTCCCCCCTCCCTCCTCTAAACCCCGTAGACTGGACAGGAGCCTGGAGTCATGTGGACTCACGCAGTCCACAGTTGGGATTTCATATTTGCTTGACTCTTTGATTATTGTGTGTCTCCTCATTTGAAGCTGAGCTTTGTGAAAGTAGGTCGCGTTCATCCTTACACCCGAGCGCCCAGTTCAGTGCCTGACATACAGCAGGCGCTCAATAAGTGCCCCGTCCTTCATTGCATCCATCTGACCCACGGGTGGAGCGACGGCGCCCTCAATACTGCCACCGGCCAGCAGAGGGCAGGCGGTGACCAGCCTTTTTGCCCAGCTGGCCCTCCTGGCAGCCAGCAGGCGCCGCGGGCGGGGGACAGGTGAGCCCAGGTGCGCTCACGTTTGAAAAATCGGTGGGCGCGCGAGCCACGAGCGAGGAGCCGGGCTAGGGCACGGCATTTCCTTCGGATCTGTGGCTCACGAGGCCTGTCCTGGATCAGAGACCCTTCTGGCAACCTATGTGGATGTAGGACTCCTGCGAAGAGGATTCGCTGAGAAGCATCAGGAGGTGAGGGAGTTTGCTGTGAAGGGGGAGGGCTCCAAGGTAAAGTTTGGGGGGTGGGGAGGACAATTGTAAAGAGCCAGGCTTAGAGGGTCCTATGCGGAGGGGAGTGACAGGTGGCCGCTATTGTTCCATGAGCCAAGATGCCAGCACATGGGCGTAGTGATTGGCCTCAGTGGGCCTCACTGTAGCAAAAGCCATTGAGTGTCAGTCCTAAACCCAGGCTGTGCTTGGTGCTTGGCTGGTATCTAGGAAGGGCCCTGCTGGGAGCGGAACCATCTCAAGGTGGCCTGAGGGCAGCGTCACCCAAACATCTCTGTGGAAGCATTATATATATCCACGATATTCAACCGTGAAAACACAGGAATTCCTCAAGGGAGCCTGGGAGGAATGGAGAGGTTGGAGGGATGGCTACACCTGCCGCAGTCACCGTACCTCTTTGAAACTCAATTTCCTGAGCTGCAAAACGGAGATAACCCCTACCTTGCCAGATCGTATTGTGAGGATTAAAGCAGGACGAACTACAGCAGTAGTTTTCAACCTTGGCCGTGCGCTGAAATCACCGTTCCCCGGGGCAAATATTGATATCTAGGGTACTGGGATCACCTGGAAAATCTGCAGGTGATTGCAGTGTGCAGCCAAGGCTGAGAATTACTAAGCTAAATAAAAAGCTGGATACAGCACAGGGCACACACTAGGCGTTCAGTAATGTTTATCACATTGTTAAAAAAAAATGGAACACATATTGTTTTCATTGTTCCTCATGAGAGAAAAAAAAAAGTTGATATAAAGTTTGCTGCAGAAATTGGATTTCCGACGGGCTTGTTTCCGGAACTATGAATCATCTGGGATTTGGTGATTATGGGGGTGGGGGAGACAGAGGCAGCCTCTGGTAGTAGGACTTATCCCAATGACCAAATGAGCTGAAGGAGGCAGGGACCCCCCTGTTCTAGCTTGCGGTTTATATAACCATTTCCAAGGCATCTTGTGAACATGCAAACAGTCTGGCTACTTGCATTGATCATTTCTGGGGTTAAGAACAGAGGTTATTTTCTCCCCTCTCTGGGTACACTCACCAGATGGGCCTATGCCATTGACAACTGTTTGTTTCTTGAGTGACCCCACAAGTGCAGGTGGCACCTCCTTCTTTTTGGCCTTTATTAACCTTATGTGCTTCATTAAATTACAGACCTAATGATTATTTACTGTGCCTCACTATTTTTTGCTGGGCAAACCTGACATAAAGTGGGAGGACCTGCTCACCAGGCCTGCAGCTGTGACCACTTGTCTTGGCAGCAAGACTGGGCCCTGGAGCAGCTCCTCAGTCACTCCTGATGGCCTAGTTGAAAGAGAGAAGCAAGGCAGAGGACCCTGTGTCTGGCTCCCTCTAGTATGGAGGCTTGGGGCCAGGGAGCGGGGTCAGGACCGTTGATGTCTGGCTAGGATTATCAGATTTAGCAAAAATAAATAAATAAATGACACCCAATTAAATTTGAAGTTCAGATAAATAACAAAAGTTGTGTTTTTTATTTTTTTTTTTTTTTTAGTGTAAGTATGTCCCATGCAATTTGGGATATATTTATACTAAAAAAAATTCATTATCTGTACTTCAAATTTAACTGGATAGCCTTTTTATTTGCTAAATCCCAGGTCTCTACGACTGACCAAGAGCCAAGGAAAACCTAGCACAGTTAATTTGCTACTGCGCCTCCTGCTCATTGTTGCCACATTGAGATTCCACCTGTCACTGCTCTGCTCCAGAACTGTGCGTGGCTCCCATCTGCTTCCACAGCACAACCTGGACTCCCTGGCTGCTGCGCTAGGCCTTGTTCTCCAGCCAACCCAGCTGACCTGCCTGGGCCCTTACCCATCTCTATGGCTCATGTTTTCCCTCATGGCATGTGTCCCTCCCAATAGCAACTGCAAACACTTATCGAGTACCTACTGGGTGCAGGCACCATGCTTAATTCTTCATCTGCATAATCTCATTTGATTCTCTCAAACCTTCACATGGCAGGGACAGAAGTTATCATTTTACTGATGAAGCAACTGATGCACACAGTGATTCTTAAAATGTGGTTCCTGTGTCAGCAGCAGCAGCACCTGGCGACTTCTTATAAATGCAAACTCTGAGGCCCTACTCCACCCCTTACGAATCAGAAACTCTGAGGGTGCGGCCCAGCCATCTCGATTTTGATAAGACAGCACCCCCACCAGTGTTACTGATGCACACTCGACTTTGAGACCTGCTGCTCAAAGAAGGGGTGAAGAGGTGAAGCAACTGCTGGAGTTTGTCACCAGGCAGATGGTCTAAAGGATGGCAGACGATCACTAGGCAGGGTGTTTATGATCTCACTGAGCGCCATACCCAGGCCAAGCACTGGGAATGCTGCAGTGACCCCACAGTCTTGGGGTGGGTGGGGAAAAGGGAAAGGTCAGATAGTCGGGGAATTGCCACATAAGATGACCAGGCTTAGGTGGGCCAAGCCCAGGAGCCTATAGCAAGATAGAAGGGGTCAAGGCTTTCCCAAGTACATACCCAAGCTTGAAAAATAAGTTGTAACTAGTTAGATGAAGAAGGGTGGGAATGATGTTTCAGGTGTAGGGACTATATGGTACAAAGGCCCTGCAGAGCTACCTGGGGGTAGTTCAGTCTTGAAGATGAAGGTGAGAAGAGTTGGGAGCCAGGGGGTAAGGTGGGGTGTGGGGTGAGGATCCTCTGCCCTCAGCAAAGGAAAAAGCTTTAATGGGTATTGAGAAAAGCCCTCAGCTTCCAGGTGGATTAGGCACTTGGGAAGATGGGGGTGGAGGGTAGAGATGCAAGGGGTGCCTGGCATTCCCCCCGCCCCTAGATTCAGGGTGCTTCGACATCCAAGGCGTCTGCTGAGGCTCAACCCCCAATCGCAGCAGAGGGCAGGTGCTCAGTTCCAAGACCTGCATCGCGGAGCCCAAGGCCCAAGGAGCTCCCCTTCCGGGACTGAGAGGCTGGACTGGGGAAGCGGGTCGTCACGGCCCCGCCCTCTGCGCCCCCACCCCCCGCCCCCCTGCTTCCGACCCGCCCCCTGCCTCTGCTCCGCCCTCCACCCCTGGCTGGAGAAAGCCGGGCTCTGGGGTACTGGCCTGGGTTGCTTTTGCCTCCCATGTTCCCTGTTCCTGCTGATGTGGCAAAGGCCACGGGGCTACTGGGCCTCTTCTCCCAGCTTCTCACGGACAGGCCCTGGTGGATGTGGTCAGGGATTCCCGGGCTGGAGCGCAGGACGCTTCCACAGCTCTCCCCTCCGCCTGCCAACCGAGCCTTTGTTGCCAGCCTGGGACTGCCCCGGCCCGGCCAGGTTGCCTGGCAGTGTGGACTGACGCTGGGCAGTTCCCGATTCCAACTGTCCTTCCCGGAAAAACGTCAGTTTGGCTGAACCTTAGAAACCCTTCGCAATTTCTAGCCTAGGGAAGAATACTGAAAGATCATTAACCACTGTGTGAAGTGGAGCTTTCTCTGTGTCTAAAATCTGTGCAGGACTTGCCAGCTGCCCCACGGGCTTGGCCTTCAGCAAGGGGACCTCCTGTTCTTTTTATTTGTGTATACCTTCTGCCCCCACCCACCATCTGGCAACCAGGACCGTGTTTCATTATGCTTTGCAACTCAAGAAGGGTCTAGCGTGGTGTCCTCCACTTAAATCTTCAAAAATATTATTTAGGGAAGATCAATTTCTGTTGGGCTCTAAATTATAGATAGATACACAAGGGCAGTGTAAGTGGGTGGAAGTGGTGAGTAAAGCCTTAGATGCTAGGGAGAGAAAGTGAATGCAAGATGACCCATCTGGCCTTGAATGTTGGGCAAAACCATGGGCATCAAAGAGCCACGGATGGTTGTTAAGCATGAGAGCAACAACACTGCTGGTCATTGTACTAGATCTTTTGGAATGCTGTTGTACTGTCCTGCTCACATTGTTCTTTCTACCTAGAAAGTTCTCCCCCTACCCCGTATCTATATAGTCAATGCCACCCCATTTTTTTGGATCCTAGCTCCATAGCTACTTACTGCCTCAGGGAAACCTTCAATGGCAGAGAGACTCTAAGGTGACCCCCTGTATCCTCATCTCCTGGTGGTCATGCCTTTGTGTAATGCCTTCCTTTTGAGTATGAGTGGGGCCTGTGACTTGCTTTTTTATTTTTATTTTTTTAATTTATTTTTTATTGGTGTTCAATTTGCCAACATATAGAATAACACCCAGTGCTCATCCCATCAAGTGCCCCCCTCAGCTGTGACTTGCTTTTGACCAATAGACTACGGCAAACGTGAGGGGACATCACTCCCTTAACTATGTTATATAAGAGCCTTGCTATCGGGGCACCTGCGTGGCTTAGTGGTTGAGAGTTGGCCTTTGGCTCTAGGTCATGATCCCAGGGCCCTGGATCAAGTCCCGCATTAGGCTCCCCACAGGGAGCCTGCTTCTGCCCTCTGCCTATGTCTCTGCCCCTCTCTGTATGTCTCTCATGAATAAATAAATAAAATCTTTTTTAAAAAAAAGTCTTGCTAGCAGACTAGCTCTGGAGACTCTCCTTGCCAACTTGATGAAGTAAACAGCCATGTTGAGAAAGCTCACATGGCAGGGAGCTATGGGTGTTCTCTAGGACCAATGGCAGCCTCCTGCTGACAGCCAGCAAGAAGTTAGAGTTCTCAGTCCTGCAGGAAATGAATCCTGCCAACAACCTAAGGGAGCTGGAGCCCCTAAGTGAGAATGTAGTCCTGCCATCACCTTGATTGCAGCCTTAGGAGTCCCTGGACAGAAGACTCAGCAAAGCCACGCCCAGACTCCTAACTCAGAAACTGAGATAATAAATATATGTTGTTCAAGGTCTCTAAGTTGGCAGTGACTTGCTATGGAGCACTAACTAACTAATACACCTTCTGGTTAGGTTAACTCATTGAAGCAGGCTCTCGTAGCATCAAATGCCTTTTGTTTTTAATTTGCTTTTTCATCATCCTCTTTTATGTGACAATTTATTTTTTTAAATTTATTTATATATGCCATTTGATGAATGGTATATCTTCAAGAGGGCACTTTGGCCCATCACTTTGCCCCCAGAGTCTCTCCTGATGCCTGACATATGGAAGACCTACAGGAAGTGTTGCATGTGTTAGTGAGTCAATGCTCTTGTTTAATCTTTACTACAATATGGCTAAGTGGGAACCGTTGTTACATATAAAGGAAAGAAACCAGTTATTAACATATGCTTAAAAGTATAGTGAACAAAATCTATCTTATACCTACAAATTTTGGTTTATACATGCCACCATACCGTAATTTTTAGTATGACTACAGAATGCTTTGGGAGCTGGGCGTAGATTGCATGGTAGGACATCCTTCATGGAGGATGTTCTAGAAAGCATAAACATCCAAAAATACTTTAGGTCTCCTTTGGTTTTCTCAAAGACTTAACTCTTACTTAAATCATTCTTTGGATGATTCTTTGGAAACTCCTACTGTGTCACTATCTTTTTTCTGACCTGACACAGACAGGCCCTCATTTGCCAGTGCTTTGCGTGATTCTGTTTGCCAACATCATGCTCACTGACTTCATAAATTCTACATCTTTGGCAAGATTTGCAGTTTCATTTTGTACTCCATTTGTGCTGTACTCCCAGAGGTCAAAGTCCTCTGACTGCGGGATGCTATTAAACCCAAAATCCATTCTGTTTGGATCTCTGCTCTGAAGCCTCCCATAGCTCCTAATCTTATACCTCCCACCACCACCCTCCTCGTTCACCACCCCCCCACAGCTGCCACATTCACCTCCTCACAGATCTACAAGCACACCAGGCACACACACCCCCATTTTGCCCGCAGTTCCCAGAGTACCCTTTCCTCAAACACCTTCCTGGCTCATTCTGTCACCTACCTCAAGATTACTCAGGTATCTCCTTTCTACCCTGACCACTCCCATCCACCTTTCTTGTTCTAATCTTTTCCAGTGAAAAAGGTGAACCACCTTTTTTATGTTCTATATATTTTACTTTTTAAAAATATTTGGTATTTATCTCCCCCTTTCCCCAGCATATTCGAGAATGTAGGCTCCATGAGGACAAGACTTGTCTTCATAATTATATTCTAAGAATGCTGTCTGGCACATAGTAGGTCTCCAGTAAAGGTTAGTGGGTGACCGTCCTCATCTTTGATGGGCTTGCCTCTAGCTCAAAGTCTCCATCCCCTGCTGCTGGCCCAGCTCCTTCTGGCCTGTCTCTCCAGTCCTCCGGCCCCCGCCTGGGTGATAGGACTTGTCACGGGCATCTGCCTGATCCGGAGGGACTTCCTGGGGTGCCAGAGTGTTGACTTCGCTGTGTCCCTGCCATGTCTCCAGCAGGTGTGAAATACTAAATTCCTGTTTTTGTTTTGTTTAAGGGCAAGAGGATTAGGGAGGAAGGAGAGAATGAGGGAAGCAACAGTGGAGAGCATTGGAGAGAGGACCGTCACAGGTTTTCTTGGGGTCCCCACCCAGCCAGCTTTCCAAGCAGCTCAGAGGAGCAGCTGGCAGCGGGTGAGGTCTGTGTGCCACATATCCTGAGCTGAGTGCCACGTGGCAGAAGCAGCCCCGTTGAGTCATGGGACACATAGCCACACTACTTTGTAGAGTTTGGTGTGTGGAGTATTTTTGTTTTTTACAGCCCAGCTGTCTGTGTAATGACTTCCTTCCCTCGGCCTTGTTCACGGAGGTGTCCCTGAGCGACCAGCTGAGTCACCACATTCCTTGCAGCTTAAAACACTGGCCCCAGTACCAAGGCCCGGTTCCTTCGTGAAGATGGGACCTTTCAAGGCAGCTATGGAGTGCCCAGAAAGACAAGCTATAGAATTCCCATTTCGAACCCACACCCTTCCCCCAAAACATGATTAAAAACCAAGTAAAAATGGAGAGAAATTCTATCTGCTGTGCATGAGGGAATGACCACAGCCGTGTGTCACGGCCTGAAGAATTATTTGTCAGCGACCATGAAGTAGATACCAAATGAGGGAGGGAGGGAGGGAGGGATGAGGAACCGACGTTCATGCAGCGTGAAGAGTTACAAACCCAAGTGAAGACTAGGAACTCTCCGTGCCCGGCTGGCAGGAATAGAAACTTGCTTAGCCCTTCTATAAAATAAGCAGATAGTTGTCAGTAATATTAAGGATGCATGGGGCACAGAGGTTAGCAATTTCATTCTTTGTAAAATATTTTGAAAGTTTGCTCAGATACACATAAGACAAGAAGGAGGTTATTTAGAATAGCATTATTCATGGCATGGGAAGTGCTAAAGGAAGGAGCTAGTAAACCGTGGTGGATGCCTACCTTTGGAATTCCACACAGCTCTGAGAGGTAATGAAATAGGTGTAAATACCGCAGCATCAATGGGATTTATAGTGCTTAGTGGGGAGAGCAGTCCAAGAGCTTGAAAGAATAACACTTCTCATTTTATTGAGGTGTGACTGATGTACAGTAAACCACACATATTTAAAATGTGTGGTCTAAGCTTTGACATATGTAATTACCCATGAAACCACCACCACGATCAAGATAATGAATATATCCATCACCTATAAGTAAGAAGTAGCGCTACATGGGTTCAAATGGGCAGATGTCTAACATCTGTTAAGTTGTTTTTTTTTTTTTTTAAAGATTTCATTTATTTGAGAAAGCGCACAGAGAGGGAGAAGCAGACTCCCCACTGAACAGGGAGCCTCCCCATGTGGGGCTTGATTCCAGGACCCCGAGATCACAACCTGAGCCAAAGGCAGACGCTCAAACAACTGAGCCACCCAAGCGCCCGTGTGTGTGTAATAGAATCCCATAGTTATAATAGTAAAAAATGTTTCGATATCCTGAAAAAGAAAATCTGGAAGGACACACACAAAACAAAATTATACTTGTTGTTGGGAATCTTATGAAAACTGCCTGGCCCTATTTGGCTAGTGCACCTTGCATTTCAGAATTGCCCACACCTCTTGTCCCACTTTGTGGTTTCTAGGTCTCTGGTGAAGGTTTAATATGCTGGAAATTCATTATTATGGTCTCTTAACTTTGAGTGACTTTATTAAAATATTACTGAGGTCATCATAATGAACCCCAACATAAAGGGTGCCTGGCTCTTGTTCTCCACCCCCATATTGGACAGCTGCGTCAATAACTTCCTTCAGCTCACCCCCAGAACCATTTTCTCTATCATCTCTCTAGCCTGGAGATATTTCAGCAGGAGGGGGTTGTGGCTGGGAACAAAAGAGTGATTCCCCAAATCGTTTGTAAATCCATTTTTTTAGTAATATTTACACCTGAGGTGGGGCTTGTGCTCACAATTGTGAGATCGAGTCGCATGCTCCACTGACTGGGCCAGCCAGGTACCCTGCAAATCCATCTTCTATTACTATTCTTCACATATAAGTACAGGACGGGTGAAGATTGTGGGGGCAGGGAGCATGTTGAATTTTGTCTGGCTATGCGTTTTATATAAAAGCACTCATTAATGTGCATGTTCTTTTGTATCTGGCTGTTTCCACTCCACGTTGTTTATAAGAGTCCTTCTCCCACTTTGTTGTGTGCAGGTGTGGTTAATATTTTGTGCAGTATAAAGCATTCCATTGAATGAAAATACTAGTTTATCCCATCTACCAATTGACATGCCAGCTCTTTCCAACTTGGGACTATTGTAAATAATGCTGCTGTGAACTTTCTTGTACACGTCTACTTGCTCTACCTGGGCATGCATTTCTCATGTATATATTTTAAGCAGAATTGCTGGGTTATAGGTATTCCTATGCTTAACTTAAAAAAAAAGCCAAACTGTTTCCCAAAATTATTATACAAACACACTCTTCCTGATAATATATGAGAGTTCCCCTTGTGCATTAACCAACAGTTCTCACCAGCAACTGGTATTATCAGACTTTGTACTTTAGCCATCTGGTGGGTTTGCAATAGGTGTTCTCTCCAGTTCATTTCCCTGATTACTGATGAAGCTAAACACCTTTCATACATTAATTGACCATTTGGATTTTCTTTGTGTGGAGCCAAGACCCTGTTCTTGCCCATTTTCCCATTGCTCTGTATTTTTCATTATTTGTAGTAGTTTTTTTGGTATATTCTGGATATAAATCCTTTGCCAGATATGTACATTGTTTTTTTTTTTTTAAAGATTATTTATTTATTTATTCATAGAGACACAGCTAGAGAGAGAGAGAGGCAGAGACACAAGCAGAGGGAGGAGCAGGCTCCATGCAGGGAGCCTGATGTGGGACTCGATTCCGGGTCTCCAGGATCACGCCCTGGGCTGCAGGCGGCGCTAAACCGCTGCGCCACCGGGGCTGCCCAGATATGTACATTGTTAATCTTTCTTCCCTTTGGCTAATGAAGTTTCTTGATGAACAGAAGTTCTTAACTGTAAAGAAGTCCAATTTATCAGTCTCTCACTTGTGGTTAGTGCTTTTTCTGTCTAATTTAAGAAAATTTTTCCTCCCTTGATGTCATAAAGATGTTGTATGTTATCTTCTAAAGACTTATTGGTTTACCTTTCATATTTTAGTCCATAATATAGCAGAAATTGGGTTTTGAGTAGGGTGTACAATGGGATTTCCAATGTCATTTTTCCCATATGGGAATTCAATTGACTCAACACTATTTATTCAAAAGATCATTTCTCCATACTGTTTTGCAATGCTATCTCTAACATTAATCTGTTTGATGGGCGGGGGTCTCTCTTCTGTTCATTGGTTTTTGTCTACTCTTATGCCAACACCAGTCTGTCTTAATTATTAGAGCTTTATTATAAGTTTTGTTAGCTGTTAGAATAAGTCCTCTCCAACTTATATTTCTTCAAGAGTACTTTAGCTGTTCTTGGCCTTCTTCGGTTTCATATAAATTTTATGTTAGAATGATCTTGTTAAATGCCATGTAAAAATCAACTGGGATTGCTTTGAATCTATAGACCATGTGAAGAGAATGACAGCTTTACAGTATTGAGTCTTCCAATCTATTAAGATGCTATCTCTCTCCATTATTCACTTATTTATGGTCTATTAAAATTTATAGGCCTTCTTCATGGTTTTCTCCATAGAGATCATACATATCTTTTGTTAGATCCATTTATAGGTACTTTGTATTTTTTTGCTACTTCAAAACTATTTTGACTATTTTTTAGAAAAACAATTTTCTGACATTTGCTGGAATACAGAAGTAAGGTTGACTTTGATAAGTTGATTTTGCAACCTGGAAAAGGGCCTTCAATCAGAACCTAACCATAGTGTCACCCTGATGTCAGACTGCCAGCCTCCAAAATGGGGGAAAATAATTCCATTGTTTATAAACTACTCTTTGTGATGTTTTTTGTTACAAGCAGCCAACTGACAGCAGCCAACTGAGATAATTTATTGGTTCTTAAAGTTTATTTGAGACTCCTAGGGTTTTCCACCTACACAAAAATGTCATCTTTTAAGAAAGACAGTTTTACTTTTTTCTTTCCTATCTTTATGACTTTTTTCTTTTTTCTTGCCTTATTGCCCTGGCTAGGATATCTTGTAAAATGTTGATGGGAGGTGGTGATAATTGAATATTCTTGCTCTGTTCCTGATCTGAAAGGAAAATGCTCTCTATTTTACCATTAAGAATGATGTTGGCTCTAGCTTTTTCCCCTGTATCTCCTATATCAGATTGAGGAAATTGTCTTCCATCTTTAGGTTATTAAGAGTTTTTGCTGTGGATAAGTGCTGAATTTTGTCAAATGCTTTTTTAGCATCTATTCAGATAATCAAGTTATTTTTCCCTTTTATTCTGTTAATGTGGTTGGTTGATTTTTAAATGTTAAACTAATTTGCATTCCTGAGATAACCTCCATTGGTTATGACTTATCCTTTTAATTTGTTGCTGTATTTGATTTGCTGACATTTTGTTTAGGATTGTTGTATTGTTGGTTATGAGAGATAGTCTATATTTTTTCTTGTCATGTTCTTGCCAGGTTTTGGTGGTACAATTATGTTGACCTTATAAAATACTTTGGGAGTGTTCCCTCTATTTTCTGAGAGAATTTGTATAAGTTTGTATAAATTAGGTATTCTTATTTAAAATCTTAGCTAGAATATTTTTACTTTTATCTTTTAGCCTATATGTCTTCATATTAAAATGTCATAAATATCATATAGAATCTTGTATTTTGTTTAAATTTTCCCTGTTGATCTTTCTCTTTTTGTTACAATCTTGAGCCCACTTATATTTAACATAATTACAGATATGGCTACAAACCATTTACATCTGTAATCCTGTTGCTTCTTTTTGTCCTACCTGGGTTTTGTTCCCATTTTCCTTTTTTTTTTTTTTTTTTCTTTCTTCTCTTGGATCAGCCAAGTATTTTTTATTATTCTATTTTATCTTACCCTTTAGATTTTTCAACATTGTGGTAAAATAAACACAACATTTGCCATCATAACTATTTCTAAGTGTACAAGTTCACTAGTCTTAAGTACATTCACATGTTTGTGCAACCAGTTTCCAGAACTGTTTTCATCTTGCAACACTGAAAACTTAAAAAATGTTACTAAACAATAATTTCCTATTCATCTGTCCTTTCAGTCCCTGGCAATCATCATTCTGCTGTTTCTATAGAGTTAACTATTCCAGGTACTTCATATAAATGGAGTCATACAGCATTTGTTCTTTTGTGACTGGCTTATTTCACATAGCATTATGTCCTCAAGGGTCATCTATATTGTAGCATGTGTTAGAATTTTCTCCCCTCCTTTTTTTTTTTTTTTTTTTTTTGAGAAAGTGTGTGTGCACGTGCATGCACACGGTGGGGGGTGGGGAGGGGAAGAGGGAGAGGAAGACAGAGAGGATCTTAAGCACACTCCATGCCCAGCACAGAGCCCAATATGGGGCTCCCTTTCATACCCCTGATATCATGACCTGAGCCCAAAGCAAGAGTTGGTGCTTAACCAACTAAGCCATTTAGGCACCCTGAGAATTTTCTCCCTTTTTAAGCCTGAATAATATTCTTTTTTTTTTTTTTTTTAAGATTGATTTATTTGAAAGAGAGACAAAGAGTATGTGTGAGCATGTGTGTGAGTGGGTGGGGGGCAGAGGGAGAGGGAGAAGGAGAGAAGCAGACTTCCTGTTGAGCATATAGCCCAAAATGCCACTGGATCTCACAACCCTGAAATCATCACCTGAGCCAAAATCAAGAGCTGGCTGCTTAACGGCCTGAGCCACTCAGGTACTTCAAGGCTGAATAGTAGTCTATTGTGTGTATATACCACATTTTGTTTTTCCATTCATCCATCAATAGACATTTGGGTTGCTTCCACCTTTTGGCTATTGTGAATGTACTGCTATGAATAAGGGTATACAGATGTGGGTTTGAATTTCTGCTTTCAGTTCTTTTGGATCTATACCTAGAAGTAGAACTTCTGGATCATATGGTAGTTCTATGTTTAATTTTTTTGAGGAACCATCATACTGTTTTCCACAGCAGCTGCACTATTTTATATTCCCACAAATAACACACAAGTGTTCCAATTTCTTTGCAACTACTCCAACATCTGTTTTTTTCTTTCTTTTCTTTTTTGGATAATAACCATCCTAATGATTGTGAAGTGGTATCTCATGATTTTTATTTGTCTAAGCTTGGCTTTTTATCTCCATGAATGCAGTGTGTTTGGCTGTTTTTGTCTTTGATAATTTCCTGTTTTTGGAGTCATCATGAGTCTGTTTCTTTGTTGTTTTACTTATTTCCTCTTGTGGTATCTTGTCGTCTTATAGGCCTGGCTGTATTTGTGCATTAGGCATTGCAGTGCATTTAACAAATTGTTGTAAAAACTATTTTTAAGGTTAGAATGATGTGAACTTCTTCCAAAGAGATTTTCTTTAAAAATATATTTGATTGATTGATTGAGAGAGCATGAGCAGGAGGGACAGAAGGGAGAGGGAGAGAGAAAAATCAGAAGCAGATTCTGCTCTAAGTGCAGAGCCTGACATGGGGTTTGATCTCATGACCCTGAGGTCTTGACCTGAGCCAAAATCAAGAGTCAGTCGCTTAACAGACTGAGCCACCCAGGTGCCCCCCCAAGAGATTTTTCCCCCCAGGCTCTAGGAGCACTAATAGTTTAGTTTCCTTTTGCTCTGTATTCAGAGTTTGACATTATCTAGTCCACTCAGATGACTTGAAACCATCTGTGAAATGGATGGAACACTTCTAATTCACATCTTCTCTTAAGTTAAAGCTCTTTAGGATCCTAGATTACAGCAAAGTGTCAAGAATCTTGTTGGCTCAGGGCTTGAATGTCACACTGAAGAATCTGGAGAAGGGATGGGCAGTTGCTGGTCAATCTGCTTCGTCGGGGGGGCGGGGGGGGGGAAGCATATTGCATCTTAGTTCTGTGGTCCAGTGTAGGGAAAATGAGGAAGGAATGCTGAGCCCGACTGGGCTAGGGATACAGAACCAGTCAGAGAGATGGTCTGTCCTCACTGAGGTGGTATAAGGCAAGGGGTCTACCATGTGGAGTATAGCAGGAGAAAAGCCATGACTGCAGAGAAGCTACAGGTCATAGTTCACCTGTGCCAGAAACAGGTTCTCTTCTCTGGTTCTGGGCAACCTTTTTGGCCAGTGATCCTTCCAAGCTAGCCAATGACCACTTGTGTAGTCTTGGCTGAGCTTAAACACCCTAAACAGCTTCATGAGTGTTCTCTCTGGGTCTATTCTGAGCCCTCCATTTTGGTCTTCACCCAGCATATTGTCCCTACTCACATCACTTCAGTAAAGCCTCATTGCTCTTAGGATATGACTTAAATTATTACCATGACCTTCAAGGCTGTACATGATCTGGCCACCTCTCCAGCCTTATCTCCTCCAATTATCTGTCTCATTGTACATTTTTGCTCTTCTTTGATTAAACCACGATGTATCTGTGATGACCCCAGGGCCTATGCATGTGCTGTTCCCTCTATAGGGAGTATTCTTTTTTCCCCTATTTGTCTAGTGTTATGGACTAAATGTACGTATTCACCCAAAATGTGTGGCTGTATTTGGAATATGACAGTAATTAAGATTAAATGAGGTCATAAGGGTAGGACCCTGATCCAATAGAATTAGTGTCCTTGTAAGAAGAGACACACCAGAGAGCTTACTTTCCCTCTTTTCCTGTGCACAAATACCGAGGAAAGGTCATATGAGGACATAGCAAGAAAGCAGCCATCTGCAAGCCAGGAAGATAGTTCTCACCAAAAACCAAATTGGCTGGGACTTTGATGTTGGACTTCCAGCCTCAAGAACTGTGAGAAAATTTATTTCTGTTGTTTAAACCACCTGGTCTATGGTATTTTGCTATGGTAGCCCGAGCAGACTAATACATCTAATTTAACCCCTATTTTTCTCTTTAGATTTCACACCAACTATTTCCCTAAATATTCTTGAGCCAAAACCTCCTATTAGTGGATCTCATGGTACCATGCCCTGTGTGAGATTTATGTTTTTGATTATTTGACCAATGCCTGCCTTACTTTTTTTTTTTTTTTAAGATTTTATTTATTTATTCGTGAGAGACAGAGCGAGAGAGAGAAGCGGAGACACAGGCAGAAGGAGAAGCAGGCTCCATGCAGGGAGCCTGACGCGGGACTCAATCCCAGGTCTCCACGATCCCACGCTGGGCCGAAAGCAGGCGCTAAACTGCTGAACCACCCAGGCTGCCCAGTCTGCTTTACTTACCAGACTGTAAGCTACATGAAGGTCTCTGGTTTATTCAGGACTGTGTACTTGGGACCTAATATGGGGCCAGGTGGATAGTAGGTGCACAATACACTTTTTTGGGGGAAAAAGTGGGGACAGGCAATGCCTTGAGCTGAGCTGCTGGACATTCAAACTCATCACTGGTCCAGCAGAAACTGTATACTTTTATTTAAAGATTTTATTCATGAGAGAGAGAGAGAGAGAGAGAGAGAGAGAGAGAAGCAGAGACACAGGCAGAGGGAGAAGCAGGCTCCATGCAAGGAGCCCGATGTGGGATTGGATCCTGGATCCCAGGATCACGCCCTGAGCTGAAGGCAAATGCTCAACTGCTGAGCCACCCAGGCATCCCGAAATTGTATATTTATAATCAAGATGTGACAATAGGCCTCAGGATCCTGCCCATCATGTCTGGCTCAGGTCCTGGGCTGGGCCGGACCAGCTGAACCCCAGTTATAGAGGCAGGCAGAAGACTGGCTCTGCAATCAGGACTCACCATTGTATTTTTCTTACAGTGTTCTCTTGAGGAAGTCATAACTTTATAAATACTCTTATACACACAATTTTACTCCCTCCACCCACTCCCACAAACCAGTTCCTTCTTAATCTCAGAAACTTGTGAAACACTGGCCCACTCAGGATGCAGAAACTACATCACTAATTTGAACAAAGAACATTGAATATGCAGAATTACTAACTAATGAAAGGTGGTTAGTGATCAACAGGGTCAAAAGAGAGCTCCAAAGAATATAGACATAGTAATTGTAGATAGCACCTACTATCTCTAGGGCCAAGACAATGTGCCCAAGGAGAGAATACATTTGCAAGTGCCTCTCTGTCAACCCCAAGGTAAGATTTGGGCCTTGTTGGAGAGAGCAGGAATTCAGCCCAATGGACGGTAGAGAAGTTTGATGGATGACCATAGGCAATAGGTCAAAGCTGGCCATCCAGGTAGCAGAAAAGCTTACTGGAGGGTGAGTGCCACTGGGTCTCCCATAGATCACTGGCAACCATGTGCTATAGGAGCCAGAAGAGCAGAGTGGAATCTGGAAGGTTCTGATTCAGGAAGCCCCTTATGCTTCTATGTTTTTGTATTTCTCCAACATTCTCTACTGACAAAGCCTAACCTTGTGCCACTGGCAAAAGGGAAATGTTTGCAGAATTCAGCTCCGGTATCACAGGGCAAGCCAAAGAAGGGTGGCTTTAGAGCCGAGAGGCAATAAGTTAGTACAACTGGATTCAGAACCTTTCTTTAAAAAATTGACTGGACATCCTTTTTAACCTTTGAGTCCTTTTATAATGCATCACATAGCATGTTAATAGTATCATGGAGCATCTCATTCAATTGTTATAGGTACATCAGGGGTTTAAGTAAGTTACTCAAGTTCACATAGCAAGTGAGGAAGACAGGATTTAAGCCCAGGAGTTTCAAATTTAAATCCTACTTACATACTGCATTAAACTGACTCCTGGATTCTTCCACTCCAGACTTTATAAATGCACATAAAGCTTCATGGAAAGTGATAGAACTCTATGAAATGAACTATGTGCTGTTAAGTTTGGGGGTCTGTTCGCTATCCTGGTTCTATAGGATTCTTCTCTTTTGAATCCTTGGTTCTCAGCTTGTTACTGTTCCTTTTCTGTGCTCTGCCTGCATTGTGATACCTTGTTCTAGAAAAGAAGCTGGCATATAAATCACAGAATTTTCAGCTTCTCTTCCTGTGATTGTTCAAAGTTCAGAGATCTTCCCCCTTGTGATTCTATAGTGCTGGCTACTGCTCAGAGCTGTGCAGTGAATAAGATAGAATAGCCATAGATGGAGTGCTTTTGGTTTCGAGTACTAGAAAACCTAACTCAAATTAGAATCAATAATACAGGGAATTTATTGATTTACCTGACTTTACTGGTTCAGGTAAGCCTTGATTAGCACCCCAACTCTGTTTCTTTTTATTCTACTTTTCCCTATTCCATGTGTCAGCTTCATCTTTAGGCTGGCTCTCTTCATGGTTGTAAAATAGTTGCCAGTATCAAATGGTTTCTCACTGACATCCAAAGACACAGGATTTTATTCAATTATTGTGATGAGGCAAATATTGGATACTGATAGATGTAGATCTGGGTAATAGGTCTATTCCTGAAGCACAGGAATACAGTACAAAGTAGATGAGATTAATTCACACTTAGCACAGACTCCACACTCACATGTGGGAAATGGGGTCTATTCCCACCCAAACTGCCTCAGTATTGTACAATGGGCAGTGGGATACACTGGATGTTAGAAGGTACATCTGTAGGGCTAGGCTAGGTTTTACTGTGGTAGCAAACAAACCCCAATCTTATACAGCAAGGTTTATTTCTTGCTCACACTACATGTGTACTATGAGTCTCCTGAGGTGGGGGCGGGGGAGGACACACTATTTATTGTCATCTCCTTTTAGGACCCAGAATAATGGAGCTATCACCATCTTCTGTATTGTCTATTGTTCCTGAGGGGGAGTATACAAAATTGCCCACTAGATCTTAAACTTTAGGCCTACATCTATTCCCACATTATTGACCCAAGCAAGTGGCATGGCCACTCCTGACTCCAAGCTGTGAGGAAGTACAATCCTATCATGTGCGTGGGAAACACACCAGAAATATTTGGTGGCGAGCATTAAATGTCCACTACCACAGGGAGCCATCAGAATACCCACAACAGAGGGCTTATGGAGGACTACCCCAGTACTCACATTCTGTGTGACTGTCAAATATCTCCCAGGTGTTTTGCCATTCAGTGGAATTCATGGTTCTGCGAGTAACTTCTATTAAAATATCTCAACTCAACATCATTCCCGTGTGTGTGTGTGTGTGTGTGTGTGTGTGTGTGTGGTCTTGATCCACAGGGGCTGGTTCCTGGTAAGCTACATGACCTGTAAGCTGGCCATGATTATTCTGAGGGAGGCAGGGAGGGGAGGCACCTGAGATAAGTTGGGTCAATAAGAGCCTCTTCTCTGAGATTTGGGGATTAGGAATTTTTAGTCTCTGTAGTTGGATTGTATCATGTACTTGGGAGTAGTTGGTAGACCTATCCTTCCACTGTATTACCTGGAAGGAGAGAAAACAAGTTTGTGGGGAGAGTCTTACTGGCACCCCTTGCTCTGCTTCCAACCCATCCAGAAGTCTATCTGGATTCTTGTTGGCCTGAGAGACCCATCCCTTTGACCCCTAAAAAGCCCTAAGATAAATTCTCCCTTATTTTTCTTTAACTGCCCTCAGGGGTTACTGGTGCTCATAGCCAGCAGACTCTTACTGATACATGCTCTTTGCCTCTAGACCCTGACACAAAAAAAGGGGTCACAGGTGTAGTCTATTCCAGTAAAATAGAAATCAGGTGGCAATTTTAGTGCATCAGCTATACTTCTGGCAGTTTCTTTCCTGCTTGAGAAAACTCATCAGAATGAGTGAAGTTTAGGTGATATTATTATAGGGATCACCTGGAATCTGCTTCGGTTATTTTTTTTTTAAAGATTTTATTTATTTATTCATGAGAGACACAGAGAGAGAGGCAGAGACACAGGCAGAGGGAGAAGCAGGCTCCATGGAGGGAGCCCTGACGTGGGACTCGATCTCAGGTCTCCAGGATCACACCCCAGGCTGCAGGCAGCACTAAACCGCTGCGCCACCAGGGCTGCCCTTCAATTATTTTTTTAAAGGAAAATAATTTGTCTCCTTGAGTAAATATTAAGTGCATGCTGTTTGCTCTGCCTGGAGTCCTCTCCTCATCAACTCTTTAGACTCAACTCGTGTCGGCTCCTGTGGGAAGACTTTCTACACACTCCTATATCGTATTAATTATGTCCTCCTTTCTACTTCCCAAAGCAGGTAGTGCATTCATGTAGTGTTACATACATATTTTCTTCCAGAAGTACTTCTTTGCATGTCTGTCTCATTTGAAATTCTGAGTTCCTTGGTGGTTGGGAGAATGCCTTGTTTACCTTCACATCCCACAGTACCTAGATTGGAGTAGGCGCTCAAAAAGCTTGCTGAGTAAATGAAGTTAAATTTGAGCAACATATTCCATATATACTGTTATTAATTCAATAAATATATCCTGAGTCTCTAACAGTGTCAGGCCATGTTCCAGATACTGCAGATGAGCAACACAAGTCCTTGCCCTCAGAACATTACGGATGATATTCAGGTCATAAGGGCTATAAGGATAAGTAGAGCAGGATGAGGGGAGAGAGGATAATGGGAGTGGTGGGACTTGATATTTTAGTAGAATGGTCTGGGTAAGTCTGAGGAGGTGACTTCTGAAAATTTTGAAATTTGGAGTAAGGGACACATGCCTTTCAGTACCCTGGGGTTTGAAACATCAAATGCACAGTCTTGCGGGAGGAGTGAGCCTGCATGTTCTAGAAGCAGAAAGGAGGCTAGTGTGGCTGGAATGGGGTGAAGGGATAGAGTACAAGGAGACACAGTTAAAGAAGGGGAGGAGTGTTGGGGAGGGGTCGCAAGAGGCTCTTTGAGATCCTTGACAAAAAGATTTTGATTTTTGCTCTGAGATGGGAAGGAATTGGAGTAAGCTTTACAGAAGGGGGGGAGGGAGATGTTTTGCCTTGAATTTTAACAGAATTCCTCTGGCTTCTTGAGAACAAGCTCTCCGAGAGCAGGGTGGAATCAGAGGACAAGTAGAATCTGTTCACTGCCATATTCCAGGAAAAAGATGATGAGGGCTCAAATGAGGATATTTTTAAAAATTTATTTATTCATGAGAGAGACAGACTGAGAGAGAGGGTCAGAGACACAGGTAGAGGGAGAAGCAGGCTGCCTGTAGGGAGCCGGAAGCGGGACCAGATCCTGGATCCTGCATCCTGGGATAACGACCTGAGCCAAAGGCAGGCACTCAACCATTGAGCCACCTAAGCATCCCTCAAATGAGGGTATTTTAAAGGTATTTGTTATTGAATTACATGTCGAATATGAGGATAGGAAAAGAGAAGTTGAGGATGACTTCAAGGTTTGGCTGGAGCCTCTAGAAGGATGGAATTGACGTTGATGAGGTGGAGAAGACTGAAAGGGACAAATTGAGGAGCAAGTTCTAGAGTTTGGCTTTGGACATGTCAAGTGTGACATATTGTGCCCACTCTCTTTTATTTATATATACATATATAAAATGTTTTCACTATTTTTCAGAGTCTGAAGGTTAAAATTCAACCTGAAGTTAAAGTCAGCTTTATTTGTTGAACACCAGGCACTGTGCAGAAAGCTTCATGGGTGCTGTCATTCAAATCTTTCAATCGGTTCTACTGGCTTAATTACTAATATTTTCATTGCTCTTTTATGGATTAAAGATTAAATGGCATGTCCAAAGTCACTCAGCCAAGGATTAATCTGTCAATATAATGCAGATCCGGGATGCCAAGGGATGTCAGGCTGCAGAGCTCTTGCTGTTTATTAATCACTGGATTCTAAAGGTAGGGATCACTTTCTGAGCATATATGCCATAGACATGGGCTCCATGACAACACAGGACCCTGGGACGTGTGACCCCCCCCAAAAAAAAAAATTCAGAAAAGGGCCCACCGCCATCCCAGGTGTTACACGTGACACAATGGAAGCTGTGAAGAAAGAACAGCATTAGTGTACCTTCAGAGTCTGATGCTTACAAGTTCTCAAATACCTGAGGATTTTTTTTAAAAAGGTTTTATTTATTTATTCATGAGAAACACAGAGAAGAGAGAGAGGGAGAAGTGGGCTCCCTGCGGGGAGCCTGATGCAGGACTCGATCCCACGGCCCCGGGATCACGACCTGGGCCAAAGGAAGATGCTCAACCGCCGAGCCACCAGGCATCCCTCAAGTACCTGAAGATTTCATCTTAAAAAGCCATCAGAAGTTGCTGATGTTTAGAAATAGCAGGGATTAAAAACTGCAGTGGAGCAATTCGGTTGGACGAGAGAAGAGCCAACCCTCGGGCGATGCTTGTTGGGCAACACCACAGGGAGAGGGGCCAGGCAAGGGACCAGGATCCCTGCCCTGCCTGCATCCTTTCCAAAGGGTAGCCGTGGGTGACCTTCCTTAGGTGGGCCTCCAGGAGGGCCAGGATACGGAGCACAAAAGCCGGGGCCCCTGGAGCCGCGGCCCCGCCCCCTCCGGCTTCCACGCGGGGAGACGCGGGACGGCGCCTGCGCATGCGCCGGGCGAGGTCCGCTCTCCGCGACGTCAGGGGGCTCGCGCCCGCGTGAGGCCCCGCCCCCCGGGCGGCAGCGGCGACCTGGGCGGGGGGCCCCGGGCCCCGCCCCCAGCCGAGCCGAGCGGGGCCGAGCCGAGCGGGGCCGAGCCGCGCCGAGCGGCCCCGAGCGCGGCCGAGCCGAGCCGAGCCGAGCGGCCCGGAGTCGGTTGGTGCAGCTGCGTCCCCGCCGCCCAGCAGTCCGCGGCTCCGGCGCCGCCGCCGCCGCCGCCGCCTCCGCCTCCTCCGCGGGGCCCGCGCCGCCCGCCCGCCCGCCCGCCGGGAGGGAGGGAGGGAGGCCCGGCCGCGGGCGCCGCCGCCGCCGCCGCTGCCAGGTGAGCGCCCGCCGCGGCCCGCCGGCCCCGCGCGCCCCCGCCGTGTCAGTCCCCGTGTGCGTGCGTGTGTGTCCCCCCGCCCGCCAGCCCCCGCGTGCGCCAGCCCCCGCCCGCCCCTCCCGCGCGCTGCCCCGTCTCTCTGTCAGCCGCCAGCGCCCCCTTGCGCGCAGGCCCCGCCCCTTCCCCCCGAAGCCCCGCCCCCGCCCATCTGTCAGCGCCCCCCCCCCCCCCCCGCCGCTGCCCCGGGGCTCGCCGTGGACCCTGCGGGCCGGGAGGGCGGGGATGCCCGCGGCGCCCCTCCTCGGCCCCGCTCCCCGGGCAGCGTCCGTCCGCGAGGAGGCAGCGGAGCCGGGACTGCAGCCTCGCTCGGGGCGCCCCGGGCCCCCCGGAGGCCGGCCGCGCCGAGGGAGCGGAGCTTGGGGTTTCCATCCCGAGGAGCCCGTCGGAAGTGCTCGTGCAGCGGGTGGGATGGGGAGCCTCGGTGGGAAGCGTTAGGCAGCCCGAGTCCCTCCGAGTCGCGCGGCTTGCATTTCTGAGCAGTGATTGCGCTGGGCTGGTGCCCCGGGAGAGGCTGCTGCGGGGAGGGGCGGGGAGGGGAGGTGGACGGGGACGAGGACGGGGACGGGGAGCACGGACGGCAGCCTCCTTTCTGTTTTTATCTGTGTCATGTGGGCACGTAGTATTTATTCACGAGACCCTATGCATCTTGGGCTTGCAGAGAGGCGTCGGTCGCGCCGCGTGTGAATGCTCCTGTAGGTTGTTGTCTCGACGTTCTTTATTTGTAGCAAACTTAGCATCGCGGTATTTCAAAACTAAGAGAAAAAATGCGTCCCCAAACACTTGGTATCCTGCCGGGTAGTTCTCAACCACGGGGAAAGAGCCAAAAGCGCACTTCATTAGCTGGAACAACTTATTCGGGCTTAATTCGTTTCTAAGAGACATACAGTGGAAAAATCCAGAAGCGGCAAAGTAGTATCAAAAAAGAGTCTTAGGAAATTAATGAAAGGGCCCTTCTATTGCCGCCCTGGAAAGATGGTATCAAAGTTGCTGTGGAGGACACAGCTACTATGTAATGATAAACATATTAACCAAGTTGGTTTTGTGACCTTGATACGTTGAGCAGCGCTTGATTTGCACAGTGCTGCTTTAATAGGCAAACACGGCATGGGAGTGGGGTAACTTTGGGAGAAAATGTTCCCCGCGTCTTGTTTTGTTTTCATATTTAAGATTTTCAACTAGGGCAGTCTCCTGGTAGGAGTGTTGTTTAGTTTAGACATAACATTTAAAAAAAAAATCACAAAAGTAATTCATGTTTAAAGCAGAAAGCTAGAAAAACAAAGAAAGGCTTGAGGGGGAAAAAAAAAACCACCCATAATTCCACAAATGATAGGGAACCACAATTAGGTATTTATCCTCTTATTCTTTTTTTTATCCTTTTAATCTCTTGTTCTTATGCATAAGTATTTTTTTCTTACAGAAATGCTACCATACTAGGAGATTGTTTTATTATATACTTTTTTCCCCAATTTATAAGTGGATTATATAGAATCTTATAGATTATGTATGCCTCGTACATAAAGGCATGAGAGGAGGATGATGGATGTAGGGATTCAGTGGTGATTATACATAATTCTTTGCTTAATCTGATTTGCAACTTGAAATGGCTCTGTAGCCCGAGGTATTGTCTCCTCTTCTATAGATGTATAGTTACCCTATTTATTACTCATAAAACTTGTGTATGAGTAAGAACTTATCTTTGTGATACTTTTAAAAAATAAATTGGATCCTCTGCTTAGAGCGATATAATAGCTTCTCGTCTTAAAGTAAAATCTGAATTCCTTGCCACGGCTGACTAGGCTGCCTCCCTGTCCTCACTTCCAGTTTTGCCAAACAGATATCTTTGCTATTCTTTAAAAAACTTTTAAACATATGCTAGCCTCCATGCCTTTGCATTTGCTGTTCCCTCTGCCTAGAGCTCTGTTCCCTGGATATCGTGGTTCTTGCCTCAGATGTAACCTTATCAGGTTTTTCTTGACCCCTTTGTGTAAAATACACCCACTCCCTTCTCCTCCTTAACTTTTTCTTCATAGCACTGACTCTCCTACTGATGAGTACATATTTATTTGTTGATTTATGTCTCTTCTCCCTCATTAACACAGAAGTGTGGCTTTTTTCACTGATGTGTCCTCAGGGCTCAGAAAAATCACCTGACACGTTATAGGTGCTTAGTATTTGTTGAATGAATGAGTGAATGAATGCTCATTATCCGTCGTTCCTGTGACCTTCCTGTAGCCTCCTAGGCTTTTTAGATAGGGCTGTCATGAAGTGAGATAACAACCCTTTAAAAGTCAAGATAGTCCTCTCCTTTACCTATCTGAGAAGAATTTTACAAGTGAGGCTTATAATCTTAAAAAGAATTGTAGTCTTGGGCAGCCCCGGTGGCTTAGCGGTTTTGGGCCACCTTCAGCCCAGGGCCTGATCCTGGAGATCCAGGATCAAGTCCCACATCGGGCTGCCTGCATGGAGCCTGTTTCTCCCTCTGCCTGTGTCTCTGCCTCTCTGTCTCTGTCTTTCTCTCTGTGTCTCTAATAAATAAATAAATAAAATCTTAAAAAAAAAAAAAAAGAATTGTAGTCTTGATTTAACTTGAACAATCGAGGGAAGAAACATTTTTGGCAAATGTTACTGGCTTTCTTTTTTATGCCTTATCCCTTGTGTCACATTGGAAATCTTTGAAAAGTATAAAGTATCCCAGTTATGTTTACAGCTGTGATTTCAATTTGGTAGTTCTTAGTGATAGTATAAGCCTCAAGAGCATAGTGAGTTTTTTTGTGTCAACAGATACCCAGAGATATAATTACAGCCTTAATGTGTTTTCATTTGAGGAGTAGCTGTTATATTTACTTATTTTCCTGGCAATTCTATCCTTTTCAACTCTTTGCTTATCAGTTTTTGGATGGCTTCACAGGTATGCTTAGGTTTTTTTTTTTTTTTTAACATTTTAAAGTAAATCCTTGATCTCTTGAGCATTTTACATCTCTCATGTGACTCTTGAACCATTTGAAAGTACCAGTTTCATCTTTCAGGATGAAATGATATCTGTAGTGAAATGTATAATTGCATTTTCATTATAAGGATGGGAAAAATTGTATCTTGGGGCAGAATTTTTACAGAAAAGCTATAATGTGAGTGTAAGATTTTTTAAAAAGCTTGAATTTCAAGTAGACTACTTTTTAATGAGTTTTTGAAAAAAAATCCTTGTTTTTTGCTCATAAGGAAAAGGATTCTTTGTACACAATCCAAACAGAGACCTTCCAAACCATTTTTTCTTATGCCTCAAATATACAAGAACTTGGGGGGAAAATCGTAAATGAAAATTTTCTTTTTTTTTTTAAGATTTTTATTTTTTTGACAGAACAAGCATAAGCAGGGGGAACCGCAGGCAGAGGGAGAGGGAGAAACAGTGTCCTTGCAGAGCAGGGAGCCCGATGCAGGGCTCAATCCCAGGACCCTGGGATCATGACCTGAGCTGAAGGCAGATGCTTAACTGACTGAGCCACCCAGGTGCCCTGAAAATTTTCTTTTAAAGGCCTAAAGGGAATGCATTAAGATTTTATTTTTATTTGTTCCATAGGCATTTATTGAGCATGTAATTGGGGCAGTTCTATGTGTTTTTGCACAGGCTACATGGCCATGATGACCATGTGCACTTTCAGATTATCAGCCTGATTTCTTATTATTTCTTCTCTTTTGTCACTTGGCTACCTCCTTTCTATCATCATATTCTCTCCCTACCTGATCTCATCTATTCTCAGGACTTTAATACCCTTTGGGTGCTAACTTCTTTCCTTGATTAGACCTCCTTCTCCACCACTCTCTGGTTCTAGTTTTGCATTTTTACCCACTGCCTTCCTGCTGTCTCTTCTTGCTGCCCCACCATGATCTCAAACTCCAGAATGTCTCCTCTCAAACTTCCGGATTTATATTCCTCATTCCTGACTCCTGTCTTCCCTCTCTCCCAGCTTTCTCTACCCTCTGCCTTTCCTGTGTCCTTATTGTCCTCTCATTGCTTAAGCCAAACACCTGAAAATTGTCTTTCAGTCCATCAGGACAGCATGTTGGCCTAGGCTCCAGAATACCTCAAACCCTCCCTTCCCTCTGTCCTCCTAATCCAGCTGTGAGAATAGCCTGCCTATACCTGGCCTCCCAGCTTCCGCTCTTGCCTCCTTTTAACCACTGTCCCCATTGCGGCCAGAATGGATGCTACTAAAAAGCCAACCAGATCACGTCACCCCCTCGCAGTGGCTTCCTACGGCACTGGGACCCACACCACACTTCTTAATCTGAGGTGCTCGGCCTCTGTCTCTCCAGCCTCTGCTCCTTGCTCAACTGTTCTTCTGTCAGGTAGGAACTGACAATGTGCCAGTTCTCCTCCTCTTCTGTACAGGCTCTTCTCTTTGCCTGGCACCCGCCCCTTCTCATAGAAAGATCCTTCTCAAGCATTTGCTCTCAGCTAAAATGTCCCTTTTCAGAGGGTCTTTTCCCGATCACCCCTCCCACAGTTGCCTCCTCCCTGATGTCCCCTCCTAGTGTGTGTGCGTTTCCTGCCTAGTGTTTCACCACAATTCCAAGTATCTCATTTATGCGTTGCCTTTATCATCTACTCTCCCAGGAGACTGCAAGACTGCTGAAGGCCGAGACCGCCTTGGCCTGTTTACGGTACGGTCCTGGCACCCAGTGCTCTGCCTTAAATCCAGTGGGTGCAGGTCCTTAAGACCTTTTGAATAATAGTTTTTGTAACAGCTAACCTTTTTCGAGACTTACTCTGTGCCAGGTCCATTGCTAAGTGTGATCACGCATGATCTTTAAATCTCTGGGAGAACTAACTAAGGTGGCAGTGATTATTACATTATCATTTCTGCTTTCTAGTTGAAAAATATGAGCTAAGAGGAATAAATTTTAAAGCTATACAGCTAAGAAAGTGTTGGAGCTAGGATTTGAATCTATATGATCTGACTGTAGAAACTTCCTCCTACTCATTATTGCCTTCTCATGCGAATGTAAGGGTATATGAATGTGAAATAGGCCATAATAGTAACATGATGGTTCCAAGCATATACTGGGGTATAAGAATTGGATTAGGGTGCTGTATTTCTTGGGAAGTTTCTGTTAAAAACCCACTATGCCAAAGCATGTAGATAGATTAGTTTGAGTTCTGTTTTAATTTTACCTTTGTGGACTTCTAGCTGTAAGCCTTTGGGCAAATTACTTAACATGTCTAAGTCTGTTTTTTCAGCTGTAAATGGAGAAAAATAATAGTTCTTATCTCACAGGGTCATTGTGAGTAGCATAATTATACATATAAAACACTGAATGTTAACTGTTAATATAAGGAGGGGAAAAAATGCTCAGAAAAGACTTGTAGCCCCATCAACAAATGAGAGTTTGAGTAAAAGTGAAAGACTACTAACCAACAATATTGTTTCATTTACTCTGCTTTTGAATTTATAAAAATGATCAAAAATACTTAAATGATTAAGTATTTGGCTTATGATTTATAATCATTCTGTTGATATTTGGCAACTTTATGTTTGGATTCAAACTTGTTAAATGCTTGAGGTAAGAGTTTTCTTGTTTTTAAACTCCTTTCCATCTTAAGAAAAAGTCTCAGGGTAGAGAGATCTTTTGAGAGGCTGGCCATTTTTGAGAGTCTGGCTAGTTTTTTGTCTTTCATCAGAAAGATACTAGGGGTGCCCGGGTGTGGCTCAGTTGATTAAGCGTCTGACTCTTGGTTTCAGCTTGGGTCATGATCTCAGGGTTGTGAGGTTGAGCCCCACGTTGGGCTCTGCACTCAGTGGGGAGTCCGCTTAAGGTTCTCTCTTCTCCCTTTCCCTCTGTCCCTCCCTACCCTTTCTAAAATAAATAAGTAAAATCTTAAAAAGAAATATCAGGGCGCAGCTGAATTTTCTGGTGGAATGGCTTAGGATCAGGTGCTATTTTGGTGGCTTACAACAACTCTATGAGGTAGAGGGTGAGGTTTGTCTGCTAAGACTAAGTGGGAAGAGGTCAGAGGGAAATCAAGGAGATTTGACATATAATCAAGGTCAGGAAGAGTGAACTTGGGGCAATGTCCGTTATTTCCTGACACTATACAAGGCTCTGTTGAGGTAGGGGACTATGGGTCTAGGGCTAGGGTATCAGTAGCATTCAGCTGCCTGGTTTTAGGAGCACAGAAAGCATATGGTTGGATTGCCAGAGTTGTGGTTTGCTGGCAGAAGGACAGTGGAGCAGAGGATCTGAGGGTATTAGTCAGGGAGTGATTAACATGACAGGTAAGAGTTTTCAGGTTGGATGAGGGAGAGAAAAGGACCAGAAGTGTTGGTGAAGTCACAGAGTGGGTGTATTGGAGTGATGGAGTAAGAGGAGGTTATGGTTAGACAGGGATATTGGAGTAGAAGATTTCAGAACTGGAGTAGTTAATTACTGGACATGATGGGCTCCTGGATTTTGCTACAGACATGAATGGTTAAGATGAAGTGAACTCAGTGAAGACGAGTAAAGTCAAGGAAGACAACCAACTGAGAGGCTGGAGAGTTGTTTGGGTCATCCATGTGTCAGAAAACCCATCATGGAGATGGCAGGACATTTAGGGTGGAGAGAAAGAAGGTGTGCCAAGTCTGCCTTTACCAGCAAGAGAAGACGTGTTGGTGGCCAGCCTGCAGGAGCCTCAGAAGATCAGGGGATTTTGCCTGAGGGCAGTAGAAGAACAACGACCTGGCAACTTCATTGGTTGCAAGGTCTCTCTGGAAGGAGTTGGCCTTGGGCCAGATTCATTATGCTTCGGACGGAATCCCAATTCAAGTGAGCAGCATGCAGGGCATGTTGGATATGTTTCTAAACTTGGTCATGAAAATCATCTGAGGGTGTGTTTTTTAAAAATACAGATTTCCGGGCCCCATTCTGGACCCACTGGATTAGAATTTATAGGAGAGAGGACTGAGAATGTATATTTTAAACTCTCCCTCCGCCACACACATACCTGCTCTTTATGATCAGACAGGTTTGGGAAATACAGCTGTAGTGTTTAAGATTATGCGATCTGGAAGCCGACTGCCTGAGTGTAAAGGAGGTGAGGCTGGTAGGAGTGAGCCTTAGCCCACGACTCTTAATAGCTTAGCTTTCCAGGTCCGCCTGATAGCAGAAACAGTGAATTAAGGGCCCCACCACTGGAGGCAAGCATACCGACCATAGCAAGAAGAGACAGCTGGAGATGACAGAGATGGAAAACTGTACAAAAATAATTCAAAGTATAGCAGTTTGGGGGACATTCACTGTAGAAGAAGCAGTCCTGTTTGCCTCAGGGGTCCTCGAATACATTAATTAATCATAATTGTCCTGTTCAACAGGAATAGGTCAGGTTGTGGTGTGGTTAGTTCTGAAGGACTGAGAAGGAGGTAGTGCAGCTCAGAAAGTTTTCTGCCTTAAGCTATCATGATATAGTGCTTCAGTTAACCTTAAAATCAACTCATGTGACACATTTCTGTCTCTGAAGATATGAGACTAAAACATTTACTCAAGGACAAGCTCAAGACGAGTGGTGATTATCCCCTGTATACACGATTAGATACTTAATATCATGGTGGTGGCAGCCCTACCATTCATTCTGTTTTTTCACCAAGAAAGTACTCTTCCTTCTCGTGACAAGGAAGAGGAATCCTGCAAAAGAATAGCTGCTGGGAGGGAACTTGGAGTTAGCCATTCTTGGCTGACCATTTAGAATCCCCTGTTGGTAGTAAAGGAGGTTTGAGTTTGAGTTGCAGTGTTTAGAATATTTAAACTTTACTTCCAGGCTGGTTTATCATAGCCAAACACTAAAGCTGCAGGGAAAGAATGTTGTCAGCCCTGCTAGGAGTGGTTGCTATGGACCTTGAGCCTAAAACTTGATTTGCTCTATCATGTGTTCCATTTCTTATTTCCTTTTAGAACGGCTGGTACTGAGAAGCCTGGCTTTCACACTGCTGAACTGGGCGCCAAACATGGCATAGCATCTTGGTTATATTCCTGTCACTTAGTACATCCTTCCACTTACTGCCTCATTTCCTTGGTGAACTACAGGGAGCTTCTTGAATGCCCATCTCGAGATCTAGAAAATGTGGCAATGGAGGTTTTAGTAATGCCAATTTAACCAGAACTTTCCATTTGCAAGTTGAGATTTTTAAAAAGTAATTCCATTTAGAAAAAAAATAGAAATTGAAAATATTTTTCCCTTTAGAAACACATTTAAAGCTGAGAAACATTAAGCAGAGGCCAATGAGTTTTTTAACACCACACTTATCTGCCCTACAGAACTTAGAAACCCCTGAATTCTGTTGTATTATACCGTATTATGAAGGTTCTGCTGTATTATGGTGTTCTTTTTGTTTTTTTTATAAGATTTTATTTATTCATGAGACACACACAGAGAGAGAGAGAGAGAGAGAGAGAGAGAGAGAGACAGGCAGAGACAGGCAGAGGGAGAAGCAGGCTCCCTGCAATGAGCCCAGTGTGGGACTCGATCCCGGGACTCCAGGATCAGGCCCTGGACTGAAGGCATCGCTAAACCGCTGAGCCACCCAGGCTGCCCTGTGGTGTTCTTTATAATATTTCAATCACTAAATGTACTCCGTTTGTGAAGTGTTTATGTGCCTACTGTGAACTAGGCACCATGGGGTTAAAAAAGGTCTCTGTTCTCAAACGTTTTTAAAAAGACAAGATGCATTTAAATCTGTAACCTCAAGCAGACTATGCTGCCTGCTGCAAAGGAGGTATAATCAAAATGTAGGATCACAGACGAAAGAGAGGTTATTTCTGGTGGTAAGTGGAAGTGGTGAGAAGGGATGGGAGGGTGCTTTCAGGGAGTGTTGTCTTCAGACAGGATCTTGAAGGTTGGGTTGAATCTGGAACTGCTACATTTGATACTCTGTTTACTAAGGCATCATTTATTTTAGCAAGACTATGAAGATACTTTGGTGACTTATGAATTAACTTTCAATCATCCAGAATGCCTCACTCCTTCATTTTTTTGGATTAACTTGTCTTTGTAATTAAGTACAAAGTATGAAGGGATGTATAGTGGAGAAGGGCTTTTATGGAAGCCCTTAAAAACAATCTTTGAGGCAGCCCGGGTGGCTCAGCGGTTTAGTGCCGCCTTCAGCCCAGGGTGTGATCCTGGAGACCCGGGATCGAGTCCCATGTCAGGCCCCCTGTATGGAGCCTGCTTCTCCATCTGCCTGTGTTTCTGCCTCTCTCTCTGTGTCTCTCATGAATTAATAAATAAAATCTTAAAAAAAAAACAACAATCTTAGGATCATAGTGGATGTCTCAAATTCCAAAAGATTTGGAAATACAGCACTATAGTAGTGAATACAAAACCAGAGTGATAATGGAAGGTATATGCTTAAGTATATGGTTTAGGATTTAGAGGAAGAAGGAACTCTAAGTGATGTTGGTGAGGACTTTATAGGAAAGGAATAGACTGCCACGTTAGGAGACTTCTGAATACTCACAGTCTCATTTCTGAGTGTCTTTTTCAGGCAGGGATGCCTTTGGCAATGAGGGCAGGAGAGCCCCATGTGCTGGGGGCGTAATAAACAGAAGGAGGCCGGTGCCTCCTCATTCTCCCTTGTTCTAGCATGGCTAAGCACAGAGGGTTTTGCAGAATGGCTCTACCCAGTCCAGGCCTCTGTGTCTTTTTTTTCTGGGCTTGGCCTGCCTCAAAGTTACATATTTCTGCCACAGAGTGAATGCTTTTTGGCTGACGTGTGTCTGTCTGGGTGAATCCTCATTCCTTTGGCAAACCCATTTCTTGCCATGGTAGGTTAGCTACAACTGGACCATTGTGCCACCCTTGCAAATGGTCATTGTTGGGTCTGAGACCTTACAGTCAGTTTTTCCTTTCCCACATAAGACTGAATTTTCACTCTTCTTGCCTGGTCAGTTCAACAGTTAATTTTCCAGGAAGCTGAAAACATACCATTTGCTACCTTTTGTAAGGTTTCAGGAAGCTGAAAATATACCATTTGTGCTGAAATGGGGCCCTGGCTCAGAATTCTGATCTTTTTGGAAATCACTATAAACAGTTTTGAAAAAATCAGTATATACTGATTTGAAAAAAAAATAGTATTTTCCTTGTTTATTCCTGATAATCCCAGCAGCTTTTTCTTTTTTTAAAATTTATTTATTTATTTATTCATGAGAGACAGAGAGAGAGAGAGAGAGAGAGGCAGGCAGAGACACAGGTAGAGGGAGAAGCAGGCTCCATGCAGGGAGCCTGACATGGGACTCGATCCCAGGTCTCCAGGATCATGCCCTGGGCCAAAGGCAGCGCTAAACCACTGAGCCACCCAGGCTGCCCGCCAGTAGCATTTTAAAAGCTATTTTTGGCAATGCTGTACACTCAATTTTACCAGGCAGGTGACTAAAGCAACTCTAAGAAATTAAATTCTGTCACTCAACAATAATGTACTTATTTTGTGCCTACTATGTATCAGGTTCTATGGTAGATAGCAGTGGGGAGCAGTCAGACATGGTCTTTCTCTGGCCTCCTGCTGCTTACAGTCTGGGAGAATCCATGGCTGGGAAGCCACAATAGAGATATAGGTGCTAGAGGCTTGGAGGCAGAAAGGCTTGGTGTATAGTTCTGCTTTTGCCCTTTACCAATTATATGACTTTAGGCTTTTGACTCTATTTTCAGTCAACTGTAATAAAAAAAATCTTTTAACAGGGTTTATAAGAGTTTTATCATAAATGATACTACATAGAAAAGAGCTTTGAGAAGGTCAAGTTACTATATATATAGCAAATATAGGTGGGGTAATCAGCCCCTGCTTTGTCTAGTAGGAATGGCTAACAGAGGGTTTCCACTGCTCTGTGGCTTCAGAGAATGCCATGTACTTCAGAGAATCTGCAAATACAACACTGGGACTTTTACTAATATTTCATTAATTTTTATGCTTTTATTTTTTTTTAAGATTTTATTTATTCATTAATGAAAGACATACAGAGAGAGAGAGAGAGAGAGAGAGGCAGAGACACAGGCAGAGGGAGAAGCAGGCTCCATGCAGGGAGCCTGACGTGTGGGACTTGATCACGGGTCCCAGGATCACACCCTGGGCTGAAGGCGGCACTAAACTGCTGAGCCACCCAGGCTGCCTTATACTTTTAAATAATAAGAAAACCAGCTGGGTTTTTGGTGCCTGGTGTTAATATAGGCTACTTAGTCATCCCTAACAAGCTGTAGATTTAATACCTACTGGCATCATTTCAGCAAACAGTGCTTCTAGATGTTTACTATCTAACCAGAAATTTATTACTCCAGCAATGGATGTGTGATTATGCTAACTAGTCTAATACCATGGACTTACACAGTAGGAAGACAGAGGTTTCTCTGAACAATAATTATAATAAAATAAAAGTATCCTTTGTGAATTGTAAAAGATATCTCTAGTTTTTACAGATTTAGGTATCTCAAGAGTTTTGAACTGCACGCTTCCTTTTCGTCTGACCTCCTACTGTTTAGGGGCCGTCTTCCTGCATACCGCTGAAGAACTAAGACTTTTCATTGCAGGGATTTTCTCTAGTAACCTAGACAAGACCTTAGTCTTTTGGAACCTCAATTTAGTTGTAAAATGTGCCTTTTCTCTGCCATGTCGACTTCACAGGGTTGTTGGGACATTCAGGCAGAGGATTGGAATGGATGTGCCTGTGTCTGTGATGGTTCTCATTTAGTCATAAGTATGGTGGTCAGTTAATTCTGGCAAATGAATACCATGGAAGGACCAATGTTTTGATTTATAGTACAGCCTTATTCAAGTTTCCCGATTCTTTCTCATTAAAATTCAGTGCCGTCCACATCTTTCAGTTTCATTCTCACTTAATAGCATTTCACTTTATGCCTGGCTAGCCATTCACCAACATTTACTGAGCAGGCAATGTGTCAGGCATTGCATAGCATGCTGGGGATGTAGAGGCAAGAGGGCCAGACCTGCTTGCCTATTTGACAGGGGAATGAGCCCAAGACTACAGCATTAATTCTTGCTTGAATTTCCAGCCTGCTGGCCTTCCCTACAGATTTCAGACTTGCCAGTTCCTACAGTTGTATGAACCAGTTCTTTAAATCTCTAAATTTGTGTGTGTGTGTGTGTATGCTTAACATATATACACACATGAATCCTACTGGGTCTGTTTCTCTGGAGAACCCAGGCTGATACAGTACTTAACAAATGCTCTCATTATTGATGCAGAAAGAAGAACAAGTGTGGTAAACAAAATGCTTTCTGTAGTTTTAGCTGTGTTGAGTTTGAGGTGCCCATGGAATCCACATGCAGATACCTGCAGGCCAATGTAGTGAAGTCTAGGAGAACTCACATGAGTGGTCTGCACTGCAGATATATAAGTTTGGAAGTTACCAGTTTGTAGCTGGCAGTCGAAGCTATGTTTGTGGATGATTTCAAACATAAGTATGTTAAGGTAAGAGGAGGTATCAAGATGGAATCCCAGGAGACACTGACATGTAGAGGAGAGGAAGAGGAGCCAGTAAAGGAAGCCAAGAAGAAAGAGTAGACAGAGAGGAGGATAACCAGGAGAGAATGGGGTTGTTGAAATCAAGGCAGGGGAGAATTTTTCTTTTATTTCCTTCCTTCCTTCCTTCCTTCCTTCCTTCCTTCCTTCCTTCCTTCCTTCCTTCCATCCATTCCATCCATCCATCCATCCATCCATCCATGAGAGACACAGAGGCAGAGAGAGGCAGAGGGAGAAGGAGGCTCCCCACCGAGCAGGGAGCCTGATGCAGGACTCAATCCCAGGATCCTGGGATCACGACCTGAGCCAAAGGCAGATGCTCAACCACCGAGCCACCCAGGTGCCCCAAGACAGGGGAGAATTTCAAGGAGGGAGTGCAGCGCTGGTAAGTGCCTCAAGATCAGGAGAAATGTTGCTATATGTCTGTTGAACTTAGCTCCTAGGAGGTATTGTCAGAAGTGATTGTTTCAGTGTCATGATGTATCACAGTGGGTGGAACAGAGGATCGTGGAGGTGAAGTGGAGATGCATGTCTGCTGCTCCTCTTTCTTCAGAGCTCACTTCTGAAGTGTGATGCTAAGGAGGGATGGTGGGAAGGGATGATTTTAGGATAAGAGGGGCCCTCGCATGTTTAGAGGCTGAAGAGATGGAACTAGAAGAGAGGAAGAAAGCAGAGATTCAAGGGAGAGAAAGGACAAATGGTCACTCAAATGCTCCTCCAAGGGTAGGTGGTCAGTAAAGTTGCCAGAGGGGGAACGCCTCTTTCACTTTGTATGGAAAGAGGAAAAGCTACTTGGGGATACAGATATGTCTACAGCAGGTAGGAGACTAGAAGTTTTGCCCTCATCAGATCTTCTGTGTTTGCAGAGTGGACCTTTGGCAACAGCTGAGCCAGGATGAGCTGGTGCAGTAAGATCTCTGCAGATGGCAGTGAAGGTATAAAGTTCTGTGGGGCTCAAAGTAGAGGCTGGTGATTGCTCCCATTGTCTGTTGAGTGAAAGCTTTGCCCCGGAGTCTGGTGTTTGTCCAGTCCTCCAGAGTCTGCTTTTAACTAGTTCTGCCAGCCTGCCTGTCTTGTCTGCGTCATTCTGGCACCCTTGTACTTTAGCCAGGAGCATTTCTGCTCTAGCACCAGCATTTGGCTTGGGGAGACTGGGTGCTATAGGGAAGATGCCATTGGATTTGGAGTCAGGGGTCCTGTGGTTCAGTCTTGGGGCCTCAGACACAGCTTAACTCTCCAGGTCTGTTTCTTCATTTGTAAACTGTTCATTATAACAACAGTAAGTGATGATGGTGATGGTTGTGTCAGAGGAGAAAACATATTTTAAAGTACTGTGAAGAGGGTAAGTAGTATATAAATGGAGCTGGTGTCATGAGGCCATGAGTAACCCTAGCTCCAGACTTTTGTATAAATGTTCTTTACCACTAGAGCCCTCCCCCTTCCATCCAACTATCTAAATTCAGCCTCTATTACATAGAGACACGCTAGCTCCTGTAACAGATAAACCCTGCTGGAATCTCAGTGGCTTAAAACAGTCGACATTTTCATGCCCATTTGAAGTCCAGTCATCTTGGGGGTGGCGGGGGCCCAGACTGATGGATGATCTGCTATCTTCAAACCAGAGTTTCCAAGGTTGCCTTGGATGTCCACGTCCAGCCAGCAGAGTGGGAGAAGAGAAAATGTGGATGACTGTCTGAGAGGCTTTTATGCACCAGACTTAGGATGGGAGCTGGTGACCAAGGCCAAAGGAGAGAGGGCTGAGAGAGGCATTTACTGGGTGGGAGGTGAATTTGGAGTGTGTATGTTTTCTTGTGTGCAGACTGGTGGCGGGGGCTCTGCGAAGCATGAGGCAGGCCCTGGGTAGTGCTAGGGCAGAACAGACAGGCAGCTCCTCCTGCCTTGATGGACAGAGCATAGGAAGGGCTAGAACTGGTTCCTGGGAAAGGCCAGAGCTGCAAAGGTGGAAGAGAAGTCCCCAGGTCGGGACATAGGCAGGACAACTGGGGTGTTTATATACCTTCGGAGACGAGCTTCCTAACAGTTGGGGAGGCAGATACTCTACCTTTTTCAAGATGAGAAGATTGATGAGGTGACGCCTTGACAGAAGTCACACAACTAATAGGCATCAGAGAAAGGAGCTGGGACTTGAGTCTCTGACATCAAAGGAGAGCCAGGAAGCACCCCAGCCTCACCCCAGAGCTGGAAAAGCTGGACTCTGTGGTTGGTTGGAGGTGAAACCCTGGGCATGGGGTAGAGGAGGACCTCTGTGGTGGCTGCTTCTGTTATGAGTGACTCACCTTTTGGCTGCTTCAGTTGGAGGAGGGCAGACGAGGCAGGGGCATTCCAGGCAGAAGGAGCAGCCTGAGTGAAGATCCTGAGGTTGAACTGTGCTTACAGACGGGGTTTGGGGACTGGAAGGAGGCCGGGTTGGTCCATGGTGAGCAGCAGGGGAATGTGCATGTGAAGGTGCCAGAGAGGAAAATGGGCCCCACATCACACAAGAATATCAGGCCACGGCAAGGAGTTAAGGCTTTATTCTAAGGGCAGTGGGAAACCATTGTACATTTTGAGCAAGAGGGCAGAATGGTCCAATTTAGAGTTTAAAAAAGACTACTGTGGCTGTTGTGGAGAATGAGTGGCGGGGAGGCCATGGTACATATTGAATGTAGTGGGTGAGGGAAGAGGAGGAATTTAGTGGAAGTGAGTCTGGAGCTCCAAGCAGAGGTTCAGGCTGGTAAAGAAAATTGGATCCTGTATTTCCTGTTAGCTCACTCCCTGTTCTTAGCCAAGTTTCCTGCAAGTAGCCTTATCCAGTGTCTACTTCCTTCCCTCATCCACTCAACCTCTGTGCTCTGGCTCTGTCACTGCCACTTCCCTGAAATGTCTTGGGCAAAGGGCACGGCCCTTTATGGTTAACCAAGTCTTAGCCTTTAGGTCTTGTCTGACTTGATTTGCATCCAGTCACATCATGAGCTGTTCTGCCTTGGAATGTCCTTCTCCTTAGCCCCTTGTGGCCCCTTTGCTGTCGCCCGACTCCTCAGCCCAGCCCTGATGTGCTAGCATTCCCCAGGCTCTGACCTTGGTCTTCCTGGGTTTCCTCTATGCTGCTCTGAATAGAGAGAGCTCTGCCCCTTTTCATTGCACCAATGCCTCCTTGCTTTTCTAGCTTCATCTCACGTGTCCCCTTCTCCAGGAAGCCTTCCTTGACCTCTCAGTCTGGGTTAGGTGCCACTTCTCCTTTTCTATTTATTCTGGAGCATAAAGTCGATGTGATAGCACTTAGCACCCTGCTTATTTGTATCCCCAGTCTAATTGTGCTTCAAAAGGGTAGGATTACAACTAAAGGCCCTGTGATCTAGGACAAAGATTGCTTTCTGCAGTTTAGGTGAAAGCCACACTTTGTAATGAAGGCATCTACACCTGATAGTGTGTCCTTTAGTAGAGCAGTCATTTCTCACTGGGTCTGAGGGCTGTGAATTCTGGAATAATATCTTCTGTGAACAGAAGGAATTAACTCAGAAGAATTAGTCATTGTTTCTATCTTCTGAAAGGAAAAGAAATCTGAGAATTTAAGAATATGAATTGCTTCAGAAGAGCTTCCAAAGACCTGCACTGTCTGGAAATTTGGTTCCCCACACCCTCGCTCCTGCTTCCAAAAACTTGTAATATGTGCCTCGTAGTTTGTGATTCCACAGTTCTGGGTTCAGAATGTGGTGATGAGCACTAAAGTTCCCTAGGCTGAATTGTGGTACCCTTCAAAGGTGGCAACCAGCATGAATGAAAGACCAGCTCCTGCCTTGATCCCCTCCCTCCTGCCAATCAGCTGACCGTGTGAGTGAGAAAGAGATGGATAGAGACAGCAGTGTATACTCAGGCATGCAAGGCCCAGCTCTGTGGTTTCAGCAAGGTGGTTAAGACCATGAAACTCTTGTCTCCTCCAAAGGACCTCTTCTCCTCTCCTGAGTTCTTTTTGTCTTTCTCTCCTGTTCCAAACCTACCCTATCCTTTTTTTTTTTTTTTTTTTGGCAGGTGGAACAAAGAAAATAAATGTTGAATCACTTTTTTTCCCCCCAGTGGCTTGATTTTTAGAATCTTGCTTGATTTTTTTCAATGTTCAGTTTTCTGAGCCTGACTTGAGCAAAAAGCAGAGATGCCTTTGACTGTGACCCTTGGTTTGATTACTCAAAAATATGCTACAGGTTGTACTTGTGCCTTGTTGATGTAGTGTGGAGCAGATTTGTTTGTAAGAAAAAACACTGTGGGGTTGTTATTTGGTTTTAAACTGTAGACATCTCTCAAATGAGACTGCCAAAGTATATTGAATAGTGGACTGAATTTGAGCCCCCAGCTTACTCTCACAAGGGTTTCTCATTATTAGGATGAGCAATGCTTACGCATGAGCCACGCTATATTGATTCTGGGTGTGTTTACTTCTGGTGTCCAAACAAGACATTAGGATTGCATACTCAGATAGGAAGTGACGTGAGGTTTTCCAGTATGCCCACTGGTGAGATGCCAACTCCCCTTCTCATGTGGGGGTCTTATCTTCTCTGTTAGCCTAAGAACATTCCTCCTCATAGGAAACTATAATCTGTTTTATGACCTTTGACTCATTGGATTTACTTCGTTTTTTCCACTGTATACAACATATACAACCCTTCAAATACATGAAGACTGGTATCATCGCTTTCATCCCCCAGGCCTTTCCCCTCTAGACTATGGATCGCTAGTTTTTTTGGAATGGTCTTTATTCCACATGATGTGATTCTAGTAGATCATTGCAAGGTTTTATTAGCTCAATCTCTTGTTGAATTTACTCTTAGCTGAAACCCACCTGAATAGAAGTTCTGAAATGTCTATTTAATGGATTCTTTTTATCTTAGTGATCTTAATGGGTAAAGCATTTTGCTACATTTGGTAATATTGTAATATGTTTTCCTCTAAAAGAAAATAGGCTTTTATGTCTGGGATGTAGGTACAATACCAGTAAGGCCACAGAAGTTGATTTCTAGCTACAGAAGAGGTAAGCAACTTCATTTGGGTTTAATAGAAGTGAGCATTGGCTGAGTCCTCATAGCATGCCAGCCACTGCACCAGCGACTGCTACATATATCATTCATTTAGTTTAACACAGCAACCCTGGTTGATAAAGATCACTAATACTAGATGCTGTTACAGACCTCATGTTAATGATGAAGAAACTGAGGCTTAGAAAAGTTGAGACTCGTCCAATTTTCCCATGTTTCATTGTGACCCAGATCTTGAGCTTAAATACTCTACTTAATACACTACTAAACTGCTTCTCTAGCACCTTTTTGCTGGGTAAAGCTCTGTGTACAGCACCTTTCTCTTGTGTCTCATATTTAGCTCTCTGGTTTCTTAAAGTGTAAATTTTGAAAATAAAGAATTGAATTGTTCTTTGCAGCTCACTAGGGCCCTTAGAAGAGTGTTCTACCTCAGTAGAACTGAGGTCCTTAGTTGTCTGTAGGTCTCCAGACCCAGTAAAAAGAGATTAAACCTCTAAGAGTTCTTTGGTCTTAGGTGGTCTCTGGTGCCCCTCCAGACCCCATATGACCATCTTAAACCAGTCAAACTCTAGTGCCATCATGGTGGGCTAGGACTAAACCTTTTATTTGCCTTTGGGCAACTGGCAAGCACAGACCAAATGGGAGAGAGTATGGCTGTTGTAGTTCGACTGGCAGGCAGATACCTGTATTCAGTCCTGGCTCTGCCTCATACACCCTCTCTGGGCCTGTGTCCTCATTTCCTGGGACTTGGGAGAGAGAGAAAGGCATGAGGATGGGGCGGGAGCTGGTTCCTTTGTGTTCTTTTTCCACTCTTTCAGAGGTTAAAATAGCTCTTTTGGTATTGGAGATTCAGTTCTTTCTTGTGCCCTGTTTCCCAACTCCACACTTGAAACAGTGGCACAGTTGGAAGGATGGGACTTTGGGAGGCTACTCTTTCCCCCAGCCCTCAAGAGATTGGTGACTTGGACACCATTATTAACTTGGGATCAGACTGGGATCATTAACTGTTTGGACTGAGGAATTGAAATATGAGTCTACCTAAAACTTCTTCCCCAATTCATAGGGCCCCAATGGTTCAGGGATTGATGGTTTGTGTCTGTGGTCTATAGGTATGTGTAGTGGAAGGTGGAGAAAAAAGTATTAGGTAAGCATCTCTTGAACATCACCATGTGCTAGGGACTTTCTCATGTTACAATCACCTTTTGGGGTAAGTAGTATTATTTCTGTGTTATAGATGTGGAAAATTTGAACCCAAATCTCTTGGCTGTAAGTCAGCTCAGTCCTGGTGATCCCTGTGGTGACAGATGGTAGCCAGATATCCTTCACATCTGACTGCCTGCTGCCCACTCCAGAAAGCCACAGTTCATAGCATTGCTGGGAGAACACGGGAGGACTGTAAAAGAAGTGCTGTATATTTTTTTTTCTTCACATCTGTGAACTTGAAGAGAAGGGGAAAAAGGAGGAAAAAAACTCAACTTGGCATGAATCATGCTAAGTGAGATCAAATAAGGTGAAAAGCAAAATAGAATCCAGAAATTTAGTTTTGCTTTTACTCAAAGTTCACAGGCGGCTGCTGTACAAAGTCCTTTTTACTTGTCACAACTTTGAGTATTTTTCATAACATGAACCTCATTATCTTTTATTTGTTTATGAACTTAAATAGCTTTATAAAACACAAAGGATGTGTCACCTTTGTTATTTCATTTCTTGCTAATGTATAAATTATTACTACTATTTTTAAAGATTTATTTATTTCAGGGTACCTGGATGGATCAGTTGGTTAAGTGTCTGCCTTTGGCTCAGGTCATGGTCCCAGAGTCCTGGAATCAAGCCCCACGTTGGGCTCTTTGCTCAGCGAGAAGCTGGCTTTTCCCTCTATTCCCCACTTGTGCTCTCTGTCCCCCCCCCCCTCTCAAATCCTTTATTTCAGTGAGAGAGAGGTAGACAGACAGCACGTGTGCAGTGAGGAGAGGCAGAAGGAGAGGGAGAGAAACTCAAGCAGACTCTCCCCTGAGCGCAGAGCCCGGATCAGACCTGAGCTGAAACCACCAAGAGTCACTTAACCGACTGTGCCAGCCACCCAGGCACCCCTCATGTATAAATTATTACACTTAATAAGTTAAAATTCTTTCAATTCCTGATACATTCAGCATGTTTATTTTTTTTTGAATAGTCAACAGTGAAGTGGAAATTTTAAGTAAAAGAGGAATCCTAACACCCTAGAAAATAAACTTTAAAATTTTCTTTTTTTCCCTAGCTTTTGTTGCATCCATGCAAAAGGTTTATGTGGCTGAAATTATACAAGTTTACATTGTTTTCTTGTCATTATGAGTGTGTTTCTATGTTGCTGTATAATTTTCATAATTATTTATAATAGTTTATCAGTTTACCTTAAACATTCTCCTACTTGTTGTATATTATTATTTACCCTGTTTCATGTCATGGAATAGATTGGCAATTTTGTTGAATATTGGTTTAATATTTTTCTTTAAAAACATTGTTCATTTGCATCTTCATGCACTAGTTTCCCACCCTTCCCTCTTTTGTTCTTTCTGGCAGAGGAAAAGGAATTGTTGTTGTTATTATTTTTTTTTAGAATAATTTCTCAGAAGTGAGATGAGCAACTCCGAAGGTATATCAAAGAACATTAAACATGGTAGTTTTAGGGATTACTGAGAGAATCAAGATTACAATTAAAATGAGTCATTAAGCAGAGATGTCACTTAAAATGTTAATGTGGGTTTTTATTAAAGCCTAGGTTTTAAAGATTATTACTAAAGGAGAAATTAAGTATCATTGATGTTTACATATAAAATTTAGCTGAAACCCTAAGTTGTAATTAGGCTTTTTTAAAAAAATTGTTCTTGGCTAAATTGAATGCAGCATAATTCTGAACAGATCTTGTGTTTGATTAATGATGTTGGTCCCAGTTATCCTGCAGCTCTGGAATATTAGTGTTGGCCTGGCAGTCCCCTGGGCTCTTCCCTGGGAGTGGTCATCTCCTCCCTGGCCCACTCTGCTCAGTTACTTTTGTGTGTGCACTCCTTCACAAAGCTGGAGCCCTTTGGCCAGAAGGGCGTCCTTGTATGGTGCCATTGCCCTTCCACTTGCCTTTCATGAGCCATAGTTCTGCTTTCTCAAGCAACAGTCACGTTTCTTCTACTGGTCTGAAAACTTGAGAAAATCAGATATTGGTTCTGGTGTTTGCTCTCTGTGTCCTTAGCTCTTGGCATAGTTCCTGGCACATAGCAGATGCTCAAAAACACATTTGCAGAATGAAATGTCTCGAGACAGTCTTTCAAATGTATGAATATAACAGTGATATCCCCACCTAATCACCTCTGCTTCAGGTTTAATATCCTCCAGTTCAGCCATTCCCCATGATAGAATTTCTAGAGCCTTTCCCCTTGTCCGTTGCTCACCATTGTCTGTGGCCACAGTTTGCTGTCAGTTATTCTGTTAGAATATGTGGCCAGATTGGCAGGCAGTTCTCCAGAAGTAGTCTGATTTGCAGTAATACATTCAAGTGAGCATTACTCCCCCCCCCCCCGCCCCTCCCCCGAAAATCCTTAGTTGTTTGTATCTTTTCATGTGATCTGCTGTCAAGCCTGGTTTCTTCTGAGAGGTGCTTGTGCAGTTGAGTGTTTCCTTTTAGATTAGTGTCAGTTGGGATTTGATGAGGGCTCTTCAATGTCCTCATGTGAGTCATCAGTAAAAATGAGGAACAGGGGTGGCCCACGGAAGTGCTCTGTGGAAACCTCCCTTCAAATTGACAGTAATCCCCTAATCCAAGGCTTTTCAAACTGTGGTGTGCATACAGATTATATGGGAATTTGGTTAAAATGCAGATTCTGATTCAATAGGTCCTTGTGCAACCTGAGAGTCCATCATTCTAATAAGTTCCAAGGTGATGCTAATGCTGAGTCTATCAAGTCATACTTGAGTAGCAAGGCAAGGTTTTTGGAGTTGTTCATGAAAACAAATCCCTTACTGTGTAGATCACTGTGTTGTACCCATCAGAGCCTTAACTGATACTCTCTGATTGCAGTTACTTGAGCTCATACCCAGAGGTTCATCTCCTACCTCACTAGGTAAGGAAAATAAGAGTAGTGCTATTTTGCCGGCTTCCAGGTGGTTGTATGCCTCTCCCTGCATGTTTAATTGGACTCTTACTTCCAGCGTATCCAACATATTTAGTATCTTTTCAAGTTTCTTGTTATCTGGACATTTGATAAAGTGATCATGTATACTGAACACATTTTTAAAATTATTTATCTGGCATACTTTCGTATACCAGAAAGTTACCCAAAGAGAAACTAAATAGATAGATAGTTTTTAAAATGTTGGTGAGAAAGTATAGTGTTACTGATAAAATTCTTTTATAAGAAATATTATGGAGCATCCAATTTTTTTTAGCTCTATTGGAATTTGGAGAAAATGGATGCATTGTTGAAATTACATTCCTGAACTGAAAGATACTCATGCAGCTGGCAGCCCTTCAGTAATAGATTAGCAAGTGAGTTCTGTAGAACTCAGGTTGAGGAGGTCATGAGCATCTGATCCCCCTTTTCTCCAAGGTTTTAATCTCCAAGCTTAGGGGATGGGTGCTTTTCTTTCGCCTTTTACACAAAGCAGAAAACACTATGTCCAAGACTTTTTGGGGGGCATAAAGAGATGATTATTATGTCAAAATTTGGATGACAAAGGCATTTACACTTATTTTGTAGAGCTCAATGTGATCTCAGTAGGGTGTGTCTCTGTGTTAGAGATTCCCTCTTTGTGAGATAGGCTCATATTTCCTCAAAGCTGTAGGATGAATGGAAAGAAGTATTCTGCTAATGTTCTTGAAAGAAAAGTTTTGCTTTGAATCATTCCACAGGTTAAGGTGGTGTGTAGAAACTGACTAGCGTTTCTAAGCAGTCCTAAGCAGACTTTTGGGATATCAGAGGATATGATATTACCTTTCAAAGTGCATTTGACCCAGTGCCCTAGTCATGGCAATTTAGAGCTTGATTGTTGCAATTATCACAATGCACATACACACACTCTTACATTGTACCTGTATAGACCATCTTTTCTTTTTGTTTTGAATATAGTAGGTGTGGCCTCCACCCTGAAAAGTATTCTGTTCACTGAATATCCAAAAAATGCCCCTCTCCCTGCACTCTCAAAGCCCTTAAGCCCCAAGTTCATCATTTAAGCATACGGGGGACAGGTTAGGAGTGACATGTTGCTGTTGTAGTTTACCCATGAATTTCCTCCCTTTCCACAACGATGTGTTTTTTTTCTTTAATGATTTTATTTATTCACGAGAGAGAGAAAGAGGCAGAGACACAGGCAGAGGGAGAAGCAGGCTCCCTGCAAGGAGCCAGATGTGGGACTCGATCCCAGGATCCTGGGATCATGACCTGAGCCAAAGGCAGACGCTCAACCACTGAGCCACCCAGGTGCCCCACAATGATAGTTTTCTATGATAAACCAGATTTCTTCCATCTGCTCATTTGCAAGCACATTGCAGCAGCAATCATGCTTTCTCTTTAACATTTTTTTTCATTATAGTATTTTTCAAGTATGTATTATAAACCTCTATGAACTCATTACATAATCTTGACAATATCAACATCTTTTTTTTTTTAATATCAACATCTTACAATCTAGTTTCATTTATTCCCCATCCTTCTTCATCCTCTTCCCTACCCACCACCGTACACCCACCTCTCTCTTCTGGTCTTTTAGAGCAAATTCCAGATATCTTATCATTTTACCTGTAATACTTCAGTATGTAAGTTAACAGAGAAATAATTTTTTACAACCTTTTCATTGAAGTATAACATACATAGGGAAAAATGAACATAAGTATAGAGGCTGGCGAATTTTCACAAGCTGAATGGATCTGTATAACCAGCACCTGGACCAAGAAGCAGAACATTACCAGTACTAAAGCAGTGGACTTTTCTGTGAATTTAATGTTAATCTCCAGTTTGTCCTTTGCTAAATATTCTGAACCTATTCTGGTGCATAATTGAAGCTTTTATGGTATGTTCATAATTTAATTAGGCAAATGTAATTAGGTTTTCATTTCAAATATATGAAACAGGTCCCTTTGCTTCTCTTTCTTTTCTTTCAAATGGGTCATCTTGAAACCCTCTTGTTCAAATGTTACCTTTGCCCGGAATGTGTTTGGACTTCTTATTACTAGTTTTTAGTTTATATGTGTCTTTTTTGCTAAAATTACAACTAGGATAGAGGTGAATATTTACATAAGAAATTTCCTTATTTGTTCAACAAACTTTTATTGACCACCTAGTATTTGTCAGACATACTGCTAAGCATCAGAAAAATAGCAGTGAACAAGTGAGACAGGGTCATTTCCCTGTGGCATTTGCAGCTTACGGGACAGAAAGCTTTCCCTAGTATCCTGGATCGTGTCAACAGTGTGACAGTACTAAATAACGCTGTTGAAACTGCTGAAAGGAAAATGCAGAATCTTCAGTGTTTTTACAGATATATCCAGTACTTTTATTGGTACAAATCAAGATCTTATCCTTGACATGTTACCCAAAGGAAGACAGACGTCTTCATGAATAAAACGATATGTACTGAGGGACACTCTGATCTGTAACAGTGCAGTGATGTAAGCAGCCCTTTAAATTCAAATTTGAAATAAAACAAGGAGCTCCTTTATTTCCTCTCTATTTGACTGTGACTTGGGAGCCACTCACTCATGAACTTGAAATCGGAAGCACAGTTACATTAAAGAACACAATTGAAACTAAGTTATTCACCAGTGGCCTGGTGATGATTGAAAATGGTTATATATTCAAGAATATTTGTTAGGTCCCATTATTTAGCATGTCCAAAAAATGAGTTGATTTCTTCTTACAGCTTCCCAAATATTTGTATCTATTCAACTTAATACCTTAATGTTAAAAAATTGCTAAGTAAAAAAAATTACTAAGTATATTTAAATAAAACTAGAGAGTCTTGAAATTCAAAGGGGCTTTAAGGATAATTTGGGATAGTCACCTTTACAGTGCAAAAATGCCCTCAGCCTATGCCCAGCACCTGTGGTGATGGAGATAGATTAGGGGTCAAGGGCATATAATATAAAGGAAGGAATTTGTTATAAGATAAGAGTGGTAATTACCTATGGAAAGCTTTTGGGCCCTCAGTAAGTACAGATTGGTTGGCTGGTTTTGTTTTGATCCAGGTAACATTCTGGCCAGCTATAACTTGTCTTCTACAGTCCGGTTTCTGCCTGTGGACATCTAATGTATCACCTTTTTGATAAACTTTGGCATTGGCTAGGGAAACATCCCAAGAACTTCTTAGTTTTCTAAGTTTGGGATTAACATTAAAGCATACAATTTTAACCATTTATTCATGTAACATATTTATTGTCTATTGTATGCCAGTCACTGTTCTAGGCAAAAGGGATGATAGGATTGAGCAAAAAGTCCCTATTACCATGGAAATTTCAAGTTCATGAATGAGTGGCTCTAAAGTTGCAGTCAGACATGAAATAAAGGAAATGGATAAGGTCTGAAGAAGATGATGATTTGGGGTTGGGACATGTTGAGCTTGGGAGGCAGTGGGCCATCCAAGAGCAGGTATCTCGTAGGCAGCCAGCTCTGTGCTTGAGAGAAAGCTGGCTTTGGGCATACAAGGTGGGATTTGAAGCAGTTGGAGCAGAGGAGGTGGGGCAAGGGAGGTGAGTGGTTTGAGAGCCGGAGATAGTCTAGGATGGCATAGTGCTTGGTGGCTTTTAAGAACCAAATAAATATTTTAGAATTCGTTTATTTGATCAACAACTGTAATCCTTTTAAAGTAATTATATAATAAACATTACTTATTCACTAATTGTATCATGAAGCAAGTACAGATTTCTCATTACTTTGGAGAAACTGTTTTCTGTTACAAAGTTTTGAGAAGTAGAGGTTTTATATAATGTTTCCTTTTTTTCTTTTTAGAATTATGTAATATGCTAAAATACACACACACACACGTAACAGCCAAAATACATGCAAGTATAGAGGGTAAAGTTTGTTCCTTTATCTCTCTCCTTACCCTTTTACCACCCAAGACTTTTTTCTATGACTTTCTGTATACTGTTCTCGAGCAGCTATGTTCTGAACAGTCTATCTTGGAGATTAGAGAATGCAATTGCTCATATTTATCTTTGATTTAGAGACCATTGATCAGTTAGAGTAATACTCCTTGATGGCCTACTCAGGGAATGTACTTGCCTTTGCCCTTAGTGGTGGGCAGTCTTTTATAGGAAGTCTTTCAACTGCATAGTTAGTGGATAGCTGAAGCTCCATATTATGGACTTTGGAAAGCACAGCTGGACAGATGCAGGTTGTGGGCAAGTCTCATTTCTGGGATATTAGAAAATCACCATCCACATAGAGATGGGACATCTAAAGAGTTGTGAAGTATCTTTGGTGATGCACTGAATTTTGAGTGTTATTACTTGTACTAGTCAAGGGTTGATCAAAATAATTATCTTGTGAAAAGTAGTCACAAGGCACTATACATTTAATTAGATTTCTTGTTTCCTCAGTTTTACTGAGGAAATGGACCTCGATTTCTAGAGTTGACGTTCAGCTACCAACTTAGGGGTGGACCTCATTAGAAGCTTGGGGGGCCTAATTGTGCCTACTGACCTCTAAGGCATTGACCCTACAGTGTTAAATATGCATAAAAATATGTGCTTGAGGAAGATTGTTACTTGTTAGGGAAGATGAGAGAGAAATTATGTGTTTGCCCTTGGTGTTTGCAGCATATCACTGGATCTAGAATTTAAATGAAAAAATAGTCCAGAGCAAAAGCACCAAAAGAGTATTTTGTATTTTTTGACAACTTGCTGATTTCTGGTCTTCCTCATTTTGGTAAAATGGTACCTTTAAGAATTTAGTTGTTTAAAAAAAAAAAAAAAAACTTAGTTGTTGGGATACCTGGGTGGCTCGTCAGTTAAGCATCTGCTTTCGGCTCAGGTCATAATCTCAGGGTCCTGGGGTCTCAAGCCCTGAGCATCCTGTTCAATGGGGAGCCTGCTTCTCCCTCTCTCCTTCTGCCTGCCCTGCATTCGTGCTCTCTCTTGCTCTCTCTCTGCTCTCTCAAATAATAAATAAAATCTTAAAAAAAAAAAGAATTTAGTTTTTAAAGTCCTAAACCTGGTAGTTATCCTTACAGCTCCATCCTTCATGCCCACTCTACTAGAAGGCCTTCTGATCCTGCTTCCAACATAGAAAACCCGTCACAGAGAGAGAGAGAGAGAGAGGCAGAGACACAGGCAGAGGGAGAAGCAGGCTCCATGCACCGGGAGCCCGACGTGGGATTCGATCCCGGGTCTCCAGGATCGTGCCCTGGGCCAAAGGCAGGCGCCAAACCGCTGCGCCACCCAGGGATCCCTCACCCAAGACTTCTGCAGTTACCTTGTGCCTTCTCTTTCAGCTTCCACTCTTGCTTCTCCTCCATTTCATTCCACACCCATTTCACCTATCCTTTACTGCTCCGCCCCCTACCCCATGGCAACCACCAATCTATTCTCTATGAGCTGCTTTTTTTTTTTTAATATTCCACATATAAATGGGATTCCTGTCACATCTAAGTGTCTTTGCCTGTCTGAGTTATTTCACTTAGCAGAATGCCTTTGCAGTCCATGCATGTTGTCTCAAATGGCAGGATTTCCTTCTTTTTTATGGTTGAAAAATATCTCACTGTGTGTATATACACGAGATTTTCTTTATCCACTCATCCATCAGTGAACACTTAAATTGTTTCCATATCTTGTCTATTGTGAATAATGCTGCAGTGAACATGGCAGGGTAGATATCTTTTGTGAGTTAGTGTTTTTGTTTTCTCCAGATAAATATACAGAAGTACAATTGTTGGATTATATGGTAGTTCTATTTTTAATTTTTTGAGGAACCCCCATACTATTTCCTTAGTGGCTGCACCAAATTACATTCCCACCCATAGTACATAGAGTTCCCTTTTCTCCACATCACCACTTATTTCTTGCTTTTTAAATAATAACCATTATAACAGATGTGAGGTGATATCTCATTTCCTCAATAATTATTGATATTGAGTATCTTTTCACAAGCCTATTGGCTATGTGTATATCAGTTTTTTTTAATTCATGAGAGTGAGAGAGAGAGAGAGGCAGAGAGAAAGGCAGCCTCCATGCAGGGAGCCCGATGTGGGACTCCATCCCGGGTCTCCAGGATCACATCCAGGGCCAAAGGTGGCGCTAAACTGCTGAGCCACCCGGGCTGCCCATCAATTGGTATTTTTAAAAAAGGTTTTATTTATTTATTTGAAAGATTGAGAGAGAGAGAGAGAGAGAGAGAGAGCATGCACACACACAAGCCGGGGGGGGGGGGCGGTGCAGAGGGAGAGAGACCAGCAGATTCCATGCTGAGCGGGGAGCCCAATGTGGGGTTTGATCCTAGAGATCCTGACCTTAGCCACCTAGGCACCCTTTAATTGGTATATTTTAAAAGCACCACAGATGATTCTGATGTGTGGCTTTGGTTGGGAACTCTGGTTGGGTGATTAGAGTAGCAACTGTAGTAGGTTCCCCCAGCATAGGTGGAAATTGTTCTAGGAGTAAATTCAGAGTACAAAAACTCTAGTCCTGCTCGGTGGCTGGGATATTGCTCAGGGTTCTAAGGGGGTGTATGTGTTGTCATTTGTGGTGCTATTTCTTCAGTCTCCAGTCCTAGCCCTTAGGTGGGTGGTCCCCTACTGCCGATCCCCATCTTTATTCTAGAGAGCTCTTCTCATAACTTAGCCTTCCTGAGAGCCCTGGGGGATACAGCTTTTCTATGGATCTTTATTCTCCTACCAATCCCTGGCCCACTTCCACTTCCACATGCAGCTTCTACTGTCTCTGAATTTGGGTTTGCTTCCCCCCCCCCCCCCCCCCCGCAGTTCTCTTGGGCACACTCACATTTTTGGAAGTCTTTTGCTCAGTTTCAGTTGCAGGTTCCTCTAGTGGTTAGCACTGTTACTATTCAGTTCTGATGGCTTGAGGGGGTGAGCAGAATTCCTTATGGTTCTCCTGATGGCATGTTTCCAGTTTATCCTGTGCTCTGTGGACTTATTCGTCTCTTATATTTTTATAACGTATACTCTTACTGTTACAAATATATAGTCTTTTATATTGTCATTTTAAGGAAGGGGAGAAGTATGTTCTAATGCTTCATTATTTGTCATGAACCAGAAGTCCCCAAACACTTTTTGGTTACCTCTGAAAAGTGTCAGATATACAAAGGATTAAGCAGACTCTTCAGAGATGGGGAGCTATAGTGGTTTCACCAAATGAAAAATGACTTTATTCCGTTAGTGAAAAATGCATTTAAAGTCACAAGATGCCATTTTCACATATCAAATTAGCAAGGTGTGTTGAGGGAGTAGGTGTGGTGGGGGAGAGCTTATGAGGGATGGGAGGTATGTATAAAAGAGAATTTAATCCCAGCAAGGGTGTGGGAGTATGGACATTCTTATATACTGTTTGTGGAATGCAAATTGATACAATTCTTAATGTGGTTTGGCAATATGGGCCTTAAAAATGTTCATACTTTTGGGTGCCTTGATGGCTTAGTTAAGCATCTGACTATCTCAGCTCAAGTCTTGATCTCAAGATCATGAGTTCAAGCCCAGCATGGAGCCTACTTAAAAAGTCCATACTTTTTTTTTTTTAAGGTTTTATTTATTTATTTATTTATTTATTTATTATTCATTCATTCATTCATTCATTCATTCATTCATGAAAGACAGAGAGAGAGAGGAGGGGGGGGTAGGCAGAGACACAGGCAGAGGGAGAAGCAGGCTCCATGCAGGGAGCCTGACATGGGACTCAATTCCCAGACTCCAGGATCACACCCTAGACCGAAGGCAGACGCTAAACCGCTGAGCCACCTAGAGATTCCCAAAAGTTCATACTTTTTAACCCAGGGATTTAAATGCTATCTATCCCAAGGAAACCTATGGAGAAATGTTTATCCCCACATTATAAAGTAAATAAAAACAAAACCACAATGAACATATTCAAGTGCCTGACACAGAGCAGTTGTTAAATTATGTACATCTGTGCAGCTAACAAAATTCTACAAACAAAATGAAGTTAACAAAAATAAGCATTTAGATTTTAATGACATAGGGAAGATGTTTATGTGGTTTTTAAGGATGCTAAATGAAAAAATAGATATACTCTAGAATAGATTTATCTAGAATATCAATTCTATAAGAAAATGTACAAAGAGAAGTAAACAGTAACAGTAATTGTTTTTAAAATTTGGATTAAAAAAATAAAAAATAAAATTTGGATTATATGAAGTTCCCCCCTATATTCTTACATTCTTTTGTATTTTCCACATTTTTACAGTAAGTATAATAAGGAAAATTTTTTAAAAAATACTTTATTTATTTATTCATGAGTGACACAGAGAGAGAGGCAGAGACACAGGCAGAGGGAGAAGCAAGCTCCACACAGGGAGCCCGATACGGGACTCGATTTCCGGAACTCCAGGATCATGCCTTGGGCCAAAGGCAGGCGCTAAACCGCTGAGCCACCCAGGGATCCCCAATTTCTATAGTACTTTAAAGAGATTTATCTTTGTCTAAAGTATGTTTGAGCCCTTCAAATATCTTCTTATATGGTCAGCCACATAAGTGCAACATGATGGAAAACTGTTTTTTGCCATTTTTTATGAAGACTTTTTTGAGCTTTTTTATTTCTAAAAATTGAGATACCACTGACATATAGCAAAATGTACAGATTTTAAATGTATAGTCCAGTAAGTTTTGATGAATGTTTATACCTGCATGAATACCACCCCAATCAATGTGTAGATCCTTTTTGTCACTACTGCTGCCTTGTCAGTCTTCATCATCCAGAGGGAATCTGTATTCTGATCTTTACCACCATAGGTTAATTTCATTTTTTCTAGAACTGCATATAAATAGAATGATATCATATATTCTTTATGTAGAGCTTCTTTTGCTTAACATGATTTTGAGATTTCATCCATATAGTGCAATGGATTCTTTCTTTTTTGTTGCTGGGTGGTATTGTATTGTGTGAATACCACAATTTGTTTATCCATGCTCGTGTTTACAGATGTGTAGGATGTGTCCAGGTTTGGGCTATCTTAGAATCAGGGGTGGCTTTGTAGCTGTGTTATAAGCCCAAGCATGCCACCCTGCTTCTCTTTTCCTGTCTAGCATGCTTGCAGATGAGGCATTTGCCCTGCAGTCAAGGGCTTGTTTCTAGGAGCTTGTAACTAAGACCACCACAGAGAGGGCACAGAGCAAAACTAAAGCGGCCAGACAAGTCCAACGCAGATGCCTCAGGAGTTCAGCTCCTGGGCACAGAATGGCAGGCCTGTAGATGAACTGAAAGCTCCTTTTACAGGGCGGGAGACAAAGCTAAGCAGTGAAAGAGCTCAGGGTATCCAATCAGGGACCGAGAAAGCCCCTACTACTTGGAGACCAAATCACAGCAGCTGTTTGAGGTTACTCAGAATGCTGAGCATTGATCACACCGAGAGTGGGGCGGGGTGCTTCCTCACCCCAGCTGGCCCAGCAGCAAGTATTACCCGAGTGCCCATCTGGGCTCCCTTCTGCTGGGGCTTCTGGGGTAAGGAGCTCCAGCAGGACTTGAAGCACTTGCTCTGCAGCCTCTGACTGCTCTTCCAATATGAGCTGTGTAAAAAACCCACGACCTCTTGGAGGTACGTGATCTGATAACTAGAAGAAAAACCTCCTCCCTAGGCTCAAGTGACTATCATACATGCAGGTATTCAGTCCATTGCCCAAGAACAGGAATTATGAGTTCTAGGTTTAAGAGGTCCAGGATATGTATTCCTGGGACAGAATAGGGCACAGCACCCCCTCCTCTAATCTCCTTGCTTGTGGAGTTCATTTCCCTCTGTGCTGTCACCAACCAAGGGGGAATATGGCCTTTATCTCATTTCCTTGGTCAAATGCCCCTTTATTACTACATCTGTCTCTTGAATCTTAACACCCAGTTCAGGTTAACTGAGTGTAAATAGAGCTGAGGAAATGTGGAGGGAGAAGTACTGCTATTCAGTTAGCTTGTTGAAAACACTCTTAGAGGATGGGATATTGTGGGGGCCCTCATTAGGCAGTGGCAGGACCATGGGAGAGGTGCCCTCCACCTGCCATGCTGTAGAAGAATTTATGGCAAAACTCTTGCCATGAAAGGTGTGTAGATCACGGATGTTATACTGACCAGCTTTGCTGGTAACTGTGCTAAAAGAGCCATCTGACGCTTGGTAGCAGGCCCAGCCAGCAAGGAGTCCACTCCCTGTACACTCTAGGCCAGCTCTCCCCCCTCCCTGGACTGTTGTCTATCTGTTCCCTCGTTGTGTCAGGTACTTACCTGATTATCTTCTGCCCCTCATTTCTTGTTAGGTCTGGTTTTTTTCCTTGTCTCCGTTTTCCTTGCTCTCTTCAACTTAAACTTTCTGGTTAAAAAACAAAACAGATATCAGACTTTCTAACTTTGCATTAACTGACATTCCCTGCCAAGGCACCGCCTCTGAGCACCTGCCAGAAGATTTTTTTTTTTTTTTTTTTTTTTGCCTTTGGTTTCATTATAGATGACAAAACATGGAGTTAGGTGTCTTTTCCCCAGGATTTGGTTGCTAGTTGTCTATTTCAAAACCAGACAGTATTTTCTGATTGAAGTTATTTATAAGCAGTTTGATTCTTAAAACTCTTTTTGATGTTACTGGAATCACTATGGACCATGAGTCCCATGTGACCCATATGTTGAGAAGAGGTGTAAATGGAAGCTTTGAAAAGTTGGCACCAAACATGGAAACTGAAGCGACCACTGCCCATCAGACTAATAATCTACTGGTCTTAAGATGACTTTTACTTGTGGGGGATATATAATTTCCTTGAAAATTTCCTTTTTCTTAGAAAAAGCCAGAGTAATTTTTCCTGGGTTATTAGGTTATCTGCAATTATAATTTTGATACAAGAACAAAGAACAGGGATGCCTGGGTGGCTCAGTCGGTTAAGTGTCTGCCTTTGGCTCAGGTCATGATTTGGGATCCTGGGATCAAGTCCCCACATTGGGCTCCTTGCTCAGCAAGGAGTCTGCTTCTCCCTCTACCTCTACCTCTCCCTACCCCTGGCTTGTACTCTCTCTCTCTCTCAAATAAATACAATCTTAAAAAAAAAAAAAAAAGAGCAAAGAACAGATTGTGCCCAGACCAAGTTACATTTATAACTTCAAACAATTATATTCTCATGGACTTTAGCAAAAAAAAATCTTAGAGAAAAGACTTTTGGAAAGTCTTTCTCCCCTCCCTACCAGTCTTTAGGCTCTAAATAACCAAGTATGTTTGAACACATTCTTTGGCAAAGTAGTTAATATTTCATAATCAATTTATGGGGGATTTGAACTATGTGGAAGAAAGTTCATGATACCATTCTGTGAAGTATATTAATGTATTTTTAAAAAAGATTTTATTAAAAAAAAGATTTTATTTATTTGAAAGAAAGAGCAAGAGTAGGAGCAGAGGAGAGGAGCAGAGGGAGACGGAGATGCAGACACCCTTCTGAGCAGGGAGCCTGATGTGGGGCTCCATTCCAGGACCCTGGGATCATGACCCAAGCCAAAGGTAGATGCTCAACCAACTGAGCCACCCAGGCACCCCTAAACAACTTATTCTTATCAGCGAACATACAAGGTTCCTGTGTATAAATTTCTCTACTAGGAACTGAAGATGATGAAAATTAATTTTAAATGAGGGAAGTGAAAATCATTGAGTTCTGGCCTTTTCTGTAGGCAAAAGCAAACAATAAGACCCTGAATAGTTGATACTGTGTCTCTGGAATATGAATATTGGGCTCTCCATGGCAAGTGTAAACTTCATATTTGTGACTTACTCCAGAGTGTTAGTAGATTACCATAGAGATACAGACAACTAAAGGAACTTACTGCATTACCTTATCAAGCATATTTTAAGATAAGTTAAAATTACATCATAGAATGGAAAGATATCCCATGTTCATGGATTGGAAGACTTGATATTATAAAGATGGCAGTACTACCCAAAGTGATCTATAGATTCAGTGCAATCTCTACCAAAATCCTGGCAGCCTTTTTTGCGGAGATGGAAAAGTTGATCCTAAAATTCATATGGAATTGCAAGGGGCTCTGACTAATCAAAAAATTCTTGTAAAAAAAGGATGACATTGGAAGAATCATACTTTTCAATTTTAAAAATCTACAATAATCAAAACAATGTGGTACTGGCATAAGGATAGACATAGAGATCAATGGAATGGAACTGAGAGTCCAGAAATAAACCCATCATCTATATTCAATTGAGTTTTGATGAGGGTACCAAGACTATTCAGCGGGGGAAAGAACAATCTCTTCAACAGTAGTGCTGGGACACCTAGATACTGACATGCTAAATAATAAAGTTGGATCTCAACCTTACACCATATACTAGAAGTAATTCAAAATGGATCAAAGACCTAATTGTAACAGCCAAAACTCTTAGAAGAAAACATAAGGGTAAATCTTCATGACCTTGGATTTGGTAATGGATTCTTAGAAATGACACCAAAAGCACAAGCAGCAAAAGAAAAAAAAAATAGCTAAATTGGATTGCATCAAAATTTAAAACTTTTGTGAATTAAAGGACACTATTAAGAAAGTGGCAAGAATATCTAGAGAATTGGAGAGAACATTTGCAAGTACTAGGGCCCTAGTATTTATAATATATTAAAAACTCATAACTCAACAACAGAAAGACAATCCAACTAAAGTATGGGCAAAGACTTGATTGGATAGTTCTCCAAAGAAAATATCAAAATGGCCAACACACCTCTGAAAAGATGTTCAACATCACTGGTCATTAGGGAAATGCAAATAAAAAAACGACAGTGAGGTACCACTTCATGCCTACAAGGATGGCTGTGATTAAAACAAACAAAAGAAATGTTGGTAAGGATGTGTAAAAATTGGAACCCTTATGCTTTGTTGGTGAGAATGTAAAATGGTGTAGCCACTGTGAAAAACAGTTTGGCAATTCCTCAAAAAGTTAAATATAGAATTACCATATTACCCAGCAGTTCTGCTTCTAGATATATACCCTAGGTAATTGAAGATATATATTCAAACAAATACTTGTACACAAATACTCATAGTAGCACTATTCACAGTAAGTAAAGGGTGAAAACACCCCAAATGTCCATCAGTGGAGGAATGAACAAAATGTGAAATATTCATACAATGGGATATTTTTCAGTCTTAAAAGAAGAATGAAGTACTGATAGATGTTATAATGTAGAAGAACCTCAAGACTTCATGCTAAGTAAATGAGGCAGACATAAAAGATCACCCATTGTGTGATTTACATTTGTATCAAATACCCAGAATAGGCAAATCCATAGGGACATAAAGCATATTGGTGGTTGCCAGGGGCTGGAGCAGGGGGATGGCAGTGACTACTTAATGAGTACAAGTTTTCATTGTGGTCTGACTGAAATATTTTGGAACTAGGTACAGGTGATGGTTGCAGAATACAGTAAATATACGAAATGCCAGTGAATTGCACACTTTAAAATGGTTGAGTTTATGTTATGTGAGTTTTTCAAAATTACATCATATAGCTTTTATGATCTCATAAATAACTCTGGCTTTGCTGTCATAGTTACCTTGTGACTGTTGGAACCCATGTGTTTGCAGGATTTGTACACTGGGAAAGTTCTTTCCAGCTGTGGGCAGGAAAACTAGAAGACAGATGATCCCAAGTGGGTTTCCTTCTAAAATAACAATTAAGAAATATAGTTTTGCTTTTTCATTTTTACCTGTAGAAACTGGTAAAACTCCTAGAATGGGCCCTGGGTTGTTTTAAAATGTGGTATGGACTAATGTTGGCTAGTTTCTTCACTTAGCTTGAAAAACTATGTTTAACTTTATATTATTTGGATATGGAACAGCTTTTGATTTTATGAAAATTAAGAGTAATTTTAAAAGAGGAGCACCTGGGTGGCTCAGTCAATTAAGTGTCTGCCTTTGGCTTGGGTCATTATCCTGGGGTCCTGGGATGGAGCCTGCATCCATCCTCCATTGGCTCCCTGCTCAGCGGGGTGTCTGCTTCTCCCTCTCCCTGTAGTCCACCCCCTGCTCCTGCTCCCATGTACACTTTCTCTGTCTCTCTCAAATAAAAAAAATCTTAAAGAATCTAAGCTATATATGTGTAATTGCAATAAGACTTTTCTAATGGTTTGCTGTGCTGCACTGCTAGAGATTTTTGTGACAATTTCTAAAATCATCAACCATCACATATACTTTTTATTGTCAGTGAATTTGGTATCAGGTATAAGAAAGGTCTGTTTTCAGATCAATCGAACAGATTGTGCAAAACCTAAAAATCTTAGTTTCTTATTTTTATCTTTATAACTTTTTTGTTTTTTAAAGGAAAGACTTTAGGTTAGATTCTGGCAAAATACCTGTCATTGAGAAGAGCTTCTCAGAAAGGTAGAAGTTCTTTGCCAATGATCATAAAGCTTTTCTTTATGATGAATTGTTGCTTCTGTTCTATAATTCTACTTCTGCCCCTGTGTTATTTGTAGGCTTGTTTCTCCAGCAAATGTATTTATGCTAATTATCTTGCACACCCCCACCTGACTCAAAATATGCCATCTAGGCTGAGAGGTTGTAGACATGAAGCAAACAAAGCTAACTGGTTTGAAGGATTGAACCTACAGTTTTTGACATCATTAGCATCATGTTCCACTCAATTGAACTAGAGTGTGAAAGAGCAAATGCCTTGCTTAAACAAAGGTTTTGCAATTTCAAAGTTAGAAGGGATCTGGTAAGCATTGCAAAGTATCTAGAATAAATATAATAAACTGAAGTTGTGGGTAAAATATTTGGCTTCTAATAATTATTGCTTCTGATTTCCACAAAATTAGGAAGATCTACTTCTTGTTATGTTCACTGTATAATGTTTTAAGAGATCAGTTTTTAAGTTGTGGAGAATTCAAAGTTAAATTTTTCAATAAGTTATTAGGAAAATTTTCCCACAAGAGCAAATTTAACTGGACATGGTGGTACTCTACCATGACAGCTATCAAGGTATACAGAGGAGGCCACCATTTACATGGGTTTCTGTTTGTCGAGGGACCCTGCCTTTGATTTTCCTTACTTAACCTTTCTGTGCCTTAGTTTCCTCACCTAAGCAATTAGAATGATAGAATCTACTGCATATGGGTGTTATCAAGATTGAATTAGTTAATGTAGTTAAAGCTCTTACAACAGTGCCTGATACAGAGTAAAAGCTTGAGATATTAACATTAAAGACCTAAGAATAGGGGATCCCTGGGTGGCTCAGTGGTTTGGTGCCTGCCTTTGGCCTAGGGCGCGATCCTGGGGTCCCGGGATCGAGTCCCACTTTGGGCTTCCGGTGTGGAGCCTGCTTCTCCCTCCTCCTACGTCTCTGCCTCTCTCTCTCTCTGTGTCTCTCATGAATAAATAAATCTAAAAAAAAAAAAAAAAAAAAAACCTCTGATTTCAGCTCAGGGCATGATCCTGGAGTTCAGGGATCGAGTCCCACATTGGGCTTTTTGAGGGGAGCCTGCTTCTCCCTCTGCCTATGTCTCTGCCTCTCTCTCTGTGTGTCTCTCACAGATAAAATCTTTAAAAAAATAAAAAAATACATGAAGGCTTAAGAATAATGGTGAAGGGTGAGGAGGAACTACTTTGGTGAGGGTTTTTTTTTTAAGGGCAGCCTTGTTTACATTCACAGATACTTAGTTTTGACCCTCTCCTGTGTGCCAAAGCACTGTTCTACCCAAGGTTCTGAGAGCCTCTACTATACTCACTGTAGGGCCACTTTACTGCTAATGGGCATCTTGACCAAAGAGAATGCTTTGGGAAAGAAAGGGAGGGAGGGAGGGAGGGAAGGAGGGGGGAGGGAGGGAGGGAGGGAGGAAGAAAAGAAAGAACTCAAAGCAGTGGTTTTTCAACTGTTTCCTGAGAAATTGTAAGATTGCATGAAGTGTCTCTAGTGGTTTGTTGCAAACACATAGTTACTGTCTCATGCATGCATTTGCTGAGAATTACTATGTGCCCATCATTGGCACTGGGCAGAGTGAGACTACATCGGGGGAAGGGTCAGAGACAAAGATGATGATAATGTGGTTCCTTGGCCTGGATCTCATAGTCCAGACCATTTTTTGTACCAGTAGAATCCATGCCAGGAAGGCCCCAGGGCTTTGAATGGAAGAGCATCAGAAAACAGCACATTCTTAATGGTGTGCATTCTTGGAGTTGTAAGGCCACACGTCAGCTAATTTGCTCATCTCTGTTAAGCCATCTCAAACTTAGCTGGAAGATGGACAGGGAAACTCATTGGTGGAAAGAGTGTTAAAATGACTGATTTTATGAATTATCTAAAATTACAGATTTTATGAATCCTCTTGTTCTGATCTGTTATCAGAGAGAATTGAGTTTGCCTTATTTCTATTTATATTTTTTCAGTTTCTACTAGCATTTTTATAGTTTCAAATTGCTAGTTTGTGTTTGTACAACCTCTTTATGCTCTCCTTCCTCTCTGCCTCCGGCCTTGGTTTTTCTGTTTGTGTATAGTTGTGGTGAAAATAAATTAGGAAAGGAGATTGATGAGCTTGGATAAGTCTGCTTCCTAGAAGGTACTCTATCTCTTCTCACGAAGTGACAGTGTGCTGCTTCTTTTGCAGGGTGTGAACTGCAGCTGCAGAAGCAACAGGTGAACCTTTCAAGATGCATACAGGGCTGCAAGAAATGAGGGGAGAGGCTGGAGAGACCAATGAAGGGTCAAAGAAACTTGTTTCCTGGGTAAATAGTATGCTTCTGAATTCTAACAAGTTTCTTGCCATATCAGTTACTTTGTAACACCTAAGTCTTCAGAGGTATATTTAGTCTTTGCATTGTTGTTAAATATTCTTTATTTTCTCATCCTTTTGTTTTATTGCTTAGCTCTTTGATAAAATGATTCTCCTTTTCTTTATTAATCTAAAATTCTGCATTGAATATACAGGTTAGGTGATTTCTTAGATCACTTGATAAGAATGTTGACTGACTGTTGGGTATTACTAAAGTTGAGCTGTGTATTGTGTCTCTGTGATTTGCAGGTGTAGTTTGAGTGCAAGACTTAAACTTCTGTTTTATGAAATGAATGACTTGAAAAACTAGAACACTAGTCTGAATTCCAGTTATTCGAGCCGTGTGCTCAGGCTGCCCTCTGGAATAGGAAACATTTTTCAAAGCTAAATATAATACCAAAGACAAAGCAGACTGGCAAATAATCAATGTAAATAGATCTAGCCTTCACTGCTGAAGTAGATGTGCCCTGCTTAAGGTTTTTTGGGGTCATTTATTTATTGAGTTGTGAACTCAGTTTATTCTGTTATTAAGCCTCTTGGTTTGTGCTTAGATTTTGGGGGTTTGTTGTTGCTGTTGTTAAAGCTTTTTAAATAAAGGAAATGTATTGCATTATTTTTCATTATAAAGTTAAGAACTTTTCTTTAATGTGCCGGGTAGAAAGTTTTGGAAAGAAAGGGAGAGGAAATGGAGTCAGAGTCATTGATGGTATATAATGCTGGAAGTTCTGTGCACATCATCCTGACTTAGACAACTCCATGGCAACATCACTCCTCCACAAGCCTCGAGCCACACAGTCCATGGGAATGTTTCTACTATTATAGCTTCTGGAACTTCCTGGCTTATAGTGGGTTGCTGCAGGGCTACTATTAGATACATGATACCTTCCAGCATGCTCATTCTTTGAGTTGTAGGCTAAGTAAAAACTGTTTAGTAGCCATTTATGTGAATCCTCTAAATTGGAAATGGCATGAGACCAGCTTATTTATACACATTTTCTACTGCTCACCTTCACACCAGCTGTTCTAGTCACACTGATCTCCTCGCTCTCTCAGTCAATCCAGAAATGCTCTTGCCTCAAATCTTTTCTTTTCAGGGGGCCGCTTGGATGGCTCAGTCAGTTAAGTGTCTATTGATCTTGCTCAGGTCATGATCTCAGGGTTGTGGGTTTGGGTCCCAAGTTGGGCTCTGTGTGGAGTCGGCTTGAGATTCTCTCCCTCTTCCACTGCCCTTCCCTGATGCTTGCACTTGCTCTCTCTCAAATAAGTAAAATTTTAAAAAAGAAACTTTCCTCTCAGCCACATGGCTCCTGTCCTCTTTCTCCTTCAGGTTTCTGCTGGGGGGTGAGAGGGACGATGAAGTTAATAGGGCAAAGCCAAATTGGAATCACCAGGAACTCTGTTGTGTCAGCCTCTGCTCTTACTACCTGGCAACACTGAGACATCCTGCCTCACTCCAGCGGAGCTCATTTGTCCCACTCCATTCCTACCTATCAAGTACCATGTTTTATTTATTCTACATATTGTGTTCTTGTTAAACTTTAAGATCTTTATTTTTTTTAAGATTTTATTTATTTATTCATGAGACTACACAGAGAGGAGAGAGAGAGACAGAGAGGCAGAGACAAAGGCAGAGGGAGAAGCAGGCTCCATGCAGGGAGCCTGTGGGACTCGATCCCAGGTCCCCAGGATCACGCCCTGGGCTGAAGGCAGCACTAAACCACTGAGCCACCGGGGCTACCCTCTTTAAGATCTTTTAAAATTGATCTTTCACTTTTAAAGGCACACGCCATTTGATTCAGCAATTGTATTTCTAGGAATGTATTCACATCTGACCTCATACACGTATGCAGGTGTTCCACCTCAGCCTCTGTTGAACCCTGCTGTGTGCTTCCTATCTTCCACAGCACTCGCACAGAGACTACCTCTGTCTTGCTGCCATTATGTTATTGTGGCCACAGGTCATATCTCCCTCCAATAACTTGGGCAGCTGCCTGCTTCTTTGCCTAAATTGCAGTGTACTGGAGACATTTGCACAATAGCTGATTTATCTCCCTTCAGGTTTCTGCTTTTGAACTCCCATTCCTTTACATCAGTCTTTCTCTTCCCATTTGCGAATGTCTCAAACAGTTATACTTTTTGCTTTGGGTGTTTTTTTTTTTCATATTTAGACAAGTAAACATATAAGGTGGTACCTCTTCTAGGCTGCACACTAGAATCACCTCAGAAGCTTAATGAAATACTAATGTCTGGTCACACCCCCAGGGATTGTGAAACAGTTTGTCTGGGTTGAGGCATAAGCATCAGCATTTTATTTGTTTTTTATTTTTAATATATTTTTTAAAATTCCAGTATAATTAACATACTATATTAGTTTCAGGTGTGTGAATAAGTGATTAATAATTCTATAGTTACTCAGTGCTCATCCCTATCACCTATTTCACCCATCCCCCTCACCCACCTCCCCTCTGGTAACCATCTGTGTGTTCTTTACAGTTAAGAGTCTCTTTATGTTTGTCTCTCTTTTTCTTTGTCCATTTGTTTTGTTTCTTAAATTGCATATATGAGTGAAATCATATGGTGTTGGTCTTTCTCTAGCTTATTTCACTTAGCATTATACCCTCTACATCTAATTGTTGCGCATGGCACCCCTAGAATTTTACATTAAAAAAAATTTTTTTTTTATTTATGATAGTCACAGAGAGAGAGAGAGAGAGAGAGAGAGGCAGAGACATAGGCAGAGGGAGAAGCAGGCTCCATGCACCGGGAGCCCGACGTGGGATTCGATCCCGGGTCTCCAGGATCGCGCCCTGGGCCAAAGGCAGGCGCCAAACCGCTGCGCCACCCAGGGATCCCGAATTTTATATTTTTAATAGAAAATCCATTTATTGGGTTGCCTGGGTGGCTCAGTGGTTGAACATTTGCCTTCAGCTCAGGTCATGATCCTGGGTCCAGGGATTGAGTCCCACTTCAGGCTCTTTATGGGGAGCCTGCTTCTTCTTCTTCCTGTGTCTCTGCCTCTCTCTGTCTCTCTCATGAATAAATAAATAAAATCTTTATTAAAAAAAAAGAAAATCCATTTATTTTTTTTAAGATTTTATGTATTTAAAAGAGAAACAGTGAGCAGTGGGGAGGGGCAGAGAGAAAAGGAGAAACAGACTCCTCACTGAACAGGGAGCTTGGGGATGCCTGGGATGCCTGGGTGGCTCAGCTGTTGAATGCCTGCTTTCGGCCCAGGGTGTGATCCTGGAGTTCCCGGATCGAGTCCCACATCAGGCTCCCTGCATGGAGCCTGCTTCTCTCTCTGCCAATGTTTCTGCCTCTCTCTCTGTGTGTGTCTCATGAATAAATAAATAAAATCTTAAAAAAAAAATGAACAGGGAGCCTGATGTGGGGCTTGATCCAAGATACCTGGGATCATGACCTGAGCCAAAGGCAGACGTTTAATCAACTGAGCCACCCAGGCGCTCTTCTAAATTTAATAAACATAAGCCACTCCCCTACAATTTTATTGCCTTTCTTTATGTCCAGTTGTTGTAACTTCATGCATTTTTCTTTAATTAAATTTACCATAGTATCACTTTTAGTCTCTTTACAGAAAGTTTTAGTAGAAATATAAAACTTTTAAAGTAAAAAAGGCAGTGAAAAATCAGTTTCCTATTCCTGTTCCACAGGCAGGCAGTTCCCTCTCCAAGTCAGCAACTCCTGTCCATTTCTTAAGGTTCCTTCTAAAGTATTTTGATTTTTGCTTTCAAAATAACTACTTCCTTCCTTAAAAAAAAGTTTCTCCGGGTTTTTTGTTGTTTGCTTCTCAATGTTATTAGTTGTGCACTTAGTTTTTATTTTTGTTTCTTGACAATACTCAAAGCAATGTTTGTCTTCTGTTCATTGTCCATAGATACCTTACATGATGATTTTGTTATATTTTCTAACTTCATTATTGTCATTTCAGAACTTACCTCTTTCAAGCAGAATATTGTTGGATTTTGTCTTCTGTTCAACCAATCTTGAAGTTGCTATGACTTAACGTCTAAATTTATCCTCTTCGATTCATGGCTGCTATTGCATTTGTTATGTTTTCTATATATAATTTATTTCTTGATTTTTATATTTCTTTGTTGTCTCTGTTCTGTCTTCTGTTTTGGGGAAATTTTTTCTTCTTTCCTTTTAACTTTTAAATGAATTTTAAAGGTGAATAGTCTTTTGAGCTTTCTTATTGCCAGAAATAACATTTGTTTCTATATTTATTTACTATCATCAAAGCAAAAGCAGGAACTTTCCTTTTCTTCCATATAAGGAAACTCAGTTTCTCCCTGTCTTGGCATCCCCCTCTCCCTATTCCTTATCTCCCCCTCCTTATTTTTTCCTTTCACATTTTACATTTGTTCTGTGAGGTAGACTCCTTTTTCTGGGCTTCAGCCTGGTACTCATAAGTATTTTGCTATTCCTGATGCAGTGAGTTATGACCACTGCAGTGTCACTCTGAGCTGGATAGACGCTGAGGTAGGTGCAGAAGGTACAAAGATAAAGGCAGTTCTGACCTTGCCTTCAAGGTTCCCTTTCTGGTTGAGGAGGTGACACACATGCGGACTAACTTGATGGCAGAAGACATAATATGTCCGGTATCTTGGAGACACAGAGGGAGGGAGGGCGGGATGGACATTTGGAGAGTCAGCAAAGGCATTCTGGGAGCGGCTGCTGCTATACCAGGAGACCTTTGTGAGATGGAGGATAAAACACAAGGGCCATGACCTGAGGGTGCTCAGGTTTGCCGCCCGAGTTCATCAGAGCCTGGCTGGAGAGGACACCAAGCAAGGGGATTTGGTTCTACATTGTGAAGCACCTTGAGTGCCTGGCCATCGAGCTTCCATTTGGATGCTGTGGGCCACCTTGTAGAGGCTTTAAAGCAAAGGAATACTGTGCTCAAATTTGTTTTTAGGAAGATAAGTCTGGCTACGGTGTGAAGCACAGCCTGCAGGAAGTCAGTCCAGCGGCTCTGGCAGTGATTTGGGTGAGAGGTGGTGGGAACTTGAACAAGGCAGCAGCAGTGGCAATGGAGAAGAGAACATGAGGTGTTTGGAAGCAGTACCTAAAAACGCTAGTATCTGACTCAGGTGAGATTGGGAATGAGAGGATGACTGGGAGAGGTTTGTTGATCTGTTTTAGGGAGGGTGATAGCAGACAGTGGAAATATCAGCCAACTTATGGAGTGGGGTATATGGTGCAGAGACTCATTGGAGAGAGACAAAGATTTTATTTTAGGATTTGTTGATTTTTAAATACCCTAGAAGAGATCTAGGGAAACATATCTAGGGGCAGCTGGAAACATGGGTCAGAATGTCAGGGGTGTGGTGTGACGGCTGGAGATAAAGGGTAGGACACGCTTGCTCCAAGGTTGTCAGAGTCATGAGAATAGACATAAACTCACAGGTAGAACATGTAGACAGAAAATGAAAGGGCTTAGGATGGTCTCTGGGCAAAGACTGGTTCTTTATGTGCAGGAAATTGAGATGTACTAAGTACGTATGTCCATGAGACATACTGTAGTATTTGTCTCACACAGGGTGGTGAGAACTTTTTCAGACAGAGTATTTTATCTTCTCCATAGCCCGTGTTTGGAAATTATTACCGCTCTACTTTGTGGGCCAGAAAACTAAGACTCCAAGGCATCGCTAAGCCAGTAAGTGGGATTGTTGTAATGAGGAGTAAATGAACTACAACCTGAAGTGCTCAGAATGAACAGTGTCCACTGCATGTTGTGTGCTCTACTCTTGTTAGCAGCTCTTGTTATTTTTGCTGCTGCTGTTGTCCTGGGGGAAGATAGAAGCGATGAGGGCAGCCCGGGTGGCTCAGCGGTTTAGCACCACCTTCAGCCCAGGGTGTGATCCTGGGATCCCAGGATCGAGTCCCACGTCAGGCTCCCTGCACGGAGCCTGCTTCTCCCTCTGCCTGTGTCTCTGCCTCTGTCTCTCTCTTCTTCTCTCTCTCTCTCATAAATTAATAAATAAAATCTTAAAAAAAAAAAGAGAGAGAGATGATGTTTTCCTGATTGCCATTTGGACCACACAAATAAGTGATAAATTTATAGACTATTGAAACCTTAATTGAAAAACTAAAAACAGGTAAGTCCTGGGGGCCAGATAGCATTCCCCCAAGTTCCTAAGGAATTCAGCAATGAACAACTTTAACCTTGGTCCAGATGTGGCATCTGGAGTTGCAGATGTCCACTGTGTGGCCTCACCCTCCCCATGGCAGTGTTGGATTGCTTTCTCTCAAATACAGGCTTATAAAATTTTTATTTCTACCTTACTGAATAGTTCTTCCAAAAAAAATTGTTATTCAATTTTGCTTACCCATCTGCAAATAAAAGATGCTGGCCAGCCAGCACACAAAAGTGACTTGCCTGAAGTCCATTGTAGGGTTAGGATTTCAGCCCATGGTATCTGACTTCAGTGGTATTAAAAGAGGAGAAAAGGTTTACTGGAATGTATATATATCAAACTATAATGCTATCTTAGTTCAGAGTGCTGTTAACAAAATACCACAGACTCGGTGGCTTATAAACAACAGGAATTTATTCCTCAGTTCTTGTGGGCAGAAGTTGAGATAAGGTACCAGCATGGTCAGGTTCTGGTGGGAGCCCTCTTTTGGGTTGCAGGTGGCCTTTTTCTTAAAAAGTATCCTCATGTGTGGGGGGGGTGGGGAGAGTGAGAGAGGTCAGAGGTCCCATCTGTGAAGGTACTAATCCCACTTAGGAGAGCTCCACTATCATAACCTAATCACCTCCTAATGCCCTGCTTTCTAAGACTGTTACATTGGGAGTTAAAATTTCATCATGAATTTTGGGGTGGACACAAACATTTAGTCCCTAATAAGTACCAATCTCTAAAAGTATGGTTATGAGCTCTCCATAATGATTTTTTTACAATAATATTTTTATGAGCAGAAAATATAACACCTTGAACAGGAGTAATTAAGTGTTTGCAGGACAGAAATAATATGAAATCATATCAACTAATCTCTTAGAGTTTTTAAGGAAAGTGAGCAGACTTGTGAATGAGGGAGATAGTCCCTTAAGAAAGAACTTTCAGGGCATCTGGGTGGCTCAGTCCATTAAGTGTCTGCCTTCAGCTCAAGTCATGATCCCAGGGTCCTGGGACCAAACCCGCATCAGGCTCTCTGCTCAATGGGGAGCCTGCTTTCCCTCTTCCTCTGCAGCTCCTGCTGCTTGTGCTCTCTTGCTCCCTTGCTCTCTGTCAAATAAATAAATAAAATTATTTTTAAAAAGACAATTTGATTCATCTAAAATAAACTCTCACATGTTTATTAACTATAAAGGAAAGAAAAGATAGTAACTTTGTAGCAGAGAAACCAGGTTAACCAAATGATCACGGTCAACAATCACTGGTAATAAGAGCTATTGACATCATGAACTCTATGATATGCACTGAGGAGAGCACAACATCATTTCTGTTGTATTTTTGTCAAAAATGCATAACCTCAGGGGGAGGTGGTGAAATAGGTGAGAAGAATTAAGCAGTGCACTTGCCATGATGAACACAGGGTGATGTATGGAAGTGTTGAATTACTGTGTTGTACACCTGAAACTAATATAATACTGTGTTAACTAACTGGAATTAAAAACTTAAGAAAATGTGTAACCTCAGTGTAATCATGAGAAAACATGAGGCAAATGCAAATTAAGGGACATTCAACAAAATAACTGATATTCTTTTTTTTTTTTTTTTTTTTTTTTAAGATTTTATTTGGGATCCTTGGGTGGCTCAGCAGTTTAGTGCCTGCCTTTGGCCCAGGGTGTGATACTGGAGTCCTGGGATCAAGTCCCACATCAGGCTCCCTACATGGAGCCTGCTTCTCCCTCTGCCTGTTTCTGCCTCTCTCTCGCTCTCTTGCTCTCTTTCTTTCTCTGTCTCTCATGAATAAATAAAATCTTATTAAAAAATATTTAATTGGGGGGGAAAGCATGTGCCCCAGTGCTCACTTGCTCACAAGTGGGGGGAGGGGCAGAGGGAGAGGGAGAAGCAGGCTCCCCACTGGGCTCAGAGCCAGACACAGGAGGGCTCGATCCTAGGACCCTGGGATCATGACCTGAGCCAAAGTCAGATGCCCAACAGAGTCACTCAGGCGCCCCTAAAATAACTGACAAATATCCTTAAGTATCAAAGACTCAAATGACAAGGAAAGATCAAGGTTCTGTCACAGGCTGCAGTAGACTAAGAAATGACTACATACACTAGGGATTCTGGATAGGATCCTAGAGCAGGAAAAGGACATTGGTAGGAAAAATACTTGTGCAATTTGAAAAAGATGTTTATAGTATTGTACCAGTGTTAATGTCCTGGTTCTGTTCAATGCACTGGGCTGATGTGAGTTCATGTCAGGGGAAGCTGAGTCAGGGATATATGGAAACTCTACTATTCTTGCAACTTTTCTGTAAGTCTAAAAAATTAGCTGAAACTAAAAAAAGAAAACTTTGACAAGATTCGTTACCAAAGTTTTCTGTGTTCTCCCTCTCTCATTTTCTTTTCAGTAAAAAGCCATCATAGGTTAGAGAAACAATTTGGTCCTGGGTTAGAAACTGGCTTAAGAATAAGAAGCAAGCCTGGAGTTCAGTCCCTCTGAGTGGGAAAATGAGAATGAGCTTGCCACAGTGTTGCTTCTGGGCTTATTTTATGATGTGTTGAATTTCCCACATCCTTCTAAAGCTCTTCTGATGGGAGATTTTTCTGAAGTTTTTATGAAGCCAAGTGGGCAGAAAATTAGTGCAAGATACTGCACTTCTGGGACACCTGAGTGGCTCAGTGGTTGAGCGTCTGCTCAGGTTGTGATCCTGGGGTCCTGGGATCGAGTCCTGCATCGGGCTCCCTGCAGGGAGCCTGCTTCTCCCTCTGCCTGTGTCTGTCTCTCTCTCTCTCTCTCTGTGTCTCATAAATAAATGAATTTAAAAACCTTAAAAAAAAAAAAAAAAGATACTGCACTTGGAAAAACAAAAATCCAAACCAGACTTAAGAGTCATGAGTCCGGGGCAGCCCGGGTGGCTCAGTGGCTTAGCGCCGCCTTCAGCCCAGTGCCTGGTCCTGGAGACCCTGGGGTCGAGTCCCATGTCAGGCTCCCTGCATGGACCCTGCTTCTCCCTCTGCCTGTGTCTCTGCATCTCCCCCCCCCCCTCATGAATAAATAAAAAATCTTAAAAAAAAAAAAAGTCATGAGTCCAAGGATATCAATTAGTACTCTAGTGTTCTCTGAGTTCTCACTCTAGTGTTTGTTGCTGAGGCCAAAATGGGCTTGAAAATCAGTGCCCACCCAGGTAGAGATGACCAAACCTAAGCAGCCCTCTGGAAGCATATGTAGATGAAAGTCTCTCCTTGGTCATTAAGAAGCAGGCAAACTTTAAAGCCTGGTAAGTAGAAAAATCATAACAGATAGAGGTTTTTAATGTGTTCAAATGAAGACTGTTGCAAAGAGACAGCAGACTGGGAGTCTGCATGGAGTCTAGGAGGATTTGGACTCTGCCAGGGTGCAGATTGCTCTGTCCACAGTGTGGAAGATGCTCCACTGGCCCAGGACAGACATTTCGGTTGCTGCAAAGCGAGGCTTGCTACATATGCAGGTTGAAAGCCTTCTTTAGGAGCTCTACATTTTTACCTGATTAGGGATGGCCTGATTAGGGATTCTGTTTCTCAGATGCTTCAATGTAAGGAAAGGACAGCTCTGTGTGAGTGATAGGAGCAGAGGCTCCTGTAAAGCTGTGCCCACTCTAAGAATGAGGGGGAAGATCTAATGTGTCTCCATTGAGTTTGGTTCGTATTAACCAGTTCTGGGCCCACCCACTTAAGAATTTCATAATCTCAGTGAACCAAAAAATACTGTGTGTGTGTGTGTGTGTGTGTGTGTGTGTGTATATATTTAGTTAGGAATATTGTATTTCTGAACTTAGAAAGCTGGGGACTAGGCCATTTTCAGTTAACAAGTATTTTATGAGCACCCATTGGTGTGCCAGGCATTGTGTTAGCCCCTGAGAATATAGCAATGATCAAGAGAGTCATGGTCGCTGCCTGCATGGAGCTCACAGACCAGGAGACTGCACCTCTGAGTCTGAACCAGCCCACCTACCTCCCTCACATGGCTTGGTTTACACCAGATAAAAGTTTGCCCATATATAATTCTGGAATTTAAAAACCTCCTAATGCATATTTGTTTTAATTTCATTCCAACAGTGCTTAAAAGATGTTTTCATGTATACTTCATACATTTCATTTATGTAACTTTGAAGTAATATTTCATGCCTTTAATCATAAAGCACCATTTCCCCTCTCCGGACCACTCCCATCAGATTCTGATGTTGAAGATGCTTTGGGAAGGGCTCTGATTACTTATGGCAATCAGAAATATGTTTACCAAGGCATAGTGAGCGTGTAGAGGTGTAGTGTGGCCAGCTGGCAGTGTCCAGAGGGAGCCAAGTCTTCTCTGCTGCATAGACATTTCTCCCTTCCTGAATTTAATCTCTCAGGTCAGATTCCAAGTTGAATCTCAAAGCAATGAACCAGTTAGAGTGATGCTAACTAACTTGATTCCACAGCACTGTTATTCTCTTCCCTGGCCCTCCTTCGAGAGGCTGTGGGCTTTATTGAATAGAGATTTGTCCTCATGCCTTGAGTTGGTAAAATACTAATGATTAGGAATTTTTAGTTATCCTATTTAAAAAGTACAGTGAATAAGCGATGAACAGCATTTCTTATTTATCAGAGAAATCAAGGATAAGCTATTGGTTGACAATTAATTTGGAAGGCTCACCTCTACTAACCCGGTGGAGCATATAAATGGTCATTTTTTCAAAGTACTTTTGCAGAACAAAGTCTACATTCATTAGCAGAGCTTTCCACCATCTGATCCTGATCCCTTTCCAGCCACAAATTTTCCAACCCCCTGCATAGCTTCTCTTACGCCCTAATAGGCTCTGTGTACTTCATATTATCGCATCATCAAGCTTTCTCTGTTTTTTTCTGCCTTCAAGTCTTAGATCATCCAGTTCCCACCACCACCCCTTCCCCTTGAAGATGCCTTTGGTCTTCCCCTGGCATTATTTTGAAAGAGACATACTAGATGCCCCCCCCCCTTTCTTTTTACAAATGAGGAGACTGAGGAACAAAAATGTTAAGAATTTTGCCCAACGGAACAAAGTGGTGGAGGTGGGATTTGAACCCAGGTAGTCAGTTAGGAGTCAAGGCTTCTAACCACTACTTGATATGCTAGAAGCCCGTGCTCTTTGCTGTGTGCTATACTGGGATGATAATAGCTAGCATTTATCAAACACTGGCTTTGTAGCAGGAATTGGGCTATGTGTTATATGTTTATTATCTTACTTAATCCACATAGGGCTTGGGGCTGAGCACCTTGTAGTAGGCAGTACTACACTGTAAGCCTCGTAAGTGTTAACAGGTATATGAACAAGTGGATGAATAACAATAGGGAGAGGGATTAGGAAGAGAACTAATGTGTGTTGAGGGCCTTCCGTTTTTTTCCCTAGAGAAAGTTTTCCCAGTATTTTATTATAAAAAATTTCAAGCGTTCCACAAAGTTGAAGAATTTTACAATGAACAGCTATACACCCACCACAAGGTTTCGACCATTGACATTTTACTCTATCCTATCCCTTTATCTAGCCATCTATTCATCATATTTTTAAATGTATTCCCCCTCAGTGCTTCAGCATACCTATCACTATGTAGAGGTCATTATTTGCTTCTATTATTTTTTTCTTTTAAGGTAAGATTTTCACATTTCATTTTAGTTAAATTTTAACTGTACATTTGCTGAGTTTTGACAAAGGCATACACCTGTGCAACCCAAACTCCTTTTTTTTTTTTTTTTTTTTTTTAAAGATTTTTGTTATTCATTCATGAGAGACCCAAAGAGAGAGAGAGAGGCAGAGACAGGCAGAGGGAGAAGTAGGCTCCTCACTGGGAGCCTGATGCGGGACTCCATCCCTGGACCCAGGATGACGCCCTGAGCCAAAGGCAGACACTCAACCGCTGAGCCACGCAGGTGTTCCCCCCCCCCCTTTTTTTTAAGATTTTATTATTTTTTTAAAAGATTTTATTTGCAACTCAAACTCCTACCAAGATACTATCATTACCCAGAAAGTCATGTCATGTCCCTTCCTAGTCAGTGCCCACCCCTACTTCCTAGAGGAATATCTACTATTTTTATATTGTATATCGATATGCTTTTTTTGTAGTTGTTCCAGAAGAGTTTAAGGTGGCTCATTCAAATCCATAAATACAGCAAGAAAACATAAATGAGAACTAGGTGGAAAAAAGAAACTAAGGAATGCTAATTAGAGCTAGGAGAGCACCATGATATACCAGGCACATTTATAAGTAATGTATTGCTTAATCCTCATAAGAGGTATACATAATTATTTCCATTTTATAGATGGGGAGACACTATTTGTGTCGCTAGTAAGAGGGACACTCGGGAGGAGGTAGGGGGTGAGGTAGCTAGGTGATGAGCATTTAAGGAGGGCACATAATGTAATGAGCACTGAGTGTTATATACAAATGATGAATCACTGAACTCTACCTTTGAAACTAATAATATGCTATATGTTAAATAATTGAATTAAAAAAAGTAATAGAGATACTCTTTGACGCTGAAGTCCATGCTTTTTCCACTGTAGCCTCCCGAAAGTAAGACAATAGGTAAAATAAAGCTTCTTTTAAAAGTAAATATTATCCCCAATAATATGTGCTGAAGTATTAATAAAATATAGCAATGATCAAGAGAGTCACTGTATTACCTCGACGTGTTGGTAGATGGTGAAGGTGGGGTCATTACAATAGTCCTGCAGTATTTGCAAAGAGCTTTAAGGTTAAGGTTGGCTTTGAATTATCCTGTATGGCCCTAGAGATGGGCTTCAGTGTCCTCAGTAAGAGAAAAAGGCAGCTTTTCCAGAATTGGAGATAAAAATGGGAAGTCTTAAAGTGGTCTTGTTAGTTGTCAAATAGGGCCCTAAAACACTAGCAAGGAAGCAAGCAAACATCTTATATATGAACAAGTCTTGGTCAGAGCTTTCAACTTTGACTTTAATAGGGTTCATTTGTTAGTTATATTACAAAAGAGTACAGGTAATATTTGGCAAAAGTATTGTAAATATCTAATGGAGGGCCTGAAAATCATTGTATCTGCTACCGTCTACATTCTGTGTTGAATCTCCCTTATAATAATAGATAGGATGTAGAAGTAAAGGGTAAGAAAGAATTGAAGATTACTTAGAGGGTTTCTTACTTGAAATACCAGAAAAGGCATTAGGCCTTTGGTGGTAGGAAGGTAATCACAGGGCTTCTGGATAAAGTTAGGGAAAGACTTTGAAAAAAGACAGGGAGGAACCCTGGGTGGCTCAGTGGTTTAGCGCCTGCCTTTGGCCCAGGGTGCGATCCTGGAGTCCTGGGATCGAGTTCCGCATCGGGCTTCCTGCATGGAGCCTGCTTCTCCCTCTGCCTGTGTCTCTGCCTCTCTCTCTCTCTCTCTCTGTCTTTCATGAATAAATAAATAAAATCTTTTTAAAAAAACAAACAGGGAAATGGGGGTGTTTTATTGATAGCAACTTGGCAGTTTAAAATTGAAGAATTTCCTCCTCTGGGCTATGCTGTCATTTTCATTTGATTTTTTATAACTCCTGTATCTTTGATGAGATTTTTAAAAATTTGTTTCAGGAGAATTTGTGATTGCTTGTTGAATCATTTTTATGATTGCTTCTTTAAAGTCATTTGTAAGCTAATTTCTATATCAGATTCATCTTGGTATTGGTGTCAGCTGATTATCTTATCTCCTTCAAGTTGTGATTTTCCTGATTCTTGGTGTAGTGGGTGATTTTCAGTTCTCTTCTGAACATTTTGTCTATTATGTTAGGAGATTCTGGGTCCTATTTAATCTTTCCTTTACCGGGCAGTCACCCTATTTAGGTTTAGCACACAGGTTGGGATCTACTTTTGTGGGTTATGAGTTCCACTGACATTTCTTTTCAGAGCCTTTGTTTTTGCTATTTTGATCAGCTGGGTTTATCTGGTGCAGCCAGGGCTCTCATTGGTCTCTGCTGGTGCTGATAGAGGGATGGAGCTTCCCCAGACCATGCTGTCTGGTGCCTGTAGGTGGGAGTAGGGAGTCTCTATCCTGCTGGGATGAAGAGTGCTTCCCCAGACTGTTTTATTAGTGGTCTCCAGTCTATCTCTGTTGGTGCTGCCAGCAGAACTCCTGTTTTCTAATGGGAAAGGATAAGCCTACCTGGATTGTCTTCTGTTGCTAGGTTGGGGCTTGGGAAACATTGGGTCTTGGCACCTTCTGTTGGACTGGGGGTGGACAGCAGTCATAAGATGCTCTGCTGCTGTGCTGGTCCTTCAGTACTGGGGTCACTAACCTGTTGGCCTTCCTTTTTCAACCTTTCAGACTTCTCCTTTGGTTGCCTCTCAGGTTATTTCCAGGGTTTTAAGTTGTACTTAGCCAAGGAGGTTGGGGGAGAAACCATTTAAACCATCTTAACTGTGATGGTGTTCTATTTAACCATTTGTTTTTTGGATTATTCAGTAGTTTTAAATAGTTCTGTAGACATTGTTAGGGGGCGGGGGCGTCTTCCAACAGCCTGGACATCTGAAAGGCTTCCTTACTGCACAGATCCACAGGCCTGGGCCTGGTTGGCTGCCCAGCACAGGCTGTTACTCATCTGTCTTCCGCTTGCTTGGCTAGTGATGTCAGTTCTTTTTGTCTGCTTTAAAAGCAGGCATTTCTTATTGTTGTTGTTCTTATGCTCACTGAATAATGCAATAGTTTGTCACACTTCTAGCATGATTAAAACAGATAAACTATTGCCTTTGTAGAGCCTTTCCTTAGCCTATCATTTTGGTCGATTTTGTTTCTCTTTTGGCAAAGATTTTGTATTAAATTCAGCCACGCAATTGTATCTAATTGTGACCTAACTATGAGATATTTAATTTTTATGTGAACATTTCTGTTTCAGAGCTGCAAAAACAATGGCCAAGTTTTTTCACAAATTAGTGTGAAAAATGTTTTGACCTTTTCTACTTGTGAATGTGGAATTTGAGGTCATCTCAGTTCTTCAGTAAAATATACCTTAAAAAAAATCAGAGTGGGAAATCCTTTATATTAGAAGCAACGGGTCCCTTTGTATAGTTTACCATAATAGTTTTGCACAAATAATTTCAGGTTAAAATTGCATACTATTTATTCCCACCCATTTCCTTTATTGGCTGTGACACACAGGAATTACGCCCATTGCTTGACTAACCTTTCTGACCTTTTGTTACTTGGCTATAAATTGACTTGGGTCTTTTGCAAAAACACTGTCAGGGGGGAAAAATCTTTTTGTTAGAACCCAGCCAACTCCTGCTTCAGTGCAGAACAGTTTGTTCTCCTGAAGAAACGAGCCAGTTCAGTGAACAGAAAAACATAGCCATAAACTGGCATCGCCAAAAACTGCAAAAGCGATTGCCCATGATCATTCCATAGAGCAGGGAACTTTGAGGCTCGGGGGAGAAAAATACAGTTTTGAGTTACAGGGGGTCTAGGCAAATGTAATAGACACGTTAGAGTTGTAACTTCTTGAGGGCCTCTTTTTCTGAGCTCTGGCAGTTACCAACATTTGAACATTTTAAATGGGAATATGGGGTTCTCCCTTTGCCTGCTGTCTGGTTTGCAGACTGCCTGTGGAGCATATAAGCCCTGCACTTGAGTTGATCTTCCCACTAGGTCTAGGTTGAAAGCTGCTTCTGTCCAACAATACAGACATTTCCTGAGTGACTGCTCCATGCGACCCATGGAGTCCTAGGTCCATTGCCCAGGGAAGACCTTTATAGTGGGCTAGTGAATCATACAAAAACGTGGAAAACTGTGACAGCATGGCAGCTGCAGTAACAAAACTGTACAAGACACAGACTCATTACTTGGCAGACTTTGCTTCATTTGAGTGATGTCTGCAGGTTGTCTAAGGAGTTTGCCACATAGATGAGAGGTGTAGTGGGCAACAAGGGGAGTGTGTGTGAAGTTGAATGGTGACAAGACAGTGAGTGTGGGTGTCCACGTACTGTGAGCAGAATTGCTTGGTAGAAAGTATGAGGAGGGAAAGGAGTGGTGGATTGTGGAACTGGAGAGGGACGGGGACCAGTAAGTGTGTGTCTAACGTGCCATGCAAAGCACTTTGGAGTTTATACTGTAGGCCACGGGAGCCGTGTCAGGGCCAGAAGCAGGGGGTTACCCTGGCGGAGTTGGGGTGGGAAGATGTGGGCTTGCAAGGAAGCGTGAGCTCAGGAAGGGATGGTTGGACCAGACTGGGAAAGGACCTGGACACCAGGCTGAGTGGGTACACTCTGGTGTGTGGGGCATCACTAAAGGTGATGGGCAATGTGCTTTGGAAAGGCACATGTGGTTGTGATGTGGTGATGCAGCAGTACATATGAGGAAAGGTGTGTATGCGCAGGCAGTATCTGACACCGCCGCAGTCTGCACGTGGGAGGAGAGAAACCACACGTAGGGGCCGCATTGATGTCTGGGAAGCATGAGGGGTGAGGAGGAAGGCAGGAGCCCCGACACTTCTGAATTCTCAACATGCCTGGCAAGGATACCTTCACATTTACTACCTTGTCTCATTTCCCTGTATGTGCTGATAGCATCCCATTTTATAAAAGAGAAAACTGAGGTTCAGGAGATTAGATACTTCACCCAAGACCCATGTGACCTGTACTAGGAAGTTGCTGAGTCAGGGTTGGAACTCCAGTTTATCTGGCTCCAACCATAAAGACCTACCAGTTTTGCTCTAGCTGAGCCCCTCCCCGCCCTGGTGTTAGCCCAGTCTCAAAATGCCTGCATGCTCTCTGTAAGAGCTATATAGAAATAATAGCTCTACTAGTATTTAGACTTGAATATTAATGAAAGTACAAACCTATTTTGCAAGCCTATTTTTCTTTTTCTTCTTACCTGTCCTCCCATGAAAATATCAGATACGTGATTTTACTCCTTAAAACCCCACCATTTTGGAAGAATTGGTATGGGGGAAGGCCCAACCAAATTGGCAAAAAGTATAAATGGCTGAATATCCTAAAAGAAATGTAATTTTATAATGTTCATGTGAGTGTGTATATACAATTCATATTAGAATGATAAACTGTGGCTTTCAGTAATTAGAGAAACTTTTAGGACTAGTATGAAGTTGATGTAATTTTTAGTAAATGTTTGCTTTTAAAGATTTCAGAAAACATTTTTCAGGTAACTGTACTGTAGCTGAAGGGAGAGGTTTACTAAGTAAAAACCATCTTTAGTCAAGTCCCAGGGCAAATGAAGGATTCTGTCTGTGAAAAATGGATTCTACAGTCATGAGTCCTGGATCCTAGGATTGAGACCTCGGAGGCAGTTGGGAGAGAACCAAACACAAACCTAGCCTAGGCTGTATCAGAACTCTATTCTTGGTTAATGGATCAGCCCCTGGTTAGTTACCAGAGAGAAATACTGTCCCATTTGGGACTGGAGCCTTGAGGTTCCAGCATCAAAGGCTATAATTACAGAGTGTCGCAAGCTGTCTCTTCAGCATCTCATTTCACCCTTTTTTTGCTTCTCTAAGTAGAGCCAGAAATAAAGAATGTTTTTGAGGTAGAAAAATGCTCGAAATGTGGGCAAGGTATCTAAATGTGAAGCTAGGTCTGTATTATGCGTTTGTGGCATCACGAGCGTAAGAAAATTGCTGGATTTTTAAGAAAAAATTAATCTCTAATGTGACCGAGCTGCAGCACTGTAGCATGCTCCCCTGCCAAAACAGAGATTATATATAGCGCAGGAAAAGCCAGCCCTGCTTTCCTCAAGTGGCTGCCGAGCAGAGCATAGCAGGAGAAACACTTATGTAAGCGGGCGCGCTCATTAGTTGGGCTGTAAATTCACACCGCTGGGCCGAGGCGGGTTCTTTGTCTGCCTTGCATTAGCTCTTGCTTCCTCACAGCTCTAGGGCCTGTGCCTGGCACAGAAGGAAATGCTGGAGACGCAGAACCCTAAACACAGCCCTTGACAGTGTAGTCTAGTGGAACAGACAGCAGCTCCAGCTCACGCTGTGGGCCCTGGAGCCCAGAGGAGCCCCAGCCCGGAGGAGACTTCCAGCCATGCCCGGGGCCTCTGGGTAGCTGGGGAGGCCCTCCATCGGTTGCCTCCGTACAGCTCACTTTCCTCCACTGTAAAGAGATGATGATAACACCCATACTGTTCACGGGTATCACGTGATGCCATGAAAATCGCACGCAGTAGCCCACATGACGTGCCTTACCTAGAATTGGCACTTTGTGAACGTTCCTTTCTCTGCCTCTTTCCTTTCCTCAGACCCCCAGACCAGTTCCACCTGGTTTTCTCCTTACTGAGGAACATGGACACCTTTGTGAACTCTATCAGGCTCTCACCCTCTCACCTCGGGGTGCTCCAGTCCGCACCGCTTCCTTTTCCTCCCTGGCTCCCAGGAGTGGGTATCCCAGGTGCTTTGGCCTAGCCTGGGCAGCCGCAGCCCAAGGGGAGAGTGCGGGCAGGGGAGGTGGCCACTGAAGGCTCAGGCACAGCTGACATTGTGGTCATAGCCACCTCATACATGGGCATCTCACACACTAGTGGTTCTCCTCATCCGGGTCCTCTCAGATCCTCCTCCCTGGGTGTTTCTCTCTTGTTTCAGGTTACTGAAAGGAGAGAAGACTGAAGATTTGCCCTTGCCAAGTTGCCTAGATCTAGAATCCTTTCTCTCGTCCTGCAGACGTTTTGCTCCCAGCCCGGGTCCAGCTGGGCATTCTTCAAAGGGACTCCATGGTGGGATCACTTTTGGCTCCATTTGTCCAAGTGTTGTCAGAGTCCATACCTGGGGGAGTTGATGAAAGGACACTGGGGCTCTCTGCTTCCTTTCCTATGTGGTTCATAGTTCCCCCTTCCTATTGTCCAGGCCCCAGTGGCTGCCACACCTTCATCTAAGGTAGTGGTGCTTGGCAGGACACAATTGGCAGTGTCCACAGACCTTTTTGATTGTTACAACAAGGGGGTGGGGCAGGAGGTGCTGTAGGCACCTGGTGGGTAAAGGTCAGAGACATTGCTAAATATCCTACAATACACAGGACAGCCCTCTAGAACAAAGAATTGCCTGGTCTAAAGCGTCTGTACCAAGGTTGAGAAACCCTGATCTAAGGGATTTCCCATACAAGGTAGGTTGGTTCTCTCTCTCTCTTTCTTTCTTTTTTAAAGATTTATTTATTTATTTGAGAGACAGCAGGAGCAGGGGGAGATGGAGGGGAGGGGCAGAGGGGAGCAGCAGACTCCTCACTGAGCAGGGAGTCTGCCGCCCGCCCCCCATCCCAGGACCCCAGGATCATGGCCTGAGCTGAAGGCAGACGCTCAACCGACTGAGCCACCCCAGCGCCTTATGAACTTCTTTTTGCTTGTCTACCTCTGTGTCTGTCCTGGGGGTCTATTGTTAACCTCAAAAGCTCCTCCTCCCTGGTAGGTGGCCTTACCGCTCTGAAGTTTTTCTTCACCCTGCTCAGTCAGAGCAGGTCCTCACCTTCAGGTTTCCAGACTGCTTGTCTGTCTGTTGCAACACCTAATCACCCTTTGCCTTCTGAAAGTCCCCTTCAACTTGGCTTGTTCTTTTTTTCTTGAAGCAAAAATAAGAGCTTGGTCCTAATGAGGATGACCATCCAAACTCCAGTTTATAGAATAATAGTATTCCAAGGCCCCACATCTTTTGCACTAGGAGAGTCCGTGATACAACATGGAATGAACACTGGACTTGACATTAGGGGATTCAGTCTAATAGCTAACTATAACATTCCAGCTCTGTGACAATAGACAGAACTTCCCTGAGTTTCAGCTTCTACACAAGTAAGATCAAGATAATGTCTATTTCCTAGGATTATTTGAGGCTGTGAGATGTTAGCACAGAGCCTGTCACACAGTAGTCCATCAAATGTAGGTTGAGGCTGAAAAATAAATCTAAGGTCCCTGATGTGACCCTGAAAACCGAATTGTTTCCCTTTGCCTTGATAGCAGCAATCTTAATTCCGGGTAGCACCTCACCATTACACCTGTGAGAATACATAGAGGCCCTACTGGCGTTGGGCCAGTAGCACATCTTTTTCGTCGTGAAAGTACTAGAGTGCTGAAATGTTCACCTGTTTCTCCTGAGTCATTGGCTCCTGACTTCCCACTGCTTTGATAAGGAGCTGTTTCTCTCTCTCGGAACACTGGGGCCCTAGAACCATATCCTGAAGGTTGGGAGGTCTCCCTGACCTGGGTAGGCAGGTCAGCTGCCTTGTAAGGAGGCTGCTGAGGCATGAGAGGGACACTTCATCCATCCATTCGCTCCCACGGCTTCTTGGTACATGGAGACCAGCACAGAGGAAGTAGTAGTACGTTTTGTTCACACGTTATATTACATTTACCTTTTTCCCACAGTGCTGAGAGGTTAGTGAAAATTGATCCCATGTGCAAAGGCATTTGTCATATATTCCTAGGGCCAGGGTTATAAAAACCATCTAAATATCCAAACAGTGGAAATCCCTTCTAGTATTTGCCCAGAGAATTTAAAACTTACTTCTTCTATGTATGGCCTTATCTCTAGAACAGAGAAGTAGTCTGTGCATATCAAAGAAAGAACTGATTCCATCCTTGACAATAGCTAAAAAACATCCTAAGGCCTGCAGAAATGTCATCGGCCGTCCATTTTTATCAGTGGTTAATAATCAAGAAATGTTACATGAGTAGGTCATGAGTCAGAGGCCAGGGGATGGATGGTGTATGATCAGCTGGACATCAGTATCTATAGGGCTCACATAACAGCGGCTTATGATGGCTCCGTCTAACATGACATGCCTTCTTTGGTTTCCTCTGAATCCAGGGGCACTTAACCCTACATCCCAAGACTTAGCTCTTAACTCTAGTATACTTTCTTATGCTGTTCACTCTTACAGGATGTTTGTGTCTGTTTTCTTGCCAACCAGATGTGCCATAGGTTATGAGTGTAGCTCTGGAGTCAGGAAGACCTGGATTTGAATCCCAGCTGTTGCCTATTGCTTGTGTGACCTGAGTGAAGTTATTTAGCTGTTCAACTTTGGTTTCTGAGTAAATTGATTGATGATACTTAGCTCATAGGATTGTTTCAAGGATTAAATTAAATGAGGAAATAAATGGGAAGCAGTTGGCACAGTGCCTAACAGTAATTTTTTTTCGGCCGGTGGTGGTGGTGGTGGTGTGGTTCTTCTCCTTGAGGGCAGAGACATTGTGGATTTGCACTCTCCCATTTCTACTGTATTTCTTAGCATGGAGCTGAGCATTTCATAGTACTCAGGTATTTTTTATTTGAAATAAGTGACAGTGTACACATCTGTATACAAACATGCTCAAGTAGGTAATCTGATAATAACAGTAACTTAAAAACCTCTAGCAGTCATGTTTTAAAATTGGTCTGGCTCATTCTTAGAAATTTGGTACACAAGGAGGGGTCTAAGATAAATCAGTGCCTACTTTTTATAGTAAGTTAGATCATTTCATCTCAGCCCTTTTGCTTGGTTAGGATTTACTGAGATGTCCTCTGCCTTCTGGAGGATCAGTGTATAGAATAGCTGTTTGTGTTGTACGGTATCTTTCCAAATTTAGCCTACTTCCTCACCTTTGCCCATTTCCCCTTAAAAAGAGTTCTGAGACATGTTTCTCCTTGAGTTTACCTCCAAGAGACTTTGTCTCCATGTAAGAGTGAATGTCCATCTTTGTTAAATAATAGAGTGCACTCAAAATGCATTTTCAAGTTTGCCCTTGATACTAGGGATCTCCGAGTCAAATACAGTACCAGGTGAGATGTGGAGAACATTGTAATTTTCCCTGTCTCTCTAGCACTCCCTTCCATAGTAAACAGACAATATTTGTTTTTGTCTTCCAGTAAAGAGGGCTCAGTCCCACCCTCAGCTCCAGGGATGGGTCTTGATTGTGTAAACGCAGTCAGGTAACCCCTCGAATGTGCTGCAGTGATTAACCCAGCGGCAGTCAGTGCCAAGGTTTAGTGCCAGGCATATGACTCAGCTCAGGACATCAGAATGTTTGCTAAGGATTTGGTAAGAAAGCTCCTCAGTGTTTTGAGAGGCCTTCCCAAAGCCAGTCCTCTCTGTGTCCTTCTAGATGGTGTGGGACATGGAGCCTGGGACTGCCACATCCATCTTACTTTATTTTTTTTAAGATTTTATTTATTTATTCATAGAGATGCAGAGAGAGAGAGAGAGAGAGAGAGAGAGAGAAGCAGGCTCCATGCAGAGAGCCCGACGTGGGACTCGATCCTGGGACTCCAGGATCATGCCCTGGGCTGCAGGTGGCGCTAAACCGCTGCGCCACCGGGGCTGCCCCCATCTTACTTTAATTAGGGAAATATTCGTAGGATGCAGCTAATAACAAAGTAGAGAGAAAAGAAAGGCCCTTGTTTTCGTTGTAGAGCAGTGGTATCAAACCCAACCTCTGGACTTCCCGTTACCTGTGCCACTAAACTTCCTTCATGATGTAAGCCATTTGAGTTAGTGGATTTCATTACTTGTACCTTAGAATCCAAATGGCACTTGGTAGCTTTAATTCTGTATATGTTAGTGATTCTAATCTATGGACCACGACAGTACCTTGGAGGAGGTGGGGGAACAGGGGTTAGAGTGCCTCATCTTGGCAAAGCATGAATTGCTTATAGATTTCTGCAAATTAAGGAAATGTCTTGTGTATGTATTAGTATTTTTCAAATTTATCTGAAGATTTTGATTAACGAAATACAAAGTTAGGAAAACTGAATGTATAAATTCCTGTCGTGTTTTCGTATTGAATAGATGTCAAAATGGTAATGTAAATTTCTGCAAAAATGTTTTTTTGGTAGAGAAGGCATTGCTTGGGTGTTTCCTTTTTCTTCTTTCCCTCTTTCTAGTTCCTTCTCTGAATCCTTTATTACCCTTTTTTCCCTCCTATTTAGTCTTGTTATCTCAACTTTTGTTAGAAATAGTTGAAATATAAATTCTAATTAATTTAGATGTCTACATTAAGATTCAGCTCAGCTTTTCAGACCCTGCACCTGTCAGCTCTACACACAGGCAAACAAATACAGGGTATTGAGTGCTTTAGTATCAAGGGAACTGAACTGAAGTTCAGTCTCATGCAACAAATTGGGTCTTGGATGGGAACACATCATTATGGCCCCCTTGTTTCTGCTAGTAAAGAAGGACACTGCAGGTGAACTCCTGTAACCAGTGTGTTTAATAGATACCCACTGTGTACATATCATTATTGCTGAGGCTGAGTGGTCCTCCACAGAGCCCTTACCTCAGATCTTGCAGTTTGAAAAGACATGTGCGCTAGATACTATATGAGCTAGGGCTATTTTTATAGAAAAATATATCAATGGACTATTCTGGAACGTTTTAGAATTACTCTACCAGAAGAGCACTCTGGAACCTTGTGTTTGATAAATGTCAATCGCTGCTCTTATGAAATATGCTCTTTGCTATTGCTCAGATGCTCTTTTCTTCACCTTCTCTATGTTGCCACAGATTCTTGACCAGTAGTTCCTAGCTTTTTCTTTTTAACCATATACAATGAGTTTTTGACATAGAACCAAAATTTTGACATCCCTCCCAGCCATGCACACACAGGTACACACACAGAATTTGTTGCAAGTAGAACATAGCAATAATTCATAACTATAACTCTCTCATGGCAAAGAAGCTTCTATTGGCCTGGCATTGGTATAAGCAAGCTAGCTGAACCCTATTCATTTCTTCTTATTAAATAAAGTATAGCTGAATGCAAGGGAGAGAGAATACTGAATGCAAGGGAGAGCGACTTAACATAAGGACAACCTTAAATTGTCTCCTAATTTGTTCAAAACAAAACAGAACTTACCAACTCTGGTATTTCATGTCAGCAGTGACGTAGGCTTACTGAGATCCCCAGTATTTGCCTGGCCCGATGTGCTGCTTCTAGAAGGCCAGGCTGAGACCGCCAGCTGGCTATGGAGCCCTTATTCTAAGACTGTGCTGCCACTTTCTTGTGACACTAGAGTCAGAACCAAAAGGGGCTTGCTGCCAGTAACCCGAAGGGCTGTATTCAAGCACTGACCTATTTTTACACTGTAATCGGGTTGGGTTTCTCTTTTTCCTCGCGACGCAGGACTGGCTCATTCTTTGGAGTGCTTGAGAAGCCAATTCTCTGGTACTACTTTGGCTTGGTTGTTTATCAGTTTGACATAGGCCACTCTTGACTGGGGACAGGAATATCTACCCCCTTCTCCCAGTGGGAGGATGGGGATTGGTTTATGAGGGTAAAATGAAAGGATAGGAAAACACGAACCAGGTGAGGATGGGTAGTTTATGAGGAGAGGCAGAACAAAGTGAACTTGACACTGGAAAGTGTTTGGGATTACAGGTCCAGAGCTCTGCTCTTTACATCCTAATCATGCATATGGACGCATTTACTCATCACATTTTGCTTCAGCTCCGTCTGTGCTGAGTGATAGAGGTACAGTGATAAGAAGATACAGCCCTTGCCTCAGCCCACAGTTTCCTGGGGGAGGGAGCTGGTTCCACAGTTATAGCACATCATCGCCGGTGCTACAAGGGAGCTGAGCTCAAGCAAGGCTCCTGGCTTGTTGGGCAGGAGCTTCCCAGCCAGGCAGGCCCCCTTGTCTCCTAGTGCTTTCCACTCTGGCCTGCTCATACCTCCATCAGGCCAGGGCCCAATCTGCATCATTTTTGTTTGTTTGTTGGTACTTAGATATGTGTAGAGGTCAGCTTATTCTGGTGCATTTCTCATGTCTCATGTCTCCTCAAGGAAGCCTTCAAGACAGGCGGGGAAGTGTGTTCTATGGCCCTGTTCTCCCAGTGGTGACCTGCTTGGGGGATGCCTTCTCACCCTGTAAGACCTGCTCCCACAGGGTGTAAGTTCTTCTCTGGTGTTTCCACTGCCTTTCCCCTGACCTCCGACCTCCGTTGGCACTCACAGCTTTGAGCTTCAGCTTTCAACTTGTATCTGTTTACACCTATATCTCTCTGTCTCCCCCACTGGGTTGTGAATCTTGGACACAGGCCTGTGTTTTCTTCGTCTAGGATATACTAGTTGCTTTGCAGAAATGAGTCACACGTGTCACGTAAATGAAGTTTCCACTCAGCACCAAGATGACTGAAGCTGTGGAGAGGACCTTGAAACACTCTTGATTGATTTACAGACTTTCTGCATTGGTAGACTATCTTGTACTTCATTTAAAATAAAGGAAGGGATATGCAGAACGTTTCAGAGTACATAGCCTAGGAGGATCTAAAAGTGGCCTGTTGGCATTCTTGAGACAGATGCTGATAAGGAAGGGCCATGTACGCCATGACAGCTCAGGAGCACACACTAACTGCTGTATGTAACGTCCTCTTGAGTGCAGGGCAAATGCACATGATCTGGTAGGAAGCATTGCCATGCCTTATAATGAAATGTTCACCTGCCGGCTGATGTATCAGAGCCTGAATTCATTCAGAAGTTGATTGGGAGATAGCCATGATCAGAGGTTGAGGTTGCCTGTGTCGAGGCTTCTTGCTTTCCAAGAGGAAAGTGCCACAGTAGGAGCTGGAAAAAGATGGAAGTAGCAATTAAATGAATACCAGGACTAGCCTGGTGTAGGTTTCCCTTGACTCTTTTTTGGTTTGAACCTTGTATTTTGAGAAATACTTTTCTATGTCAAGAATCTTCCCTTGATTGAAAGACAGTTACGTACACCAGAGGGTGCTGTGTTTCAATTTCATATCTTTCTTTTCCATTCCTAAGGTTGTATGTTATGGGATTCGTTTGAAGATTAACCAGCTGAGGATTTGCCCTCAACAAAAGATTGTTGAAGGCCCAAACATACCCCACCCATTAGCATAATTAAAGACATTTGGAAGTGGCCACACCATAGACATTCTGAGTCAGCTTTGCTATATACTGCTAGTTGTTAGCTGTTAAGTTCTTTCTTTAAAACTAGACCACTTAGGCTGCAGCTTAAGTCCATTTTCAGTGTTCTTTTTTTGGTGGAAATGGAAACCATCTGGCCACCATCATCTGTGTAATAACAATGATTGAAGATGGCCATTAAGTCACCCTTCGGCTTTTTCTCTTGTCTGAGCAGCATTGTCTCTGTTCCTCTGGCCATTCCCCATAAATCTCATTTTCCAACCCTTTAATCATTTTGGTGGCTTTCTGTGGAAACGACATCAAAGACTCAGTTCCAGTGCCTCTATTCTGGTGGGATCTGGGCTGTCAGCTAATGGATACAGAATGTGGTGGTTTTAACCATCCAGTTTCTGTAGCCAGTCCCCATATTTCCAAGCCATTCAGGATCTGCTAACCATTAGGGGGCTGGTTTACTACCTCTTAATTGTGACACACTTTATAAATGTTACTAAGGTGCTGATTTGACTTAAAACACAAATTTTAGCTTGTGAATAATTTGAGCTCTTTTTTTTTTAACCTCAGTCTGGTTTATTGCATTTAAGATACTTTTCTGAGCTGTTTGATTATTAAGTGGATATGTCATCTCTCATTGGAGGATAATCTGATTTTTGTTGTGTTTCTTTCATTCATTTATCCACTCAATATGTTTGAGTGCCTATAGAATGTCAGGCCCCGTGCTAGAAATTGAAGATCCAAAGATGAACAAAACCTCTTCTCTAAGTTCAAGGAGAACTCATAATCTAGAGGAAAAATCAGACACAATACTAAAAAAAAAAAAAAGAAAGAAACAATATAAAGTGTGTAAAGGTGACTTAAGTGCAGTAGAAATTTAGAAAAGCTTCAGTGAAGATGTCCTATTTGAACTGGGTCTGAACATGAATTAGTCTTCAGGGATAAGGGAGTTAAGGCTCTAGTGAGGGGACTCTAGTATATGTGAAGGCAAGGAGGCTGGAGTATCAGGGTGCAGTGAACCTAGGGGTAGCCAGGCCAGGCATGACCTTGAGTGGCTGAAGAGACAGGCATATGCCAGACTGAAAAACGGCCCATACAAGCCAACAAGTATCCAACAGAAACATAACATGAGCTGCCATATGTTATTTTAAAATTCTAGGAGCAACATTAAAAAAAAGAAAGAAAAGAAATGAGCTATCAAGCCTTGAAAAGACATTGAGGAACCTTAAATGCGTATTACTAAGTGAAAGAAGCCATTCCAAAAAGACTAGTACTATATGATTACAACTATATGACATTCTGAAGAAGGCAAGACTAAAGACAGTAAAAAGGTTAGTGGTTGCCAGGGGATAGGGGGAGGGAGAGATAAATAGGCAGAGCACAGAGGGTTTTTAGGACAATAACACTATTCTGTATGATGCTATAATGGTAGATACAAGTCATTGTAAACTTGTCCAAACCCATAGAGTATAGAGCATCAAGGATGAATTTGTAATGTAGACTATGGACTCTGGGTGATGATGTGTCCATGCAGGTTCATCAGTTGTAAGAAACGTACCACTCTGGTAGGGGCTGTGCATGTGTGATGTGAGAGTAGGAGTGATTTGGGAAACCTACTCAATCTCCCTGTGCAACTAAAGCTTATTTTTTAAAAAATCTATTAAAAATAAAAGATATGGGCCTAGATGGTTCAGTTGGTTAAGAGTCCAACTCTTAATTTCGGCTCAGGTCATGATCTCAGGGTTGTGACCTGGAATCCTGTGTGGGGCTCTGCGTTGAGCAAGTTTTTGGCTTCTCTCCCTCTGTCGCCCTCCCTTGCTTGTGTGCATGCACATGAGAACTTGAACTTTCTCTCAAATAAATAAATCTTTAAAATCTTGAACTTTCTCTCAAATAAATCTTTAAAAAAATAAATGGAATTAAATTTTAATATATTTTTATTTAACTCAGTCTATAAAAAGTGTTGGTAGTTTGGGGTACCTGGGTAGCTCAGTGAGTTAAGCATCTGCCTTCAGCTGGAATCATGATCCTCAGGGTCCTGGGATTGAGTCTCATGTCAGGCTCCTAGCTTCTCCCCCTCTCTACCACTCATGCTCACTCACCCTCTCTCAAGTAAAATCTTTAAAAAATGTTAATATTTCAACATGTAATTAATGTAAAGGTTACTAATGAGATATTTCACATCACTTTTTTTGGTACTAAGTCTTTGAAATCTAGTCTGAATTCAACAGTTATCAGTGCATCTTAATTCACACTAGCCACATTTCGAGTACCTACTAGGCATATGTAGCTAATGGCTGCTGTTCTGGACAGAGCAGGTCGTGAAAATTGAAACCTGAGCTTGCCTGATTAAAAAAAAAAAAAAAAACCCCAGTTCTCAACCACACTACTCTCCTGATCCCTGAGTACTCTAGGGGTAAACACAAAAGGAAAGGAGCTTGCAAACTACCATTTAATCCCATGGTGTCACCTGTTGCCCTTTACATTGCTGGTGGCCCAAGTTCAGACCACTGAGAGCAGCACTGGCCAATAGAAATATAATGAAAGCCACATGTGTGATTTAAAATGTTTTAGGAACCACATTGAAAAAGTAAAAAGAAAAAAAAAGATGAAATTAATTTTAAGAATGTATGGAGCCCAGTATATCCAAAATACTGTTTCAACATGTGTTTAATATTGAAAATTATTTATGATGACATATATAGACCAATGTAATAGAATAGCCCAGAAATAAACTCTTACACATATAGTCAAATGATTTTTGATGAGAATGCCAAGATCATTTAATAGGAAAAGGGACACTTTTTAACTAATGGTGCTGGGAAGATTACATATCCACATATAAAAGAATGATGGTGGACCCTTACCTTATACCATATACAAAAATAACTTAAAATGGATCAGAGACCTAAGTGTAAGAGCTGAAACTATAAAAGTCTTAGAAGAAAATGTAGAGGAAGAGCTTCATGACTGATTTGGCAATGATTTCTTGGATATATTACCAAAAGCTTAGGCAACAAAAGAAAAAATAGGTAAGTTGTGCTACATCAAAATGAAAAACTTCTGTGCTTCAAAGGACATATTCAACAAAGTGGGAAGCCAAACCATGGAGTAGAAGAAAATATTTGTGAGTTATATATCTGATAAGGAGTTAATATCTAGAATATAGAAAGAACTCCTACAATTCAACAACAAGAAGAACAAAGCCTGTCTTAAAATGGGTAAAGGATTGAATAGACATTACTCCAAAGGAGTTAAGTACATGGCCAAAAGGCATATGAAAAGGTGCCCAACATCATTAATCATTGGAGAAATGCAAATCAAAACCACAAGATACCACTTTATATCCATTAGGGTGGCTACTATAAAAAGAAGAAAAGCAGCTGCTGTGGAAAACAATATGGTAGTTACTCAGAAAGTTGAATGTAGAATTACCATATGATCCAGCAATTCCACTTCTGGATATATGCCCAAAAGAATTGAAAGCAAGGACTCAAAGAGCTATTTGTATACCCATGTTCATAGCATTAGTCACAATAATCAAAAGATGGAAGCAACTCCAATGTCCATGGATGAATGAATGAATAAATAAAATGGATAAATATATATACAAGGGAATATTATTCAGCCTTACAAAGGAATTCCAACAGATGGATGAACTTCAAAGACATTATGTTAAGTAAAATAAGCCAATAACAAAAGTACAAATACAATGTGATTCCACTTATATGAGGTACCTAGAGTAGTCAAATTTATAGAGATAGCAGAACAGTGGCTTCCAGGGGTTAAGGGGGAGGGAATGAGGAGTTACTGTTTAATGGGGACAGAGTTTCTGTTCTGCAAGATAAGAGAGTTCTAGAGGTACGTGGTGGTGATGGTTACATCATGATGGGAATGTACTTAAAGCCACTATACACTTAAAAATCAGTAAGATGGTGAATTTACACTATGTGTATTTTACCACGATATATTTTTTTAAATCCATGGTGAAGATTTAGGCAATAAAACATGATGGCTGAATTTTTTTGCTTATTTTTTTTAATTTGTTTTGAGGGTGAATGCCAAGGTGTAAGGAGAAGCAGAAACTTAAGTGTATAGTTTTTAAAGACCAACAGCTACTGGGGCACCTGGGTGGCTCAGTTGGTTGAGCATCCAACTCTTGATTTCAGCTAAGGTCTTAATATCAGGATTGTGACTTTAAGCCCTGTGTTGGGCTCTATGCCTACTTTAAAAGTAGGGCATGAAGCCTACTTTAAAAAAATAAATACATAAAATTAAAAAATAAAGACTTACGGGACCAATGGCACTTGGAAGTGATGGATTTGGAGCTTGGCAGATAGTTTAGAGCTGGCAAGGGTGATTTGGATGTCATTTGAGTATAGGAGATTGCAAGTTCCAGGGCAGGGGCTTTGTTGCCTTATGAAGGGCTTTTAGAGGTGTGGGTCTTAACCTCCTTTGGGTCCTGAATGACTTTGAGACTGGCTGAGAATTTGGAAAGAGCCACTTGACCGATGACCTTGGTGCAAGTAGGTTGGACAGAATGGGAGGAGGGAATGGGCCTTCAGCATGCCAAAGACCGGCTGAGGGAGGAAGTTGAAGAAGCGGGGTGGTGGAGGCTGGCTCTGTGGGGGCGGAGGGAGGACGAGAGAGGGCCAATTAAAGGGATGATTTCTATTCTTATGAGAGCTAAGTGGTATTTTAAGGAAAGTCAGATGAAATTTCATTGTCTAAGATTGTCATAGAAACATTACCACCAAACCAACATGTAGTATTAAAGTAGCCTTTAAAAATTGGATAAGCAAATACAATTTATACCAAATCTGTGATGGTAGGTGCATTGCATCAGTTCTCATGTGTGCCCTCGAGAATTTCTAAGAAAATTTTGATTTAAGCTCTGGAAATCTCATGAAAAGAACATAGATTTGCTTACTAGTTCACACCAAAAGTTACATGTCCCCAAATACTCTCCTGAGTGTTGGTGGTGAGCATGCATGTGTGCGCACATGTACCATAGGAAGAGGATTGAGATGGAAATAGGGAGATGTGTGTACGTTATGCCTGGTGTGATGATGCCTGGGAATAAATAATTGTTTTATATTTGCGCAGTCACAGCCACTCTTACTTTCATGATTTCTCATTGACTTTACTGCTTTATAGACTAGAGAAGGCTCAGGTGCTGAGACCTATTACTCCTCATTACCTCTGCGTGATCTTGGGACTCTAAGGTACCTCAAGACAGATCCAAGAGTCCCCAGAAGGCCCCAAATGTGTCTTCTATCTGGCTCCCAACACCTGTGTTCTGCTGTCCTTCAGGACAATAACTTGAAAGTGACTGTGACCCTGAGGAGTTCCAGGAAAATGTGGAACCTGTTAATCAAATCCAGTTGGTTCTTCTGACTGGGCATCATAAGCTCGGAGGTGGATTTATGTAGAACTGCTCTGGTTTTAAGTCACAAGACTGATAAACCCAGTGAATGTAATTTCATCTTACCTGTCAAGGGAAACAGAACTTCCTGATGAAATGCCACATTCAAAACATTACTCCTGGGACGCCTGGGTGGCTCAGAAGTTAAGCGTCTGCCTTCGGCTCAGCGTGTGATCCTGGAGTCCCCGGATCGAGTCCCACATGGGGCTCTCTGCATGGATCCTGCTTCTCCCTCTGTCTGTGTCTCTCCCTCTCTCTGTCTGTCTCTCTCTCTTTGTGTGTGTCTCTCATGAATAAATAAATAAAAATCTTAAAAAAAATTACTCCTGAAGTAAATGTGTTAAAACTGCCCTCGGCAAACTGAGGCATCAGCACAGTCCCACCTCATTCCAGGGGCTGCGCTTCAGGCTCCTGCAGCTCTCTCCTTTTTTTCCCCCCTGCAACTCTCTTCTGCTCAGGCCCTGGAGGACTGTCCTACTCTGCAGGGGCCCTGGAGATTTTCCAACAGACAGGGTGAAGGAAACACTTACTTTGCTTCCCTCTCTTTTTGACAAGGAAATAGATTTGAGGTTTGACCTGTCAAATTCACTTAAAAGCAGAGGACTCTGGAGGGCACCAGGAAAGGCTGGGAACGAGCTTGAGCGAGAGGTAATTTGATGACGAAAGCTAATGGGCGAAAGCAGATGTGACTGCTACAGTGGGGCCGTGCTGCTCGCATCATCGCCTTGCGGAGTGCTTGAAGAAGAGTGATCTGTATGTTGTCTGAGAGCATTGAAGGCAGGGTCTCGAAAAGATTCGTGCACAACAGTGGTCCTAGCAGCATTGTTCACGACAGCCAAAAGGTAGAAGCTGCCTGAATATCCATCTACAGAGGATACAGCAAATGTGGTCTCTGCACACAGAGGAATATTATTCAGCCTTAAAAAGGAAGGAGATCCTGTCACATGGTACAACATAGATGATAAACCTTGAGGATATTATTATAAGTAAAATAAGCCAGTCACAGAAACACAAATACTGCATAACTCCACTTAGATGAGGTATTAAAGCAGTCAGACTCTTAGAAACAGAAAGTAGAATGGTGGTTTCCAGGGGCTGGGGGGAGGGGGAAAGGAAGTTGTTCAGTGGGTACAGAGTTTCAGTTTTGCAAGATGAAAAGAGTTCTGGAGATCTGTCACATGGCAGTGTCCATATAGTTGATACTACTGTACAGTAAAGAAATGGTTAAGGTGATAAATTTTATGCTATATGTTTTTTACTGTAATCAAACAGGAAGCTGGATAAAACAAGTGATGTACCTTTTGCTGTTACACTTAATTGTCACCTTTCCATGGCTGGCCTCTGCGTGGGAGGTAGTAGAGTTAGAGCAGCAGCAGTCGCTGCGGGAACTGTGACTTACCGAGTGCTCGCCATGTACCAGGAGGCAAGCCACAGCCTTTCATACCCTCCATATCGTTTCACTGAGCAGCACGTCAGCCCTGTGAGGTAGGCATCACTGACTCCGTTTACCAGTGTGCGGTTGGATCGTGAGGAGTGAAGTTGTTTGCCCAGGAATACATGGGTCATGATGGTGGTGCTTTGGAACAAACCCAGCTCTGTCTGAAAGCAGATGCTTAACCCCATTCTCAGCTCACATTTATTCATCTGTTCATTCACTGAAAATCATTACTGTGTGCCAGGCCCCATGCTGGATGCTGAGGATACTGTTGGGTATATAAACCCTGACCTCACAGAGCTTAGGGCCTAGCTGGGGTGAGGGACAGCAAAGCAGGGAAAGATGGAAGGATGATGCAAATGCAGTGACAAATATTGGTAAATGTTACGAAGGAAACAGGGTGCTATAATGGTGAACTCTTCAGCATGGAGGCTGGGGCCTGACTGAGACATTTAAAAGGGTGTTCAGAGAAGGTCTTAGAAGGGCTGTGATTGGGACGCCTGGGTGGCTCAGTGGTGGAGCATTTGCTTTTGGTTCAGGGTGTGATCCTGGGGTCCTGGGATCGAGTACCACATCGGTTCTCCACAGGGAGTCTGCTTCTCTCTCTGCCTACATCTCTCCCTCTCTCTCTCTCTCTCTCATGAATAAATAAATAAAAGCTGAAAGAAAAGAAGGGCTGTGATTCTCAGAGAAGGGAGAGCATGCCATCACCACCAAGGCCCTCTGCAGTCTACAAGAGCCACATAGCTATGACCCCTGATAACCTGGCTAAAAAAAAGGATAAGAAGGTAGAATTCAAAGAGGCAAAGGGAAGAAAGCCCAGAACTCCTCTCTCAGGACTGTAGAATGGCCTATGATGAAAGAATCCCAGTCCTGCCAAATTCTAGCAGGTTCCCTTGTCCCACGGGGCCACTTCACGTCTCTGGGCCTCAAGTTCCTCTTCTGTATGGGGAGAAAAAGAACATCTACCTACATAGATTTCCGGTGGTACTAGTTAGTAATGGTGAGAGAATAATTACAACACTGCTTCTGTTTATTTCTCTTCTGATTGGGCTACATCTTGAATGCTTGTTCAGCTCTGACTGCCACATTTTGAGAGCTCTATGGACAAATTAGAATGTATCTGAAGAGCTAATTATTAGAGAAAGTGGAATGAGTTTGGGGTGCTTACACCACAGAAGTGAGGGCCGAGGAGGGAAATGATCACCTCCACTGTGTGAAGGCTGATAGGTGGGCAAAGAGGTTGATGGGTCTCACAGTTCACTTGTTCTGTGTCCATTCAAAAGGCAGATCTAGGGGCAGCCCTGGTGGCTCAGTGGTTTAGCGCTGCCTTCAGCCCAGGGCCTGATCCTGGAGACCTGGGCTCGAGTCCCACATCAGACTCCCTGCATGGAGCCTGCTTCTCCCTCTGCCTGTGTCTCTGCCCCCCTCCCACCTCTCTCTCTCTCTCTCTCTCTCTCTCATGAATAAATAAATAAAATCTTTAAAAAATAAAAAAAAATTAAAAAGGCAGATCTAGGGACACGTGGGTGGCTCAGTGGCTCAGGGCATGATCCCAGGGTCCCAGGATCGAGTACCGTATCGGGCCTCTTGCATGGAGCCTGCTTCTCCCTCTGCCTGTGTGTCTCATGAATAAATAAAATAAAATAAAATCTTAAAAAAAAAAAGGCAGATCTAGAACCTGGGAATCAGGCTCAACTAAGAAAAGCTTTGTGATAAATAGTTACAAGTGATAACAGGCTCCCAGACCATGGATGTACTCAAATGGAGACTGGGTAGCAGGTTGCTATAGGAGTTTTTATATATTGCATATATTGTCCATGTATATATTGTCCCATTCCTTTGTCTTGGATGTTTCTAAGTTACTTTAGGACTATGGTTTTAAGCTGGAGGCAGATGAAATCTATTTAAATGTAAGTATTATACTTAGGGTTGTAGATGAAGTGGCCGTGTACACCAGTACAGAAGTTCAACTAAAAGCCCTTCTGCATTTATTAGAAGTTTGACATGTAAAGGAGCCCCACGTGGCATTGACCTTCATCACAGATTCTTGTTCTCTCCCCAACCCCATTAGCCACTCACTTTTCCACTCATTGCCATTTGTAACAACCCACACGTTTCAAGAAATGTGCTAACGTTTCTTCCATTTATATATAAATTCAAATTTTAATTTTTTGTTTTGAATACATAGCACATTCACATCGTTGAAAATTTAAAAGGATTCACAGGGAACAGCTTCCCTGACTCCCTGCTCCCACTTTCCAGAGGCAGTCAGGATTACTAGGTTCTCATGTATTTGTCTAGAGATGTTTTAAGTGTATATAGACACACACACACACACACCCAAGCACACATCTATTTTTTTCTTCCTCACTTTGGTTTTTTAAAAATGATGTATCAAGATACCTTGAAGATTAATCCACAATAGTATAAAAGTGTTACCTCATTCTTTTTTTTTTTTTTAATTTTTTTTTTTAATTGGTGTTCAATTTACTAACATACAGAATAACACCCAGTGCCCGTCACCCATTCACTCTGTTACCTCATTCTTGTTCGCGGGTGCATATTACTCTCTTCCCAACTTTGTGGATAGTGAGGTTATTCCCATTCTTATGCTGTTATAGTGTTGACAGTGGATTACCTTAGACAGACATTACTGCAGACTTGCTGAAACAAGGGAAAGAGCATTTCTAGTTTCATTAGCTGTTGTTACATAGTTCTCAGTAGAGGTTTTACTGGTTTTGACTCATGCAAGCGGTGTGTGTACTTTATTTCCTCAAACCCTTGCCAACACAGTATATTGTTAAACGTTCTGAGCTTTTCTAAAGTAAATGAAAGAAAGAGATGCTAAGTGATTTTAATTAGTATTTCTCTTACTGTGAGTGAACTCAGCATCCTTTCTCCAGTGTAAGATCTTGCTGGACTTTGTAGTGAGGCCACTGGCAAATGTCATCAGTGCAGTCTGAGCCTAGAAGGAGGAGGGGGGAGGAGCATCATATCCACAGGGGAGAGCCAGAGAGTTCTTTTTTGAATGAATGTTCTTGAGAGGTTCAAGCCAGCTCACTCTCCTGTAAGCTATTTAGCCTGTAAACTCTCTGGCCCATGCTGGAAAAATTCAATTAAAACAAAACAAATGTAATTCAGAAGTAAGACCACATCCAGAACAAACCATTTATGTTGCTTTTTAAAAATCTTTCGTTCTAAGTTTAATAAAGTAATCTACTCTTGAAGCACAATTTAGGATGCAGGTAACATACCATCTAACTTTGGAAGGAGCTGTCCCACACTTCCGGGTGCAGGTTCTGACTGGTTGCCTCTCAGGGTATCCTGGGTTTGCTCCCAGCACCCTCCTGTCCCCAGCTCCTGACCCCTGCCTGTCATCTTTCCGCCTTTCCCCTCCTCTCTGCAGTTTCTCTGTGGGTTTGAGCAGCTTTTGGCACAGAGCAAAGTCTTTTCACTGGGAACGTTGGCCTTGCCCAGCCTCC